>NW_028258296.1:15054500-15373333 GCF_053883595.1 Heterocephalus glaber | reverse complement strand
CCCAGTGAATCAGTTCTGTCTTGAATAAAGTAAATAGCTCATTTTAGTGGAAATTATATTGTCATTAAATCAGCAATTTTCATTTAAAACAAGTGCATTACTTATCGAGCTATTTGAAAGATGAGAATTTGCCTCAATTTATTTATTTTTTCATCTACAAGTCTTCATTTTAAAACCTACAACATTGTGTGTGCTTAAGACACCAATTGCCATTTTAAAATGTATCATTCTATCTTGAATTTCTCAGTAAGTATCTATGCCAAAGTAAATATCAATCCTTTCAATTTATTGAGAAAAAATGTTTAATTCCTCTTTTTTGTTTTCATACTTATTACAACTCATAAAGAATTCTGAGTGTCACTTTAAAAACTAAAAGCCCTAAATAATATTCCTATTACTTATTGATCATTTTCAGTTAAAATTTTAGTTGAAAAGCTAATCAAAATGTTTATTTCACATAATCTTTCAATATATGATAAGAAAAGTGTATGTTTTGCATAATATTTCTTACTTTCTTTAACATTCAGGAAAATGGATATTCCTGGTTAAATTTGTGATCATTCATCCTTCAGATGGGGAGGGGGGAAACTAGTTATTTGTACAACATGAAAAAAATAAAGAATGTGCTAATGGATATTTGATAGCCGACTCTAATATAGCAAAAGTTTTCAAAAATTATTTTGTAATGCCCTTTTAAAATTTATAATCCTTTTTAAATCTTAGATAAAAAACTATTCATATGATTAAAAAATACTCCAAAACTTCCCAATTAATCCATTTTCTTATATTTGCAAATTGACACCTATAAAATATCTTTCTTAGATTTACAGATTTTATATAATCACACAAGATTACATACAGGCACCCATTTTTCATTTTAACATTTCTTTATACCCCTATAAATATATGTTTTACAAATATGCACTAGATCATATCATTCTCACATTTATTTGAATCTATGTACAAACAATTTGTCAGAGATAGTTTAATTGTAAAGAACACAACATTTAAAATATGGTCTTTTTCATTAAACTTGCATTCTAAGAGGGAAACAGGCAAAGATGAAAAACAAAAGGGAAATGCAAGGTATATTCATAGTAACAATGTATCAGGGAATGGGGGTAAGGTGTAAATGCTGGTTGGTTTACACTTGAGCAGGTTAGTCAACAGTGAAGGTCTCACTCTAAATGTGAAATGTGACAAAAGGATGTTAGGCACAAATACACCTATAAAGGATGTATATGTATGAGAAGGGCAGCATGAGGTCCAGGAAGAACAGAATAAACAACAGTTAACTGGAGGCCAGATACCGAAGGAATCAAGACAGATAATGAGACATCAGATTATAAGCCATTACAAGTATTTGGGCTTTTCTATTTACACAGTTTGGAAGGTTAGGGCAGAAATTGAACAGAGAGTGACACATCGGGCAACTGATATGATAGGGTTGTGCTATGCACACCACAGAAGAGTAAGTAGGACAAACTCTTTTAAAAACATATTGCAATCTAGACGTCTCATGATACAGGCTTACGTAAGTCTGGGGCCAGTGGAGATGTAAAATATGGTCATACTGTGAATATATATTGAAGATGAGATCAATAGGATGATCTATGGATTAGATATATGTTTTCTTAAAAATAGGAGAATGAAATCTATGATAACAAGATGAGGTTGTCATTGACTGAGACGAGTTCTTTAAAATGTTGAGCTGACCAAAAAGTGAGCAACAAAGAGAAGACGTTGAAAAATAATGTCCCTGAACTCTCTAGCATTCAAAATTTAGGCAGATAATGAAAGTATAACAAGATCAAAAGATAATCTTTAGTAACATTAAAAAAAAATTGAGCATCCTTTCCTCCAGTGTTAAAGATGTTTAAAGGAGAAGGAAATAATCTAATAACTTAAATGCTACTAATTAATCAAGAGAGCAGAATTAGGAATTGACTACTGGAATTAGCTGCAGGAAGGTCACTGTGAATTTAACAAGAGCATATTCACTAATGTGCTACAAGAGTGAAAGATCTCGGTGGAATTATGCTTTAAATTGGGATATAAAATAATACGTAACAAGAGATGGAAGGAGCCTCAAAAGAGGGTAGAAAAGAGAGAAATATTATGAGAAAGAAAATTGATAGTGTTCATTTTTGCATACATGAGAAAACATGGGATATTTGTGGACAAATAGAGCTGATTGCTAAGAAAATATACATTACAAAAAATAAAGAATTAGAGTCTAAATCATATGTGCTTGTCAGTTTTGGGTTTTATAGATGATTACTATATTTTATGTAATTTGTTGAACATAATTAATGTTGTCATTGATTTTTCACTATCATTTTTCTTTCATAACCACATCAACACAAGCATTACACTCCCCCTCAATTAGTTTTTATACAGAACCATGTAAATGAAGAATAAATCAATTACATGAATGCTTATACCTTGTCATTCTTTCTCTCCAAAAAAAAACAAACAACCAATGGACCTATGTCAGGTCACTCCATTCTTTTAATAGCATTAAAATATTCCAAGAATTTGTACTAGATTTTATTTGCAATTTCTCCTTCTTTTCAATTTTGCTATTTAAAACAGCACTTTCAAGAACAAAAATGTATGTGTTTTCAGTCATTTATACTTCCAACCTGAAGATTAGATATCTTTCAATTTGTGGAATGAGATATGATTTTTATGTTAATATTAATAGTCATTTAAATCCTATTATCTACTCCAAACATGTGAAGTATGAAATGCACTAGCAGTTGAGGTTTTATTATTTTAGTATTTCTGATAAGCATAAAATGATATAGCAGGTATTTTACATAATAAGTTTTATGTCTAGATTTGTTCTTCAAGAATTACCTAAAACTCAATGGAAAATATATGACCTTATTGTATAGTTTTTCTTTATTTGAACAATATATAAATAAATGTCCTATGTTAAAGATATCAACCCTTTGTCATTTGTGCTAAATGTTTTCCAGATACATCCTTTATTTCTTTTTTTTTTTGCCTTTTCGTATTTTTATTTTTATACATTTTTTTGTATTAAAAAGAAAAGCATAATTACCACAAATTACAAAGGACTAAAGCAAGACTAGAATAATGAATGAATGACTTCAGCCTGGGAAGCAAATACTCTCAATAATATTAATGTTATAATACAAGTTCATTCAAGTATTTTACATTTTTTGTCCTTTTAATTGTGATTTCCTAGCACATGGTAGAGATAATGTACTGAGTGTAAGGTGGAGCCTTCTCCACAAACCCAGAGTTTTCTTCTCCAGTGAGAAACGGGCTGTAAGTTCTGTCTTCTCTGCCTCTGCCATCAGCACAGCTAAAGGAGGAAGAGTGGGGTGGGGGAGAATCTAGGGCCCCTTCCCACAAGAGATACTTCGGGGTTCCCATTCAAGAGGGTGCCAGATAACGCAGACCACTCTACCCTTGGGCGTCACGCAGAAGGGCTGGCTCAGCTCTCATAAAGGGCGGGATCTTGTCTGCCCTCTGCTACGCCTGGGAGCAGATGCACTACCAGTAGAGGAAGCCTCCCAACCCTGCCCCAGCCTGGACCCCTGGGGATCAGATAGAGGCGCTGAGCCTCCCTCATAGTTGTTCAATGTTTCTTTTTCCTTCCACTGTAGCTTCCCCCTTTCCTGATGATTGATTTACAGAAGAGAAAATAAACTGCTCAGAAGGCCCTGAAATGGGGAGGAGGGGCAAGAAGATGAGTAGTTAGGACAGGTGGGGTATTGCCAAAAGCTTGGGTAGAGTGGTCTGCGTAATCCTTTACTTCTTAATGTTTAAATTTTTGTGATATATTTAATTTTTAAATATAATCTCTTAATTTTCTCAGTCTCAGGGACATGAATCAGTCCTTCACATTTAATTGGCATATTCCTATCAAGAAGATTAGACATCCTCATATACTATATAACTAAGCATTCTCATCACTGGAACAAAATACCCAACACCTGCAATTTAAAGGAGGAAAGGTTAATTTTGGCTCATACGTTCAGTGGGTTCAGTCCATGGTCAGCTGGTTAGAAGACAGAAAGGGCATGGTACACCAGTGTGACAGAGTATAGCTGTTCACCACATGAAAGGAAGAACGTAGAGTTAAAAAGCAAGAGCCATGGACTACAATACGCCCTTCAAGGTCATGCTGTATACAAAAGCTGTGAAACTGGTATGCCAAAGAAACACCTGCAGTTCTGTGCCTACTACAGCCCTATTTGTAATAACTAAGAAATGGATGCAGCATAAGTGTCTATCAACTGATGAATGGAAAAAGAAAGTGCGGTGCAGACATCACATAGAATATGTTTCAGGTTTATAAGTGAAATGAACTCTTCTCATTTGCAAAAACATGGCTAAAATTGGCAATCATTATGTGTAGTAAAATAAGTCATGCACAGACAAGTACTACATGCTCTTACTCATAGGTGAAATATTTAAAAATTGATCCTATAGAAACTGAGAGTAGAATGGTGGTTACCAGAGGCCAAAGGCCGTTCGTTGTAAGGAGGAAAAAAGGAGAAATTGATCAACAGGTAAGTTACAGTGAGGCAGAAGTAAGAAGATCCATTGTGCTATTGCACAGTTCAGTGAGTATAGATAAAAAGTATACCATATATTTCAGGAAATAAAAAAGATTTTGAATGCTTTCACCATAAAGAGATGATAAATATCAGAGAGGAAAGACATGTATAACCTCATTTAGACATTGCATATTATGTACATATGTATCAAAACATCACATTATCACAGTAATATGTGCAATTTTCTACTTTTATGCAAATTTTATGTATGTTTAGAAGAAATTTAATTTAAAACTAAATTTAATTTAGATGTAAAACTCCTTACATGTCCTTTTTTTCTGAAAAAATTTCATTTCCTCAAGCCATTCATAAGCGTTTATTTTCTGAAAGCTCATCTCTCATAGTCTGATTATTCTGTTCATAATTCTGATATCTTAAGGAGAAAAGCTGACATAATGTTTATTTAAATAGTACATTTGTACCTTTTTACTAGAGAAAAATTTTGCTGTGGAAGCAATTGAAAATGCAATGTGATATTCTTTTTCTGGGGTAACCTATGGCTGGTTTCCTTAAATTTAAATGTAGGAAAGCTGAAAAGTTTATAGACTGGCCCCTGAAAAGCTACTATAGTCCTGGAAAATTTTGGGATTTCCATCTTTAGCTCATTTCATAGTCATATACTCAGTAAATGATAAATGTTCATGGTGTGTCATTTTTATGTGTGTGTGTGAGAGAGAGAGGGAGGAGGAGGAGGAGGAAGAGGAAAAGAAAGAAAGAGAAAGAAAGAGAAAGAAAGAAAAGAAAGAAAGGGATTTTAAACTGAAGTATAAAAGAATTTAATAGATGAGTTAAGCCACCTACTCTTTTGGAAGAGATGAATATTGTACAAATAAATGAATAAATATAATATATTCTAAAATACATATAATAATTTCATATTGTGATAAGTATTAAGATGAAATCAAGGAGAGTCATTTGGGAGATCTAATCTAAGTTTCCAGAGAAATAAACATTTAAATTAGGATGTGAGGGATAATTAAAAGGAGAAATTAAATAATATTATAGATCATGATCTCCTTCAACTTGAGATCTAAAATCAAATTTCATTTGCCTTTGCTTTTTTACATTTATGATTCTGCTGTATATATATATATATGCATAAATGCATATGATCATATGCAAATTTAGATACACAAAAATATATAAATTTATATAAAGATGGATCCTAAATGACAGTGATTTAATTTATAATTTAAGATATTACAGTGTTGTGAAATGATAGCATTCAGATGAAATTTTACTTTTAATGTGAATTTTGATAATTTCCTGTGCTAGGACAATTCTCTCTCAGGACACTGGGTAGGTGCAGGAAGCTGCAGCTTCCAGTCATTAATGACATCCCAATGGGAAACAACCAACATGGGCTAGTGTACTCTGTTGCCAAAATATGATACCTGGTACGCTGTATCTTAAAAGAATTTTTGACTCATGATATTTTCAATTTAAGAAGGGTTTATCAGGCTGTATTCTTATTGTAGGTCAAGAAGCATCTGTGTATATTATCCTGTTAAAATACACTTGCATGCACAATTGATTTAGTTAAAGTAAGGAGTTAAT
Source organism: Heterocephalus glaber (assembly GCF_053883595.1). Taxonomy (NCBI): domain Eukaryota; kingdom Metazoa; phylum Chordata; class Mammalia; order Rodentia; family Bathyergidae; genus Heterocephalus; species Heterocephalus glaber. The sequence continues at coordinate 15,367,178 of NW_028258296.1, read as the reverse complement.
TGCACAAACATATAATAAGTATAGCAACTAACCCAAAGTGAAGACCTTGTAGAAAACAGCAATAACATTTTGTTATAGTTAAATTGGAAATAAATGCCAAAAACATGGGAGGTATGCTGAAAATAAGCAGACATTGCCTAAAACCCCATGAAGAATTTACACAATATTTATTTTATCTTCAAAATAAACACCACTCAACAACAAGGCAGAGAATAGTTACTTTCGATCAATTTACAATTAATCTTGATCACATTACAGTATTTCTTCAGGTTATTTCTTTTGACCCTCAGCCATTCACTTGGCTAATGCCTGCTTATCTTTTTTAATCAAAACTTCTGCCACCTATTGAATAAACCATTCTCCACCATCTAATTTAAAGTCTCCTTAAAATAAATAATTTGTATATGTCTGAATGCCTCATTCCATTTCATTTACCAAATGAGTAAATATTCAATAGTTATTAAGTATTATTAATAATATGTAGTAGAACAAATTGAAAGTGAGATATACTACATAGGCTTCTAGAGATTGTTCTAAGCATATTATATATATAGAAAACCTCATAAATCTTAAACTTAGATCTTCTTAAGCTTATTAAGTTAATCTACTTGTAAACCACTTTTCATGGGGGAATTAAGTGAGCAGCATCTTGGAAAGTTCTCTTGTTCCATTTATCTCCCAGTGGCACCACTACTTTAACTTTCATTATGAAAGATTACTTTGTTAATTAGCTTCATGAAAGCAGAATCTCACAGAAATACTTTCTTATTTTAGTTCTGTGAGAATCATGATTTTCATGTGGAAATAGCTAATTCACTTTTCATTGCTTTGTAGTAATCCGCAATAAATGTTCCTTGAGTTATAATGAGGTTACAACTTGATTGATTCTTCATAAATTAAAAATATTGTAAGTCAAAAACCCATCTAATCTGTCTTACTTACTGAGCTTCATAGTTTAGCAAAGCAGAACATCGCAGGATACTGCTAATTTATCCTCATGATCCCACTGCTACCTTTGAGCTGTGGCTCACTTCCAGTCCTTAACATCTTGAGAGGATGGCTACCATATATTGGAAGTGATCTTAAAGTATGGTTTCCACTGAATCCACATGGCTTTGACAGCATTGTAAAGCAAAAAACAACAACAACAACAACAAAAAAACCATAAAAACAAAGACAAACAAACAAACAGAAAACATAAACCAAAGCAACATAAGTGATGGACTTTATATGAATATACAAAAATTCTTAGCCATTCTCTTGTGTATTCTGCTGTGAACACCCATGTACGTGCCTTCTGAGTGATTCTGTTGTGTATTTCTGGTCCATAGGATTGCATATATTAGTCTTTTGTAAATGCTGCTAAATATTTTTCCAAAATGCTATGGTATCCTAGTTTGTAAATATACTGTTAGGATTACTGTATATAAAATAATATGGATTAGTTTACTGTTATCTTTCTGCAAATAAGATCCACTCTCCACTGTACCAATACTGGAATGAAAGCAGATCAAACTGCCTTTGTCAAGAGGACCGAAGTTAGAATTCTCAGCTTTCTAGCTGTTTATCTATTTGGGTTTTGGTATTATTCCTAGAAAATAATATTTCAATGATTAGAACTGAAATCCTGGTGGTTTTAATGAAACTTCCTTTTCCTTAACAGTCCTTAAGTTTTTGGGGGCATGTGCATGTGTGTGTTTGTATGTGATACTTGGTATTGAGCCCAGGGCTTTCTCCTTGAGCTACATCCCCAGACCCTTGTTTTTGTTTCTGGATTTTTGAGACAGAGTCTTACTAAGTCACTATGGTGCCTAGGCTAGGCTCAGACTTGTCTGGCCTACCCGTGTGCTGGGATTACAAGCATACTCTACCTCACCCTGGCCTTTAGCCAGTTTACAGTAGATTGAAGCAGAATGGTTGATACAATATAAGCTACTTCCTATTAACGAGAAAAGGAAATTGAATTTATACTATTATAATTTTCTTATGTTAAAGAGATTAGAGGTGCTACACAAGGTAAGTATTCCAAATATGTTGATCTCCATTGAAAAGCTGAAATTTAATGGCTTTCATTAAATCAACAATATGGTATCTAAAACTAGAATTAGCATTACTATTCTATAACACTTGCATAATTATTATTTTATTTAATTCTTGCTACCCTGTGAGTTGGGTAATATAGTATTGTCTTTCCCCAAATAAGTGAAGGATCCAAGATGATTCAAGGATTCAGTGTACCCATTCAATAATATATTATATATTAAACATATTTGAACTTTGAATGACTCAGACCCCTTATTCCTCTTGAATACCTCTGAATCAATAACTTCAATGCTATTCATCCTCCCTCTAGGGTTTCTTTTGCTCAGTCTTTATATTATATCATTGTATCCTCTACCTTGCTCCTTTCCTTTTATCTTTATCAGGTGAAGACAACACGTGATGACTAGATTAATTAGTTGTCACTAAAGTAACTGTATAATAAATGGAACATTTTAGAGTTCAAGAAAGCACTATTAATAAGTCTTATAGGAAAACTGAATGTGTCTCCTGCAAATCAGAATGAGTAGTCATTCTACTGACCGTGGATAATGGCTTGAAAATACAGTCCTAAAGTCGATTCATATTTGTCACTGCTAACTCTTGATAGTTTGAAGGATGGGATAAGAGAAGAATCATAATGCTTAAAGGGTTCAGGCTCTTAGTAAGCCTGTATTTGATTTAGAAACTGGTTGTATTCCATACAGCTGTGAAATGTGGAGCCAGCTATTCACTTCCCTGTATTTGCTTGCTATTCTAACCTGAAAAACTTTCCTTAAACTCAGTGTCTTAAAACTACAATCACTTCTTATTACTCATGTACCATATCTTCATTTCAGTTGGTGTTTAGAGTTCATCTCACACTGGTTTAAGATGAGAATCCCTGATAGAGCCTGCAGCAGCTGAATGGCTCGGCTTCTCACTGCAGGTCTGTATATGAGATGAAGCAGCTCTGCTACAATTTTCTCTTATCAATTCGGGATGTGCAGACAAGTTAGATTATGTGCTTAATCTTACATAGCAATGGAGCAGGAAGAAAATAGTAACATCCAATCTTTTTAAGGCTTGGACTAAAAATTTGTACACACTCTATTTTTCAAAATGAGCTATCTCAAGCCCAAAAAGTGAAGACACACACTTCACCTCTATTTTAAGAGTAGCTCACAAGTGAAGTTTATGGATAAAAGCAGTAAAAAATATGGAGATATCAAGGAGATCAACTATTCTGTCTGACACTCATTTTCTTAAGATAGAGAATGAATACCTTGGGGAGACTTTTTTGGGAATTTTGAACAAATATCCATCTAGCATGCATTATACAGAAGGTACTTGTAAAGTATTTCTTTAGGGTTATTACTTCCATTAGGCGATTAAGATATAAGGATCATTTAGAAAAAATATTTAATAACAACCATTATTTGTTTCATTCTATGTGCATGTATTTTTATCAGTGCTCTTCCTGATAAGAATCAGAGAACTACTGTTGAAAGCTCAGTCTTATTTCCTCAAAGGAGTTCCAAAGTCAAACATTTTATATTTGAAAACTTTAGAAAAGTTGTTCTGTACTCCTGTTTCAGCAATTCTGTTTGTGATTAAAATATCATGGAAAATAAAATTAAATGCATTTCAGAGCATGTGTGTTTCTGTTGATTTACCTTTAAGAGAATAAATATACCTAAAATATAATCCTTGAAATTAAAAATATTTAAAATGAAAGTAATTGTTTTAATTGAAAGATGTTGTCTATTCAGAAAGATGCATATAGAAGAATTTAACTTTATAGGGCTGGGGATTTAGCCCAGTGGTTCTGGCACCTGTCTCGCAAGTGCAATGTCCCAAGTTTGATCCCCAGTACCAAAAAAAAAAAGTAACTTTATAGCTCTATTCAGATAAGGTTTAGTTAACATGAATAAAGTCAACATTTATGGACAAAGTAAAGTCTCTTCTGGTATTGGTAGATAAAATAGGATTTCCTTCTTTTTCTTTATTCTTATTTTTGTAAGATATGGACCAAGTTATTCTGAGTGCTTTTAATTTCTACATGTGTATTTTAGTTGTTCTCTTTTTTAAAATTATCCTATTTTGTAGGATAGTATCAAGATAATAGTATTGAATAATACTATTAAAATAATGATTAGAGGAAAATAACTACATATATTTTCAACATAGGAACTGTACCTTATCACAGGTAGTGAGTGTTGACTTGTTGGGGTGATTCAGCACCCTACAAAGTCAGAGAGCAATGGCACCAAAAAATTAATTAGTGGAAATATTTCTGTATTAGTCTTCAGGGTTGGTAATAATTCACATTACCTTGATTTACACAAATAAACTTTAGATTCAGTAACCAAAAAATGATTAGTTATGGTTCCAAGTGCCAGTCACAATTAGTAAGATTATAAAGTCCAGATTAAAAATGTTCCCAGAGTAATAAAAATGCTTCTATTTTCTGTGTTCACTTTACAGGGGTCATTGTTGCAGTGGTCTGAGTGAAGGCTCCCCCCAACCTGATTTGAATATGTTGACATCTAAGCACCAATGGGATGGAGTTGGGAAATGAGGCCTTTGAGCCTTGATTAGGACAAGCTTTCATGAGTAGGGGCAGTGCTCCTATCAAACATCCCCAGGGCATGTTTGATGAAGGTTATGGTTTTAAAGGAATGATCAATATTTTAAGTTTGAAATGTCACTGAGACATACACTTAGGTGTATAAAGAATATAACTCAATATCTTACAATGTCGGAAGTAGGTATGAATGAAAAATAGAAATGTAGAAATTACCATGTAGAGATCATTTTTAAGGCTACAGTATATTAGATCATAAAAGAATGAGTGCTGATAGACAAAAATTCCAGAAAAATGAAACCTGGTCACTCTAAGGAGAGAAAAAAATAAGAAACTAGCAAAGAAAACTAAGGGCAATAAGAGAAGTGGGAAAAATGGGGATTCCATATAGTGGAAGCCAAGAAAATAAGGCATTTCAAGAAGGATGAAGTAATCTCCTGTGGCAAGCACTGATGATAGATCAAGACAAATGAGAACTGAGAATTTCCCACTGGATTTTTCAACACATGAACTCTGATGATGCTGGAAAAGGCCCTTTCGGTTGGAGCAGCATAGATGAAAGTAATTAGAGAAGATTCCAGAGGGAATAGAATAGCTCTTAGAGACAGTGAGTACAGACACCTAATGTATTTCATTAGTTCTAACACAACACTGTTTCATTTTTTAAATCTCTGAAATTGAGATGTGTGTTCACATTCCAGCATTTATGTTTATGACTAGTGAGGCATCTATTCCAATATAGTTGTCATTTCCTGATTATTCATGAACTTTGCTATAGTCCTTGAAACTTCCATAACTGCTATAAAAACTATAAAGCTCTTTCAATATATGGAAAATAAAAATCTATTGATATGACAACTTATGTCATAGTTTAGTACTGTTTCTTTATTTGTAGTACATTAACTACATACTGTCATGTGGCTAAAATACAATAAATATAACTACCATAAAGTCTTAATCATAGGGAACAACTGAATTGAAGAAATAGTTGGGTAGTAGGAGGCTGGGGCAAGGATTACTTGTTAGATTTTGTTTTCAAGATGGTCAAAATTAAGATATACATGGTACTAATAAGAATGTTTTCATGCAAAGTAAAAATGTGATGTAACATAATGTACTTGAAGGATCTCTTTCATATTAGTTCTGAACATGAGGATATGATTTGCAGTGGTGTTCATTGGTCTACTGATAGCATTCTGCTGAAATCATTTAAGATCTTTTGTGTTCAGAACATAGAAGTTGCTCTAAAATCTTTGCTAGAATCAAGAAATTAAGATGCAAGCTCACAGAAACTGTTTCTTTATGTATTTAATAAATATAATGTCAACCATTGAGTTATAAGCATTGCAGTATAACTTTTCTACATTCATTTGATATCTTATATACTAGTTGATAAAAATAAATAATTTAAAATATAATTTATTCCAAATGTAAATGCTTCTCTTTCATTTGTACTGCAGCAAAAATTTTCTGCAGTTAGTATGGTGATTTTATAATCATGTATTTATTTTAATTAGAACCCTCCATTTTATTATATGTAGTAGACAAGCAATTGGCAGTGCTAACTTACAAATAGTGTTACATAAATAAAAATAATTTTGAAGAGACTGTTTCCAGAGAACATTTTATGTATTTGGAACCATGATGAATGATATATGTATGACCTTCCTGAAAATGTGCAAATTAAATATTATAAAATGATTCATTTTGTACATAAGAAGCACAGAATGAATATGGAAACACACACATACACATACACAAACATTTATGGAGAGAGAGAGAGGCAGAGATAGAGAGAGATGTGTAATTTATTTTACCTTTTAACAGTGATAGTGATGTCAAAACCAGGGTCTGAGATATACTAGGCAAGCCCTGTATCCTTGAGTAAGAGTCCTAGAAGCTAATACTCTATTTTGTAGAGTAACTATGCTAAATTACCAGTGGCTAATAATAAATAGTTCAAAAGTCTATATTGCTTTTGACTATTATATTTTCTTTGTGTTAATCTATTACTTTTCCAACATTTATTCCTGAATAAATAAGTATTTCTAAGAATTATAATAGGTGTCAATGAAAAGTTAATCCTCTACATTGCAAAATTTTCAGAAATTATAAAGGTAAAAATATAGTTGATTGTGAAAATTTTGAGGTACATGTGTGGAGTGGGTATTACTTAATTTATAATTTTTAATTCATGAATATACAAAATGCAAAATTTTGGTGTAAATCCAAATTCATCTTTTATCTACTAACCACAACTTTTGGTACATTGATAATCTGATGATCTTTTGATAATGTGATGGTCACTTGATTTTCTTTGATTACATTTGAATGTTTTCTTTTATTTTGTCCCTAATAAACTCATCATTACATTATTTGTGGTGTTAGCTTTTATTGCTATATTATGTAAATATAAAAATTATATTTGACTGTTTCCTAGCAGATACTAATCTGTATCCACTTTTCCTGACCTATGCATCCAATCCCAGTAGATATTTGTGAATGCATATTAGTGTACTGTCAGTACGTATCATCAAATGCTCTATACAACAAATCAAGAAAACTTCCTGTTATTGACTTACAATTACTTAGAATTCTTCTACAAATCAAAATACATGCTTACTCATGTTTATGTAATTTCCCTAGGGACTTAATCATCTATATGATATTGATTAAATGGTAAAAATATCCTCTCAGTAGTGAACACTGGGTGAACCACAATCATCCCCCTACCCACTGTGAGGAATGTCATAGAGGTGGTGGCAGAAAGAGAGTACAAGAAAATAATTAGAAATATAAATTTTAGAATAAGGCTATATGGGCACAAATGATGATTACTTATTTGCCTATGGTTGAGTCATTTGATCTGCATTAATTTCAGTTTTTATTCCTTCAAATGAAGTTTTTAATCTCATCTGTATCATAGAATGAGAGTTAAATGATTTAGTCATATAAGTGTTTAAGGCATTGTGAGGCATGCAGTTTAATATCTAATAAATGTTGAAAGAACAAATGGAGAGATGAATATGGTTGTCTAGGGGCATATACCTTTATTCTAAACATGTCCACAAGACCAAAACTTTATAGGTTATTCATTTTAAGTGAGGGAGGGAGAGAAAGTTTTCTTAATTAAGAATTTTATTTAACTATATGTACTTAAACCATGATATATCCGAAAGCTATCATTGTATTAGCTACATTAAATTATGGTAGAAAATCGTATTTTAAACAGAATTACTGGTGTATATTGTGAATAGCATAGTAATCTATTTTATACCTTTTTAGTGAACAATGAGATATATAATATTTCCTTAATGATTCTACTTAGCAGGAAAAAAAGTTTGTTATAAATTTCAAATAGTTAAATGTTTTAAATAAGCTACCTATGGGGTGATTGCAACTGAATATGACGAGTCACATTGTATTACTTTGTTAAGCTTCATTTTATATGATAAATTTATATTGAAGATTGCTTATATACTAATGAATGGCAATGTGCTGCAATAGTAAAACAAGTGCCTGGTAGAGTAAACATTCCGAAAAGGAGAGACTATTTTTGTATACTATCTTGAAACTCAATATTCTCAGTACAACTCAAGTAGCACCAAGGCTAAATCCTACAAGTGTGTCATTCATCTCTACCAATTTGTAGTTGGCTGTTTGTATTGTCTGCTTTTGACTTTATGGTTCAACAGAAGTTGTGACCTACAGTTGGCATGGAGACATGATGATTTTATGAATTTCAGTAGGTAACCATATGGGCTTGTACAATAGGACTGAAGCACAGTTGAGGCAGGCAGTTGACCCAACTTGCCAGTTTTTTCTATGATAAAGTTTGACTCTACCCAGTTTATTTTTTGTCCTGTCTGCTTCAGGCAGACTCTTGCCTAGTGGAGCACTTCTGCAAGTTATGCCTCATTTTTCCCATCCAGGTGTCTTTTATTATGGTGTTAGTATGGTGTTAGTCAGTTTGCTGTTAGTGTGATAAAATGATTAAGAAAATCAAGATAAAAGAGGAGAGATTTATTTAGGCTCACACTTCCAGATGTTTCAGTCCATCGTCACCTGGTTCCATTATTCTAGGGCATGGGGAAATGGAATATCATGGTGGACAGTATGTGATGGAACACAGCAGCTCACCTTATGAGAGACAAGAGGCAGAGAGAGACTAGGAAGGGGATAGGAACAAAATACACCCTTCCAGGATGCACACCCAGTGACCTACTTTCTCCAACTGGGAGCCATCTCCTAACAGTTTCCACTGCCTTCTGGTATTCCATTCAATCAAGAACTCACCAGAGGATTAAGCTACTGGGAGTCCTCAAGATCCTAATAAGTTCCTAACAGCTTCCAAACACTGCTGCAATGGAGACTAAATCCTTAACACATGAACATTATGGAGGACATTTAAATCCAAACCATAACAGCCACTCTGCCCAAATATTTGTATGTCCAGCACTTCTCCTGAGTTCTAGCAAATAGAAAAAAGTCCGAGTGCTTAGTTAGAGATGGCATTTACTGAACATAGCATGTATATTCCCTCAAATAATTCTGGAAATCAGGAACAATTTTCACCTTTGATATTAAAATTAAGATATTTTGATTAGTGAATAACCAAAGCCATAGAAGTTGCTCTTTCCACATTTGGGCAATGAAATCACTTATATTGCCTGCTATGACAACTCAGGCCCAATGTCACCTCATTTGTGAAACCTGATAACTTAATGCCTACAAAACAATCACTGACAATTATTTCACAAGATGTCTCTCCCACATCATATTTTGCTTCTTCTTATGGAAAATGAGTTGTTTTAAGCAGAGAGCACAAACCAAATGCTTTAATAAGGAAAATTTAAATTCTATGAACTGAAAATTTACCACTAATTAATTTGTAGGGCTACAAAAATAGTTGACCATATTCATAAATGAACAATAACCAGAAACCATAAACGTGAGAGACAAGTACCACAGATAAGAATAAGTGGTAGTTTCTGTCTGGTTGGTCACTAGTTCATTTTTTTTTTCTTTTTATATGAAGAATGATAGAGTTTTTAAGATCTGCACTTCTTGATCCAAATAAACTCATAATGAGATAGCATAATCACTGATCTCAAAACCTAAGCTCTCATTTTTATTGGGTTCTGTGTTTGTTAGTGAATTTATGCTGTAATTATTTTCTCAGAAGTATGGATATTTTATTTTCAGACTCATTTGAAATAAAACTTAAGATGCCACAACCCACACAGTGTAAGGTCCAAAGCTGGGGAGAGCAGTGGGAGATGAAGAAAAGATGAAGAAACAAAGACTATTCTTGAAAGTTGGGACCAAGTGGAACCATAGCTCCTCAGGAAATAATGGCCGCCTGGAGTCCCCTGCACTCTTTATCTATAGTGGAAGGCAAACAGGAAAAGAAGCTGGGACAAATAGTGCTACATGGCCTATGTGGCCTAGGTGGAATGTAGTGTGATTGTTTCATGATCAGGGCATGTGCAGGAAGGGAACAGGGAAAGATACATAATGTAACTGTCTCCTGGGGCTCTGCCATCCAGGGTCTACAATATTAGCCAAACAGACAGTTTGACTCTCTAATCTATGGAGGAGAAAGGAAGTAGGGAGGAGGCAAAGGACCATCTTCAGGCTCAACCCATGGCATTAAGAGACTCTAATCAATAATCATAATCCTAAAGAAGATTTCTAACAGAGATAAGCACTGTTTTTGGTATGTTTAATCAATCAGCTGAGTTGTTTCTATGATATAAGAGCATCATTCCTTTGGAGTAAGGTAAAATTTTCAAGACATTTTGCTACTAAAACTTAAGTTACAGGTGCTAAACTTTAACCTGGATATATTTCCCAGGGAGGATGCATTCTACCACAGATTTGATCATGCAAATTGAGTCAATAAGGTGAGTGTAGGGCCAGTGATTTAGTTCAGTGGCGCTGTGCCTGCCTAGCAAGTGCAAAGTCCTGAGTTTAATCCCCAGTACCGGAAAAAAAAAATGGTGAGTGTAAATGAATTGACTGAAAGTAGACTTATGGTGTGCTTTATTGTTTTAAAGTGTGTTAATGCACTGATGCGCTCTTGTCCAATAATACAAACAAAAAGCACAAGTCATCCATTCAACTCATGAAAACGTACACTGCAACAACAATGAAAAATACAGTGTTCCCTCTGATTTTCCTTATACATCTAAAGTTCACATAACTTGATAGCACACATAATTGACTTTATTGAGACAGTTTGATGCAGGTAAAAGAACTTCCCTAGAGAAAATCAGAGTCTTAAAACATTGGTGTGAACCACGTTTCTGAAAAATTACCACTTCTAAACTTAGTTCCCATATAAAAGTAAAATATGCTCCTATACAAAAAAATGAAGTTGTTTTCATTTATTGTTTCAATTGTTAAAAAGCTGAAATCTCTTGGCCAGGATTTCTTTAGTGACATTTTTTAATATTGAATAAATCAAATCCCTAGTCTCCAGAGCATTGTATGTCTTCAGTTCTGAAATTTTGCCATATAAACAAATTATTTTTCTAATCCTTTTTTATTTTTTAAAGTATATGAAAAGTTCAATCTAATCTGTCCAACATCATCAAATTTTTATTCCTTAATCTTGATTTTATTTGCAAGCAAAACTCAATTTCCAAAGAGATGGATTGTTACCTATATAACTGGATTATGAGCTGCAAATCAATACATTTGATATTATTATAGTTAACATTTCAGAAAATTGTGTCACAAACAGCCCCATGCATTAGTCTGAATTTATTCATTTTAATGATCTGACATTAGTGTCAATATTACATTTTTATTTTAGAATATTCTTTTAAAATAGGAGGAAAAGACATGGGAAATTATAACAGCAAACGGTACCAAAGAATGTATCTACCTGGATAAGTTATGTTCTTACTTCAAATTACTTTTTATAATGCTAGTATTCATATCCCTTCTCAAAAGTGCTTACGGTTACTAAGTATTTCATTTTTATTTTCATACAATTCCCAAAATGATCCTTACAGAAGGATTAAGCAGAATCATTCACCAAAGCTGATTATGAAATGGTGATTTTTTATTAAGCTCTTTAACATACAATATGTCCTTAAAATAACCATAAATGTAGCAATCAATATTACCATTTCATGGTTTATGAAAGAAAACATCACAAACATTGTGAAGTCAAATGCTGTATAAGTAGATGATCTGGGTCCTAAACACATTCATCCCAGCAGAACATTTCCTTGAGCAATCCAATCAGTCTCTAATATTTATTATGCATATGCATTTCATGATTATTCCTAAATGTTTAAGGATATTAACTTAAATTTAATTCACATACAACACAGAATATTTTACACTTGAGAAACTGGAATTACAAAGAGACTAAGTAACTTGCTATAACAAGATAATAAGAGAAGAAATTGAAGTGAGAGTTTAGAACATTGCATTCAAATGCAGGCTATGTAGGACAAATGCCTAGATCCTATCCTAATTCATACATTATTGTTACAAAGTATTTTAGGAAAATCAGCAAGTGTTCTGGAAATGCTTCTCTTACAGTTTTGCCAAGTCTGTCTGTATATTTTATTGTGTATCCCTTTTATGATATGGGCTCTCATTTATTATATCAATTATCCTCCATCCTTTAAATGGTTTTACATTTCATTAAGGCCTGGTCTTTTCTTTGGTCATTTATTGATAGTTTGTTATTATTGTTTTGGGGTTTAGCTAGGTAACTATTTTCTCACTCCTTAATTTTGCACAAAATTACATTTAGAATTTTTGGTATTCTTTTACACACTTCCGTAAGACTACCTTAAATATATCCCCCAAATTTTTACACAATTGGCTTTCATTTTCATTCCACTCTGAGTACTTTCAAATGTCTTTAAGAATTCTGTAAATAAACAAAAGTTTAATTGGTGATGTTTTATTTTTCAGTTTCTGGAAATACAAGATTTTGTTCATTCAATTATACATAGGATTGGTTCCATTATATATGTATATATGCCTATATTATATATATATATATGTATAAGTACGGTCACACACACATATATATGTGTAGACATATACATATATGTATTAATGTCTGAGAGCTGAAACAGTTTGTGGATAGTTTGAAATTAATTGAAATATATTTTATGGCCAGATGAATAATAAATATTCTGTTTCAGTCCATATGTTCTTAAATGCAATGTGTATTCTGGTGTCACATCAGCAAGATGACTGTAAAGGAAACATTGTACCACATTTTCCCTCAAAGACACCAACTTAACAAGAGTACATGGTCCAAACAGCTTTTAACAGAACTGATGAAGTAAGGTCGCAGCATCCCAGGCAACTGACATTAAAGAACAGCTGCACTGATGTAAGAAAAACTGTCATGTTTCTCCCATCATGACATTCTCCCCAGCCTGCAGGACTTCCAGTATTTGGAAGAGCACATTGGATTTACAGCTTCTCCTTTGGCAAGGAAAGGTAACAATAGAATTTGCACTAAACGTTTCAGTTTTGGGGAAACTCGTGCAGCACAAGAGCATCTACATTCTAAGAAGGAAGAAGAGAGAATAGGCTCCCCAAAAGAAACTTTTAAAGTCTCTAATTGAAAAATTACATGCACAACTTCAAAGAAGCAATGTACCAACACAAGTTGCAGAGTTACCCAGAAATTTTAGTTAATATAATTAAGGAAAATCTACCAGAAAGTCTGCAGGCTATCCTTTCCTCCCCCTCTCTGACTCCTCATCCTCCTCCTCTTCTTTTTTTCATCACCAAATGTCAAAATTCAATAAAAATAGCAAGACATGTAATAAAACAAGGAAACTTTGCCCAATCAAAACAACAAATACATTTTCAGAAGCCAACTCAAGAAAAGGCAGATCTATGTAAGTACCAGCAAATAATTCAAAATATTGACCTTAAAGAAGTACAGTAACCCATAAGGGAACTGATATTTAAATAAGATGAGAAAGATGATGCATGAACAAAATGGTAATGTCAATAAAAAGCCAGCAACAAAAGGAAGAAAAGAAGAACCAGAAGTTCTAAAGCAAAAGGATACAATAGCTGAATTGAAAAATCTACTATTGGGCTCAGGAGATACCTTTATTAAGTAGACGAAAGACTCTGAGAAGAGGAAAGTGTGTCATTTGGAATTATTACAAGAGAAGGAATGATGAATACTGATTAAAGTCTATGTGATATGTAGAACGCCATCACAGGAAGGCAATACATACATTGCACCATCCTTTCAAGAGAAGTGAGAGAAAATGTGCACATCATTCGTTTGAAGCAACAAAGCTGAAAACTCCAAGTCTGAAGAAGGAAATGATCAGGCAAATTGAAGAATCTCAAAGGAATGAAACTGAGAAGAACTTGGAACTCACATCAAAGCCTTATATGAAAATGGTCAGAAGTCACAGACAGACTTTAAAAAGCAGAAAGAAGTGAATTGTTACACACAAGGGAGCTTCCTTAAATTTTAGTAGAATTCTCAGCAGAAAGATTGAAGGACAAAACAGAATAGGATGATATCTTCAATGTGCTGAGAGGGGGAATGAGAAAATTGCTTACCAAGAATACTATGTCTACAGAAAGTATTCTTTAATTTGGGGGAGAAATGAGGACCTTCCCAGATAAATGAATGCTGAGGGAACTCATCACAATTTGACCTGTCTGTTAAAAAATGCTAATTGGAATTTTTCAAGTTGAAAGAAAATGACACTAGAAAGCCACACAAAACTTATAAAAGTATAAATGTCTGTAGAAAAGCACATATATCGATACTATAGAATCAGAAAATACTGTAAAGACAGTTTATAAAAAGACAGTCCACATAAATGCTTATGAGAGAGCAGAAATGGCCCTACTTATATAAGAAAAACTGTAGATTGCAAATTTAAAAAACTGTCACAAGAGACCTAAACACATAAAATAATGATGGAAGAGTAACTCACAAGGAAATTATTATAATAATTGTATATGCACCTAACCTCATATAATGGGAGAAACATTTAAAGAATTGAGGAAACAAATAGGCAGGAACTTAATAATAGATTTTTAATATCTTACTTTAAGATTTGATACAACAATCAGAAGTATATAAATAAGAAAACAGCCTGGCAAGGGTAGGACACCTCTGTAACCCCAGCACTGGGGGGGCAGAGATAGTAGGATTGCTGTAAGCTTGCGGCCAACCTGGGAGATAGAGTTCAAGGCCCCCCTGAATTATATAACAAGGCCCTGTCTCAAACAAACACATAGATACATACATACATACATACATACATACATACATACATAAGAAAACAGAACCTTGAATGACACTATATCCCAATTAGACCTAGTAGATATACATAGAATACTTTATCCAAGAGCAAGTGAATATACATTCTTCTCAAATGTACATAGAACATTTTTCAGCATAGAAATAAGTTATACTAAATTTAAGATTTAAATCATGCCAATTATATTTTCCAACCACAATGAAATACAAGAAATAAATAGAAAATGAAACCTGAAAATTTAACTAAGATGTAGAAAACAAATGATACTATGTTTAACAATGAAGTTATCAAAGAAATCACAAAGAACATTGGAAAATATGTTGAGAAGTGAAAAAACAACATACTTTTGCTGTATCCCAAAGATTTCTTTGGGATACAGCCAGAGCTGTAAAAGTTAAAGTTTATGGAAGTAAATGCCTACATTGGTTTTTCAAAATAGATCTTGTCTCTAGTTTCTTATTCTTTATGGCTGAGTAGAATTCCATTTTGTGAAAAAAAAAACCCACATCTTCTTTATCCATTCTCCAGTTGATGGGCATTTGGGGTGTTTCCAAGTTTTAGTTATTACAAACGGTGCTGCTATAAGGTTCAAATGGTATAATTGACAATGTGAAATAGGAAGTAAAGGTTTAAACGAGTAGGAGAAGTGAGAGGGGTAGGGGAAAAGAAAGAAGGGAAAAGAAAAAATACGAGAAAAGGAAAAAATGGAAGCAAAGTCTCTGTAAATAGGGAAGGGTGGAGGCGGTAAAGGGAGGGCAGGGAAATGGCAAAAAAATAAGAACTAGGATACACCATGTAAACTTACAAGATCCCAATGAGGAATGCAACTGTATCTTATACCTAAAATGTACCAATAAACTTGGAAAAAATAGATCTTGTCAAAAAGATCTTGAAAGCTGGGCATGGTAGTGAATGCCTATAATCCCAGCACTTGGGAGGTTGAGGCAGGAGGATAGCTGGGAGTTAGAGGCCAGCCTGAGCTACACCGTGAGTTCAAGATCAGTTTGAACTACATAGTGAGTCTCTGTCTCAAAAAGAAAAAAATCTTGAAAGGTAGACTTCAAGCAAATAGAAAAATATCTAGGAGGAAGAAAATAATGCTGGTGTGTTGGTACATACCTGTAATCCTAGCAGTCAGGAATCTGAGGCAGGAGGACACCAGGAGTGTGAGGATGGACCGATCTACATGGTGACATCAAGTTCAGCCTGAATGATATAGTGAGATCCTGTCTCAAAACAATAATAATGATATTAATAATAGTAACGATAAAGCTTGAAGCAGAAATAAGCCATGTAGAGAATGAAAAATAGTTAAAATTAATAGTGTTTTTAAAATCAACAAAAATTTTCAAATCATTATATAGAAGAGATTCAAATAATAAATGTAATAAAAGAGAACACACTGGACATGTTGTTCCAGAAGATAAAGGACCATAAAAGACTACTATGACCATAAATACATCAACAAGTTGAACACCGAACATGTAGATAAATTCAAAAAAACATACAATCAAGATTTCATCATGAAGAAATTAAAGGTTTGTACAATCTTAGACAAAAGAGATTTAAGCCAGTAATTTAAAAATTCCCAACAGAGAAAATCCCAGGACTAGATTGTTTCACTAGAAAATTCCACCAATATTAATTTAAAGAATTACTACCCATCCTTCTCAAACACTTTAAAACATTGAACATAAGGGAACATTTTCAAATTATATAAGCCCAGCATTACCTTTGTCCAAACCAAGACAAAGATGCTACAAAAAAAAACTACATACCAATAGACAATAACTGGTGAATCCAGAAATCCACATGAAAATGCCGAAATACCCAATTTAACAGCACATCAAAAGAATTACACACCATGGAGAAGTAAGCTATGTTTCTGGATTGCAATAATATTTCTACATATCAAAATGGATACATATGATGTTTAGCATTAACAGAATGAAAAACAAAAGAGCACCATAATCTCGAGTGATGCAGAAAGAAATTTAACAAAGTTTAACAAACTTTAATGGGAGAAACATTCAACAAACTAGGAATAGAAAGACATTACCTTGACATAATAAAGATCATATATGTAAAGCCCACAACTAATCTCAAACTCAGTTGTCACTAATTGCAAATAAAAATTGACACTCACCTTATACCCATTGGGAATGACCACCATAAAATGAATAAATAATCAAAATAGAAAGTATTGTTGAGGACGTGGAGAAATTGAAATTTTCATGCACTGTTGGTGGGAATGCAAAATGGTGAAACAGATACAACAACAGTATGAAGATTTCTTGAAATACTAAAAATAATATTACTATACCATCTGTACATTCTTGAATATATATCCAACATAAGTGTAGGTAGGATCCCAGGTAAGTTTTTAATGTCCATGCTAATTGTGTTGTTCATAGTAAACAAGAGGTGTGCGTAAGACAGACAAGAAGCACTGGACTCCCCTGTTCCTGTCCTGCAAAAGCCATCTTGCCCTCTACCTCACTTCCCTTTGCTCTCTCTTCACTCCCTTCCCAGAATGAACTGAGACAACTTACCTAGGTGTCCTCCCTGGTTGTTCGGCAGCCACTCCCTTCCACATCACTGAAACAGAAGGTGCAACTTGACTGTTCTCCTTGGTGACCTCTCCTGCTCCCATCACTCCAGGTGCTGCTCCCACCTCTTTAAAGAAGGGGAGCATCATCCTGAGATGGTTAAGGGAAGCCCCACCATTAACACCCTCAACCTCCCCCAACTCCAGTGAGCTGATGAATACAGTGAGCCCCTGTGAAGATATCCAGATTTTGCCATACTATTTTTCGTGGAGACACGACTGTAAATCAACTGATTTATGTTTTCCTGCCTTTTCACTGACTCTGGCAGCACAGGTGTGATTGTACTGAAGCTTCATTCATTTGAGCCAATCAAAGGTCTGTAATCTGATCAATCAGCAGGCATTAATATGAAACAATCATAGGCCTCCATTTGGATCAATCACAGGTCTGGACTTGCTATATATGCAGCACTCTCTGCACACTTTGAGTAGTCTAGGAGGGCTCCCTCTGGTATACTGACCCCATGCACTGCTGTACAGGTGCGGTTAAAATAGTTGGTTTCAGAGGTCTTGTAAATCTGCTAATGATTTATTTGTAAGGTAGTGGGGGCTTGGAAGGTCCTGTAAATCTACTCAATGTTCTTATCCTAAGTAAAGTGGGTGAATCAGTCACTAAAAAAAAAAAAGAACAATAAGAAGTAGGGGCTTAGCCCTGAAGAGTTCCAGAAATGAACAACCAGTGAGTATCAGCAGCAGAGACCAGCATCCAGTAGAGTTGCCTGATTGAGTCTGGCACACGCAAGCTTCAAATGATGGAGGCCAGCAGTAGTGGAGGCCAGCAGCCAGCGTGTCAAGCATCGGATCCAGTATTAACTAGTATGGCCCAGTGGCATCAGAGCCACTAGCACAACATACCTTGCTGATACATGATTTCTACCTGAATGAGGTAAAAGGACCCTAAACTGACTGGTGAGATAAGCAACCCAAATGTCCAACTGTAAGTGGCTCAATAATAAAAATGCAGTAGCAATGAAATATGCAGCAGAATTATGGTTGCCATGTTCTTGGGTGAAAGAAATAAAGGGAATGTTGTTCAATGGTACATAGTTTCAGTTTTTCAAGATGAAAAAGTTCTAGAGATTTAGATAGCAGTATCCATATGTACTAAAGATTTCTACTGTAAAATTTAAAATGAATAAGATGGCAAATTTTATGATGTATATTATTTTTTACAATACAAATGAGTGAATAAATACACATATAAATAAATTAAAAATACACATTCTGAAATTTATTTTTAAACTCACAAATTAGAAACTATGGGTTTTGGAGAAGAGTTTTGAATATTTTTTTTTATTAAGATCAAATAATCAAATATCTGAAAATATGTAATTATATTTTGCTAACATCTCACTGCTTTTTTCAAGGATGCCATCTTCCACTTTATTCTTTGTTATGCATAATCTCTTCAAATTTTCCTACTATTATTATCACTAATAACTATTGGTCAAGGGCCAGGGATTTAGCTTAATGGTTCCACCACCTGCTTCGCAAGTGCAAGGTCCTGAGTTCGATACCAGGTACCAAAAACATAAATAAGTAACTATATTTCCGATTATCTTTTTTATTTTTGTGCATCCAAATTTTTTATTATTTCATTTTAAAGGTAGGGAACATATGGTATTTTTTACAAATAAAGTTTCTCTGCTTCAAATTATAATTTAATTAATTTTTATTATGATTAGTGTTACATTTACATTAGTTTTTATATCACCTACCATTCTTACAATTGTTTTTATATTTTCTATTCTTAACTTTAGTTGCCTAGATTAAGTTTTCTTATTCTATTTAGTATATGTCCTATGATGTACTTACACAGATGTAATTATCAACACTACATGGTATGTCACTCTTTATGTTATAATTATATTTTTCTTACAATAACCCCCCCAAATACTAAGCATATATAATTAGCAAACCCATGTTCACTTTCAGCTTAGCCTAGAGATTTCCTTTAGATACAGTTTTGAGTCAATGTGAAATAAACAAAAGGGTGAAATGTGCTTCTTTGATTTGACTTGTTCTTTTATGACAATACCAACTACCATGAGAAGAAAAATCTAGAGTAATCAGACATATAAATGAGAATGTCTTAGTGTTTCTTGAAATTTGTGCTATTTTAAAGGTAAAAATACCTGATTTAATAGACACCATAATTATTCTACTCAAGTATATCCTTTAGGTTATTCTATAATTATCTTTTTCAAAATAAAACATTCAATATATGCAAAGAAAGTGTCTAAATTATAAAATACGACATAGCAATTTGAACCCAAGAAAATGTATTCTGCCAAAGTCACTGAAGATACATTTATAAGTCTTTATACCACCTTTTTCTCTCTGCACTCTGTATTTTTATATTTATTCTTTTGAGTACAGTGCCTCGACTTTACTCAGTCATGATCTCTTAGTTGGTTTATTGATTTGCTAGTAGTTGTGCTAGATAGTAAAGCTCTAAGTTCATCAAGCCAAGCGTGGTGGTGCACAGGCTAAGGCAGGAGGTTCTCAAATTCAAGCCCAGTCTATGAAATTTGATTACTGGAAAAAATAAAAAAGGAACTGGAGACATAGCTCAGTGCAAAAGACCTGGGTTCTATCCAAATACCACTGAAAACAAATACAAAAATAAAGGCCATCAATACCTCTCTCCCTCATTTGCTATACCATATTGCTATTTGGAGAGAAAGCTAAGCCATCAGTCTTATATCTAAAATATGTGGTTAAAAGACACATTTAATTTTTTTGTATAAATTAAAGGTAGTCATTAAAGTGTTCTTTTGATATAGGAATTTAGGATTTTAATGGTCTAACTGATTATAATCACAGAGATTTTTTCATTATATTCAGGAATGATGAATGATTCAAAAGGCTGTTTATTGAATTTTGATTTTTTTTATCTATTTTTAAATTAGAGAGCTCAGAGGCAGTCATTTGGGGTGACAAAGCAAAAATTGTTTTATAGCCCCAGCATCCTCCTTTGTTTAATTAACAATGTTTTAAAAACAATAATTAGGAATAATGTGCTCTATTTAATGAAATAAAGCATAAACACTTCTTTGAGTATGTTTCTGAAAGTAGTGCCATTTTGTACAAAATTATAAGGACAATTTTCTGTTTCAGATGCACATTTCCAAGTAAAACTTATATCTCTGTGGCAATGCTCTTGATTTAAGAGTTTTTATACTTAAAGCATGGGAAGTTGAAAACAAAATGAAATTTGTTTTTAAACTGTAGTTTAATCTATATTTCTTTAAATCTAAAAAATTAAAAAGTTACATTCCTGTGCATTCATTAGTTTTGCAACATTCCCTACACTCTCTTTTAATTATAACATTTAACCCATTGATCTATTGCCCCGCAAGGTTTATGGTTATTCTTGTATTTGCATACAGAAATATATCAGTCAGCGGTTAGTGGAGGAACAGATTCAATTCAACATACACAAATATATAAGACTTTACAGATTGGCTTACAATGACTGCTCATAGTGTCGGGTGTGGAAGAGTGCAAGGGTCATTCCGGACGCTGGAGGGCCAAAAGGTCCAGTCAAAGGCCCGGAGCTCCGTGTACTGTCCCATGAAGTTCCTACCTGCAGGCCAAAGGGTCTGCGCCAGAGTCTGAAGGGTCTGCTCTGGAATCCTGGAGTTCCTCCCAAGAAACAGAAGCGAGCCTTCCTTCTGCATTTCCTTTTATAGCGTTCTGGTAATAATCTTCCCTAAGGTGTTCCTTCCACACTCAGAACTATGCCGAGTCAATTTAGCTGGGCGTTACTTACTCAAGTTGACATAATCTATAAACCATCAGAAGAAAGAAATATTCAAAAGATTCTTTTGTTAAAACCAGGTTCAGCATGCAAGGTTTTTTGGTAATTATTCATGTCCCTTTACTTTCCGATCTCCATAGCTAACAGAGAAAGTGGTGGTAAATACTATTTAAGGCATGGAATTTGCTAATATCCTTTAAAGGAAACTAAGGATTCATCATGTGTTTGCTACTTTATTTGGGCTTTCTTTTAGGTTTTAATATCAGGTAGTATCATAAGAAATAGGAATGTTTCTTCAAAAATATTTATTACCTTATTACAGTAAACTGTCTTCCCTGCTGGTGGATGATCTTTTAGAGAAAAAAATACAAAATCCTATAAACTTCACGGTTGGAGTCCAGCTACTTTTTAGCTGACAACACTATAACCATTACTTTTATTCTAATTTTAAGGACAGTAGTAGCAGCCCTTCAATTAACCAATTAATCAAAATAATTTTCAAGTTTCTGCAGATCTAGTTCATAAAGGCTATCCCTATAGCACATTATTTCAAATGAATGCCACCTCCTGCTATGGTGGGTGTTCAGCTGGCCTAGAAAAGCATACTAGTTAGCTCTTTCTATTGCAATGAAAAAAGTTAACAACACTGACACTTAAGTGACCATAATTAGTCCATTGAGATTAATTTGGAAACTTTGTACCTTTCTAGTGCCATTGTCACAGACTTATAGCAACCTCTAAATTGCAGTAGTACATTGTTTCATTTTCCAAATGGTGTTCTCTGTTAGAATATCTAGAAGCTCAATTTTTTAAAATATGAAGATCTTGCGTACTACAGAAAATAACCTCAGTAGAAGAAAGTCTGGAGGGAAATCTTCTACTTTCAAATTAGAGTGTGTTTTTGCAGTATTTGGATCAGAAAGACACATCAAATGACCATATATTAAAAACAAAAGCCTTATGATTGATAGCATTAAATATATAACAGGGCAAATGTAAAAGTCCAGATAAAAATTTTCTATAAATTTATAGAACATAAAAGAATGAAAGGCAAGTTCTGCTGTAGTCATACCATTTCATGCTCAGGTTTTACATGCTTTATGAAAAAAAATTACAATAAAAAGATATGAAAGTACATTTTTCAGATCACACATTATATAACAATTACCCATGTCAAATTTTAGTTAATGTGTTTGTATGGTGGTAGAAATATATATGAGTGTGCAATTGTTTTTAACAGGGCAGAACTTGTAATAATTTACTTTAAAAATGTAATATGTATTTTAAAGTATTTTAGAATATTTTTCATTATAAACTGGGGTATTTAAAGTAAATTATCAGGAAGTTTGCTCAAATATTCATAAGCAAATACTTATTTGTACGGAGAAAAAGCAGCATCAGAAAAATGGCACATTAAGAAAAAGAGTGAATTTTTCAGTAACATCAGATTTCTCCACAGTTCTTTTTTTGAGCTAGAATAGAAAACAGAAGAGTTAGGAGATAAACAGACTTGCCTATAAAATGAAGTGTTGGTGGGTGGATGCCCTGATTTTCAAAAACAGAGAAATTTTTTTCTTAAGGATTTCCCAGTTAATAGAGAATTCCAAAGAGTGCTGTGGAAGTTCAATAGCACAATATTAGACAGTAATCTTCAGAACTTGTTTCTTCACATCACCTTAAACATTAAATGTGTAGCTGATTGAAGAGAAATTGGGTCACAGATGATGTCACCAGAGATCTATTTCTCCACTCTGAGATCAGCTTATCTCTAATAATTATCTGGTTGTACTCAGATGGTTCCTTCTGACACCGACAACTGCCATTGCTTCCACTTTATTGCTCCCAATAAGAAATCCATGCTTTCACCAAAGCAAGCTCAAATAAAAAAGAATAATTTTATCAAAATAGGCCTGGAGTTGGCCCAACTTTGAGGGCATACCCATCCTTCAGCCAGTTATACTAGCCAGTCACAAAATCACTCTTTAAATTGTGCAATCCAAAACATGTAGTATGGATTTCATCATGAAAAGAATGAGATTCTGCTACCAGAAAAAATTAAAGGAGTATTCAAACAATGGAAACAGAAGTAATACATTCATTTCATGGCTGGGGAAAAATTCCATACATTAAAAACACATATGAAGATTATTTCACAAATGTTCTGAGGACATATAAAAAATTCAAAGACAGAATAAGTTATTGTGCATTCATTGAAGTGAGAATGACATGCATCAAAATGTTCTCATTTATATTTTTCATAGCATTTCAGACTTTTAGTTAAGAGAAGTTTATAGATTTATTTGACCTAAAATATTTTGTCATAGATTAGTGGATAACCTGTCGAAATTTGAACTAACAAATTTATTAATAGTGACTACTTAAAAATCTTTCTAGAAAACGTCAATTAACAAAATAATACTAACCTGAGGGAGGTTTTTAAGAGTTTGTTCTTGTTTTAGTTCAAGTTTTTCACTGTTTTGGATGAAGACACAAAAATAGATTAGTGATATGTGTAATAGAAAACTTGCAAGAATAATGGTATTGGATATCATATCTGATATTCTAGGCTACCTCAACACAATAGACTAATAAAGCAAAACTTATCTGATAAAAATTAATTTCAACTTTAATATTAAGGAAAAAACCCAACCTTTTGAAGATTCTAACTCGGGCCTTACAGTAAACAATGTAGGTTAGCAGTAGGCTTTCTGAAAAGCCTGAAGGATATTTGCTTGGCCCCATCTCAACACAAATTAACAATGTCGTGCTTCTGCCAAAATGAATTAAAATTGCAGCATGCTTCATTAATAAAATTTCATTTTCTGGTACTAGTAGGGAGTATTTGAATGTGGACTGTCAAAGTCTGAGGAAAACATTGATAAATTTGAGTGGGTCCAAAGATGTTGAGATTACAGGTAAGAATATTTAGGGTAGAAATGAAAACTACTGACAGTATTTGAAAACCTTTCACACAATTTAGACTTTACACTTATTCTGTTTGCTTCCTAACAAGTAATATCCATAACTTACAGCTCAGTCTGGGCAATTTTTCTTGCAAACAGAGTACGTATTATTTTTGTTTTTCAATTATTTATTCTCAGAATTTTTCCATTAATTGTGCAATTTCCTGTGACAATAGAACTTCAATCTGAGATTAGGTAGTAAGAATTTGTGATCATTTTATAAAGAAATAAAGACCTGAAGACTGAGAATTTGAGTATCTCCTGAGGTTTATGAGGCAAAAAATGACATGTCCTTTCCCGGGAGTTGTTTAGTGTGGGCCATTATAGACAAGTTTATAAAAGCAGCTATGAAGGAAAATGAAAGCAAAGATTAGCAGTCCTACATTAAGTCTTTATAACATGCAGATAAGTTAAAAAGAATTACATAAAAAGGAAGATATGAATGAAAGAAGTAGAGAACACTCATTTTCTTACTGTTCATTTTAAAATGTATCTTTAAATACCAGTGTGTGCAAGGTGTGGTGGTGCACACCTGTAATCCCAGCACTCGTGAGACTGAGACAGGAGGGCCACCATAAGTTTGAGGCCAGCCTGGGCTACATACTGAGTTAAAGGCCAGCCTGCACTACATAGCTAGACTCTGTCACAATAAGTAATACATAAATAAATTATAAATCCTAGTCTGCTGTGCTTCGACCATATCTTATTTCTCAGTAGACCTAATTGTTATTCTAAATCATGTGTCTATCTTCTCTTTGGCTATAAATATACTTTATCCAAAAATTATATATCTTTATATGATACATTTATGTTTGGTACACTTTGACGTTCATACAAGTGAAATTTTATATGTATTTAACAACTTACTTTTTTATTTACTTATTTTTTGCTTCATAGAATTTAATTGACATAAATACTTATTTATGGAATCTAATAATATAATCTGTTCCATGTATATAATGTATAAATATCAAGTATGGGTAATTTGTATTTTTACTTCCTCAAAAGTCAGAGATTCATACATGTTGTGACAGCTACATTTATTTCATAGTCACTATAGTACTGAATTTCACTGTATTTTATGTATCCATTTTTCTCTTCTGTGGAAACTTGTGTTCAGTTTTATGTGAGTCTCAAGTTGAAAAATTACACGTGGGTCTTAGTAATGTTTCTCAGAGTTTGTTCTCCTGACTAGTAACATCACTTGTGGACTTGTTAGATACACAAATTCTCCAGCCACACTCCATGCATATACTCTAGGGAGAAGGGAGTGCAACTTTTAACATTCTGTCTCAGTGATTCTCATGCACATTCACATGTAAAAATCACTAATAATGGAGTACACAAGAAAAGTAATTGCTTTGTTATAGTTTATAAATCTTCACTTCACTAGACAATACCACATACTTTTGCAAGATCTTTATACAAATGTCAGTTCTACCCACAGTGAATTTGAGCTCTTTTTGTTCCAATTCTTCCAAAAACTGCCATTGCCTTTTTTCCCCCAGTTTTCAAGGAATTCCATTTGATTTTATTGAAAGCTTTTTGAGTATCTACTACTACAATAATATCTCCACTTTTAACATGCTAATGTTATGCATATCCTACTGTATTAATCAGTATTCCCATGGATGAGGCATAATACTGAAGGTCTCAATTAATTTAAAGGAGAAAAGACTTAATTTGGCTCATGGATTCAGGTGATTCAGTCCATAGTCAGCTGGCTCCAAGATAGAAAAATCATGGAGGAAGGGCATGGCAAAGCAAAAATGTTCAATACATTCAGGCTGGAAGGCAGAGCAATGGAACAATGCCAGAGATAAGAGGAACAGGAACTATATATAGTAGTACCCAAACCCATGCCTCCATGACCCATCCAGAGACACCCAGAACCATACTTTACAAATCCATTCGTTGGCTCCCAAGCCAATCAAGTTGACATAATTTTCTCCATCACAACTCTATAGATTTTCTAAGATTAAATTATATGCTGTTATTCTTGATGTAAATCTTGCTTCACATTACGGTAATTTTTATTGGTAAATTAATTGTGTACTAAGTTCTATTATTGTATATATCTTTATAAATCACATTTGCCTGAAAATTTTCCATTCTCATAAATATTTTATCTTTTTATTCTTCCATATGAACTTATAGTGAGTTTTGTTTTTGGTTTTTAGCATTTGTGTGGACATTTTTAATGAACAATTTAATTACTTCAATGGGTTTTTCTGTTCAAATTTTTAATTTATTCTTAGTTTGAACACTGTCATTTTACTAAGAATATGTCCACTTCATTTACATTTTCAAATGTATTAGTAAATGTTTCTATTGTTGATATAAAATACTTTGCATCTGTACAGCTATGTTCCCCCTTTCAGTTCAAATAATCTGCATGCTCCTCTTTCTCTTTTCTTCACTAATCTTATGTATTACTTATTCTTTAGTCTTTTCAAAGTACTGGAGCTTTTTGCTCAGTGGCCCCCAAAACAAAGCAATTTATTTAATTTAAGGACAGCAAGTAATTGATTTATGCTCTAAGCAAAATATAAATAAAAATGTTTTACTTCTTAAGAAAAATAAAACAATATATATTATTCATGAGAGTTCAAGATTGATGATATCAAGATTTTTATTATTCTTGTTTACCACTGTATCTCTATTTTTTGAGCACTATCTACAACCATGCCTGCATAATACTCTAAAAAAAACCTCATATTGAAAATTCTGACCTCTTTGAATTCAGCCCATTCCCCTTTGCAAAGAAAGTGGTATATTTCTCAGAGTTCACTAAAAAGTTTTGCAGTGGTCCCTATTTACTGACAGAGACTTTGTACCTTTCAAAAGCCCCAGTAAGTATGTGAAATCACACATAGAAACTAACCTCATATACATAGTCATGCACGAGTTAATGAAGAGATACCGTCTGAGAAATGTGTTCCTCAGGAACTTTATTGGTGAAAATATTATGTGTACTTACTCAAATCTAAGCAGTAAAGGCCAATCAATGGGTGTAACCTGTTGATGTAATCGAGATTCATGGTAAATGTAGGATTATGAGTCTGCTGCCAGCATACCATTATGCTCTAGAGTAAACCTGGATGCTTAAGTAGAGCTATATTCTAAAATAAGAGTAAAACGTATACCAAACACATGAACCAGTACCATAGTCACTTATTATCATTTTCAAGTATTTTTGTATTGAACATAATTGTATGTCCTATCTTTCTAATTGTACTAGTGAGACAATAAGTTAGTTTTACATCACCATAACCTCAAACACAAGTATCACTTTGTGCTACAGTGTTATAATGGCTCCAATATCTCTGGGTAATAAAATTTTTTCAGCTCCATTAACATCTTATATAACTACCACTGTGCTTGACTGTTAGCTGAAATACCTTTATGGTATTTCATGGTATACTATATTTTTCCTATACTGTATATAAATACATATGCGAAGTTTACTTTATAAATTAGGCATGGTAAGAGATTAACAACAATAACTAATGATAACTTAGAATAATTATAATTACATACTATAGTAAACTTTACATGACTGTGGTCTCTCTTGCAAAATATCTTATTGTACATTAATCTTCAGAACCTGTTCTCTTTCCTCATTAAGTTAAAGGCTTTCACCTTCTCACTAAATGACTGCTCTTTAGCATATATGAATTGCCAGCACCACTACTCATGTCCTCCTGAGGAAAATGAGAGTTACTTGAACAGAAGCATGTGATACTAGAACAGTTGACCTGCTAAACAAGAGGGGTGCCAAATGCCTAACAGGCAGGTAGGGTTCAGCATGTGGATTTGCTGGAAAATGGACTGGGTCAAATTCCAGGGAATGTGGTTGAGGTCATGAGATGTTATCACACTGACTCACAATGGCAAACAATCCAAACTTTAAATTATTTATTTCTGCAGTTTTTCTTTGAATATTTTTAGATCATGGTTGACCATGGATAACTGAAATGGAACAAAACTAATTCACAGGTGAGGGGCACCACTGTACAATAATGCAACAGTGCATCTCTAGAAAGACTTCTTTTTTTTAATGGAAGTAGCAGAAACTAAGACTCTACTTATGGAATAAACCCATACTTTACTCACGTAGAAGTACCATCTCATGGATTTCCTAAGTGTGCTCACTGAAACTAGTGTTTTAACCCTGTCTGCACATCAGAATAACCAAAAGAGATTTAAACACACCAACCAGTCAGAATAGGAATCTCCTTTGTTGGTCTTGGGCCCATGAGACGCAAATATGCAAGAGGGGTTGAAAAGCACTGGCATTAATTATATATTTTTCTACAATTCCAGGCCTGAAATTCATTTGTAACATTGACCTACATGGCCCGTTATTAGAATAACAGACTACTGAGGTCAAAACCCACAGCAGCTAATAGCAAAGTGCTCTTCGTGAACTAATTCGACATTATAAGACACTTCAAAAGCAATTTCCTAATCTGTATTTTATACAGTTGAAAATGCTTAAATAGTACTCTGTGCTTTATCAAACATTTTCTCATGTTGCAGAATTAACTGGTTTGTGCTTAAGAATATTTTTATCTTACTTCATGCTTTTTCCTGACACTAGTGAATTCTAATCCTTTTTTAATAGAACTAGACAGTTAGTCTCACATTATTGCAGGTAGCTAATAACAATACCAGAACTAAAAGAAAGCCTGCTTAAAATCTTCTGCAGGGTGAAACGATTTACCACCCGAAATATACCTGAAGATTATTGAAAATGAAAAGCACTTGAAAACAGGTGCAACAAAGACTCTCTGACCTCCCTTTTTTCTTTCTGAAAGCAGAAAAAAATGCCTCCGTGGAAGAGTTTCTTCCTATACCAGGAAGAAAGTGTCATTCTTATTACCAGGGATCATGAGTTGAGGTCCAGGAAAATCAGTACAAACAAATCTTACCTTCTTGATTACTTTTTCACCATTCACTACCTAGTTCGCAATCATTTATCTGGTCATATTCTCATATTTTACCACTGTTTGTCTAACTCAGTATACAAGCATTCAAGCCTAACTACTTCTTTGAGTCTTTGTTCTATTGTAGTGACTCTGTGTCCGTGTCAATTTAAATAAAATATATGTGTATTTCTTCTCATGATAAGACTTATATCAGCTTAGTATTTATGCTCAGCTGGACACCCTGGGATGGTAAAGGAGAAGTTTTCCTCCCACTGAAATCATCATTAAAAGTTTTTGTGATAAGATAGTCTCAGCCTGGGGTGCGTAATGTGGCAAAGAAAAAGGAAGGAATATTTTTAATATATTGAATCAATGAAGAAATACTCTTTTCTGAAAGAAAATTAGATATGTTAATTTAGTTGTTTCTGAGTCCTAATCTGACTTGCATTTATGTGAATCTGATTTTTCTACAACAATTTTATTGGTTATATCAGGTGATCTGATTACATTTTTCAGTGCTTATGAGACGTATCTAATAATGTCCTAATTACTTTTATAAATTGGAGGGAATATGGTCAATTCAGGGGACAATTTATAATGCCATTTTATTTAGTTGGAAGAAAAATTATTTTACACTATAATATAGTAGATCACTGACTACCTATTTGATTTACATTTTGGGGATTCCTCCTGATATCAGTCCTGGGATTTGAATGAGACATGCTCTCCTAGCAACTTCGATGAAGACCATATTCAACCTGGCCATCAAGTGCATTGGAGGGGTTGGTGATAGAGAAGCTAGAAGTGTAACACATGAAGGAGAATCATCTTTTATAGATTAGACTGTAAAGACAAAAAGAGGCAGTCATCTTTTCTACGAATGAGGAAAAAAACCTTGATTGATAAAGACCAATCCAGAATACAATAGAATTGAGAACTAAAATGCAATGTTATTTGAGTCTTATGAAATAAATGTTTGCAATATGCTTTTTAGTATGTGGTCAACACATGAACTCATCAGTGTAATACCTGGTTGTCACTTACAAAAGAATTCTGATTGCTATCAATATTTGATACTGACTACTATATTAATATTTGATATCAATATTTGATACTGACCACTATTTGATATCAATATTTGATATATTTTTGATATAATGCTTTCATATAAATAATATTTGATATCAATATTTGATACTGACTACTATTTGATATCTGACTACTGTCAATATTTAAACACCATTTTTGTAGAGATTAACTCTACCACATTTTTTTTTCTTAAATTCTTTTATTGGTACATTTTAGGTATACAATATGTTTACATTTATCATTGGGTGCTTGTGCTTGTACATGATGTATCTTGGTTCTTATTTTTTCCACATTACCTGTGCTCCCTTTACCCCCTCCACTCTTCCCTATTTACATAGTCTTCATTTCCATTTTATTTTCTTTTCTCAAAATTTTTCCTTTCCCTTCTTTCTTTTCTCCTTCCCCTCCCACTGCCCCTACCCCTTTGGACCTTTTCTTCCTATTTCAAATTATAAATTATTCATTTTAATCATTTTAATCCTTTTTTACACTTTCAGTTTCTCACACTAGAGAAACTATTCGGTATTTACATATATGTGTCCTATTTAGTTCACTTAAGAGTGTGGCCTCAATATGCATCCATTTAGCTGTAAAAGTCTCTAGTTTCTCGTTCTTTATGGCATGTGTAGTAGTACTCCATTTTATAAAATTAAAAAAAAAATCTTCTTTATCCAGTTTCTAGTTGATGGGCACTTGGGCTGTTTCCAAGCTTTGCTATTACAAACTGTGCCACTATAAAATGGGTGCATATATATCGCTGTGGTATGATTCTTTTAATTCTTTCAGGAAGATACCCAGCAGGGGAATAGCTGGGTCAAATGGGACCTCTAGTCCTAGTGCTTTGAGGTATCCTGCATACTGATTTCCACAGTGGTTGCACCAGTCTGCACTCCCACCAACAATGGAGTAGGGTTCCTTTCTCCACACACCCATGCCAGCATTTGTTATTGGTTGATTTCTTGATAGCAGCCATTCTTTCTGGGGTGAGGTGAAATCTCAGAGTCGTTTTCATCTGCATCTCTCAAATGACCAGTGATGTCGAACATTTTTGCATATATTTATTTGCTGCTTTTACTTCTTTGTCTGAGAAATATCTGTTTTTTTCAGATGCCCATTTTTGAATTGGGTCTTTGAATTTGGGGGGGTCTGATTTTTTTCAATTCTTTATATATTCTAGATAGTAGTTCTTTGTCTAAGATACAGCTGCTAAAATTTTTTTCCCACATTGCAGGTTATCTCTTAGCTCTGTTGGTGGTTTCTCTTGCAGTGCAGAAGCTTTTTAATAAGATGAGATCCCAGTTATTGATTCTTTGTGCTAGCTCCCATGCTACTGAGGTTTTGTTCATAAACTCTTTTCCTATGCCAATGTCTCCAAGAGTTCTACCTAAATTATCTTCCAGCAAGTTTAGTGTTTCTGTCTTAATATTTAGATCTTTAATCCACTTCCATCTTAGTTTAGTGCATGGTGATAAGTATGGGTCTAGTTTTAATCCTTGGCAGGTTGAAATCCAGTTTTTCCATCACCATTTATTAAATAGGCTATCTTTCCTCCAATGAGGGTGGTTGGCTTCTTTGTCAAAGATGAGGTGGCTGAGTATGTCTGGAGTTGTTTCTACATCTTCTAATCTATTCCACTGCTCCTCGAGTCTGTTTCTTTGCCAGTACCATGCTGTTTTTATCACAGTAGCTTTGTAGTATAGTTTCAAGTTGGGGATTGTGATACCCCCAGCCAAGTCTCTGTTTCCTAGAATTGCTTTTGCTATTCTAGGTCTCTTCTGGTTCCAAATGAATTTTTGGATTGTTTTCTCTAGTTCTGCGAAGTATATTGGAGTTTCAATTGGCATTGCATTAAATCTATATAGTAGTTTTGGAAGTATGGCCATTTTCACTATATTGGTTCTTCCTACCCAAGAACAAGGGATATCTTTCCATTTACCTATATCCTCCTCGATCTCCTCTTTCAGAGTGCTGTAGTTCTCAATGTAGAGGTCTTTTGCTTCCTTTGTTAGACTGATTCCTAGATATTTCATTTTTTTTGGTTGGTATTGTAAAAGGAATGTCTTCCCTAACTTCTCTCTCAGTGAGTCTGCTATTTGTGTATAAGAAGGCTACTGTTTCTTGAGTGTTGACCTTATATCCAGCTACTCTACTGAATCTGTCAATTAAGTCTAGAAGTCTTTTGGTGGAGATTTTTGGGTCTTCTATGTAAAGTATCATATCATCAGCAACTAGTGACAGTTTAACTTCTTCCTTTCCTATCTTTATTTCTTTTATTTCTTTCTCTTTTCTAATTGTTGTGGCTAAAGTTTCCATGACTTTATTGAACAAGAGTGGTGATAGTGGGCATCCTTGTCTTGTTCCTGACTTTAGCATGAAAGTTGTCAGTTTTTGACCATTAGTATGATATCAGCTGTCGGTTTTTCATAGATAGCCTTAATCAGGTTGAGATAAAGACCTTCTATTCCAAATTTCTGTATGGTTTTTATCATGAATGGGTGTTGGATTTTGTCGAATGCTTTTGCTGGATCTATTGAGATGATCGTATGGTTTTTGTCCTTGGCTCTGTTAATATAGTGTGCTCCATTTACTGATTTACGTATGTTGAACTATCCTTGCATCCCCAGGAGAAATCCGACTTGGTCAGGGTATATGAAACATCTTTCTTTTTTTTGTACTGGGGATCAAACTTGGGCCCTTTCACTTGCAAGGCAGGCGCTGGAGCCACTGAGCTAATTCCGCAGCCCAACACTACCACAGTTTATGTGCCAAGAAAATAAGTGAAGTGCCAAACAAACATAGAACCTTGGTGTCAAATGTGTTAAAATTTCAAAAATTGATAAAATGAAAACTATGTGATATGATAACAAAACATTATGAAAGTGGGGTTTTTTTAGATGAAATATCATAAAATGTCTAATTACAGAGGCTGAGATGGTAGATGATATGTCTCAAGTTTAAAGGGATCAATCTCGCTTACATGGTTAATTCTTTATTTTGAGTATTGTGAGCCTTTCATTCAGACTGAGACTTTGGAAGAATTCACATAATAATAAAAGGATATTTAAATCAGTTTGTTGCTTATTATGAATTTAAGGAAATTCTCACAAAAAAAGTAGAAAATAGAATCTTGAGAACACATTGGAGGAAGAAAAATCTGCTTACCTGAAAAAGTCTCACCGTGTTCAATAATCAAAGTTACCTGAAAAGAAGGTAGTCCATACATTTCAGTGCTGATAAATCCACATTCTAAGCACCACACTAAAAAAGAAAGCTAGAAGTAAAACAGGAGGTAAGATCAACTCCAAAACAGTTACTGTTTGAGTATGGACTTGGCATCTCCCAAGTCTAATTTTCATTAGCTGCCGAAAAGTGATTTTAACTGCAGAGAGAGAGTGACAGAGAGAGAGAGAGAGACAGAGAGAAAGAAATTTACTGAGGTTTATTCCAAAGCAGGGGTAGGTTTACCATATTATTTTAGGGGTGGGTACCCAGGGAAATGCCATCATGCTAAAACAAGCAAAGCCAGGGTGTAAGCATGGTAGTACTTTCAAAGATCCTTACCAGGAGACAAATTTCTATGCTGAGACTCACATTAAAACCCTCTGATTCTTGGCTTTAAAGATCCAGATAAGGAGACCCAATTGATAGGAAACCAACAGAGTTTTAACTGTTGCTGTCATTGTAGAGTAACCCATAAAAGATTAATCTCATGTGATGTTATAGGAAAGTATGAAAGTGAAAGCTTCCCAAATTGCAAAATCAAGAGCAGCAGGATTGGTTGATAAGGCGGCTCCTTAGTGCAGAGTAAGTGAAGCACTTTCTATGATCATGTAAAAGATCTTATTTCTGGGATCGACAGAGAAGTACCAAGAATTCTGTTCCCATCTTCACTGTCCAAGTAAGGTTCTTTACCACAGTTTCTACTTTCCCACCAGGATACACTATGATAGGTATGGGTTCCAATCAATAAGAAGTCACTTTGGATTCACTATAACAGGTAAGCTTTTTAACCAGATGCTCTAGTCTAGAACTTGGTAATTGCATGAGATATGAAATAATCACAAACTGGGGAGAATTTGGAATGTTTCTGCATCAGTTTGTGGTAGTATTGTACCAAGTTAGGGGAAGATGCTTTAAAATTATATCAAGTAAAAGATGTAAGTTCTATAAATACTGGATTATAAAACTCTACAATTGTTCTGTTTCCTCTGTACAGCTCAAAATCGGCACATTGTTCTAATGATGTATAGGATGAAGTCTACAGCAGGCCATATGAGCAAAACCTAATTGGAAAATCCAAACACTAGTTCCAATTTTCATTGAGAAAGCAAACCATTTTGGTACCTGACTCAGGAGGCTGGTAAGTTTGAGGCTAGCCCAGGCAACACTGCAAAACTTTTATCAAAATAAAAATTTTAAAAAGGGGCTTGGACACAGCTTAGTGGTAGAGCACCTTGGGTTGGCTTCCCAGTACAAGAAAAGAAAGAAAAGAAATAGGAACCAAAGAGAGAAGAAAAGAGAAGGAAAAAAAGAACTGTGAGTCATATAAACCAAGGAAAGTTATTTGTGATATTTGTGGGAGAAATTTTCAAAAAACGATTTCTTAGACATTAATTCAACTAAAGTTTTGAGCTATGCCAGTAATTTAGATTAAATATTACCTTAAATGAGTATAACTTTAAAGAGGAAAGCAAGTAGAATGAAAGGGAAAGAAAATCAGATCCACACAGAGACTATTTTAGTCCTTGTATTCGTGTGAGCTTTAAGCTAGCTTCATTCCTAGACTTGTCAGTAATGAGAGCTAATAACTCCATTTGCTTTGTTTAAACTTGTTCAATTTGATTCTTTTCATTTGTTACCCAGTTAAGTAAGAACATAAAATAGTAGTCACACTTTCAAAAGGTCTGGGGACCATAAATAAAAGGGATAAGAAACTGAGAAGGTTATAAAGCCACAAGAGAAGTAAGGACTGTGTTGAAAAATAGAGTATGTGATGGAAGAGTTGAGAGCACTGATATTCTATTATACTGACTATATGAATGCAAACAATGATTATACAAAATTTCCTTATCTTTAAAGAAAGATATACAATTTAATATGAAACTTCTAAAATTGAATTTTTAGAAGTGTGCATTATTTAGTATTTTATCAAATGCATTCTCTAGGCTAATTCATGGCAGACCATGATTTTGAATACAATAGGTTAAAATGTGCAAATAATCATTTGTATCTATCATATTACAAAAGAAGGAAAGAACATCTAAAAAAAATAGTTTTTGCCTTAAATTGCTTGTCACCAATAATCCACTCTGGTATTTCAAGTAGTAGAAAAAAATGATGCTCTATTAATGTTCCTGCACCCAAACTGCCTGTCTTAAAGCAGAGAATGTTGGCATTGGATGTTTCTGAAAGCTAAGCAGATGACAAAGTATAGGAAGCAGAACATGGTGGTTTACTGTGCAGCTTATCCTTTCTCCAGACCATTCTGTGTTATTAAAACAAAACAGAAGAACAATAACCAAAACAATTTTGTGCATGAAGCTGAATGCTGAACTACCAGTGTAAGAAGCTTGCCTTTTTTTTTTTTCAAAAAAGGAAGTTGTTAAGAAGAATATTTCACTTAGGGCCAGGGCTTTAGCTCAGTGGTTCTGCTACCTGCCTCAAAAGCGCAAGAACACGAGTTTGATCCCTGGTACCAAAAAAGAAAAAAAAAAAAAGAATATTTCACTTATCAATTTGAAACACATTCCAGCCACGCAGAATATATTTTAGTGTCAAACTACTTCATATAAATAAATAAGACATTCTGTGTCTGTAAATACACCCATGTTCAAGAAGTAAATGACATGGATCATGGACCAGAGAATATTATATAATGTGAAATAAGCCACACAATGAAGAACATGTACCTCATGGCCACAAGAAAGAATTAATGTTGTAGAAGTAGAAGAAGAATGTGGCTACTAGAGTCTGAGGAGGCTCTGGGGAAGAAGCAGGTGGAGAAATTGTAATCAATAGGTACTAATTTATCTCTAGATAGGGCCAAGGAGTTCTGGTGCTCTGTTGAAGAATAGGGTAGTCAAAAATGGACTGCCTATCTCGAAAAGCTCCAAGACAGCACTGAGAGCTTTTGTCAATGAGAAATTGCAAATGTTTGAGGAAATAGACATGGTTAATGTGATGTAAGCATGTTATGTCCACAGGTACAAAAACATTGTGTTACTCTGTTAATGTGCATAATTTTTGTACCAGTCTAATTCATCAACGAAAAAAGGAGATAATTGAGTTAGATGTGGTGAGATATACCTGTAATCCAAGCACTGTAGGAGGCTGAGGCAGAAGAGTTGCAAGTTCAAAACCAGACAGTACAATTTATTGAGACTGTCTCAAAATAAAAACTTACAAAGGGGACTAGGAATGGGTCTCAGTGCAAAAGTCCTGAGTTTAAATCTCATGAAGAAGAAGAAGGAGGAGAAGGAGAAGGAGAAAGAAAAGGAGAAGAAGAGGGCAAGGGGAAGGGGGAGGAGGTAGAGGAGGAGGTGGAAGAGGAGGAGGAAGAGGAGGAGGAAGAAGATAAGTAAAGTCAACAGAATGGAGCCTAATCTCAGAGAATTGGGTTCCTTATAAACAAAGGGAAGAAACCAGAGCCCATGTGTACAAAGAAAGGATCTTATGAGGACACAAAGGGAAGGCCATCCATCACCTGCCACCTGAGGGAAGAGACCTTAGGAGAAACCAGACCCTCAGAAACACCTTGGTGTTGGACTTAAGGACTCTGGAGTGTGGGAAACAAGCTTCTATTGTTTAAGAGACCTAGGGTGTGGTGTTTTGTTATGATAACTCCACAACCTAGCACAGAGAGGAAATTCCTCACTCTTCTCCCTGCCCATCCTTCATGATAAGAGGTCACAGTTTCCTCTCCCCACAGATGGGTCCATACCTCTTGCATTGTAGTTCATTAATTTCTTTTGTAGAGCCACCAGGTGAAAGGAAAACAACAACAATAATGATAAATAATGAAAATGCTATTTTAACCCAGAGATGAACTAGGAGTTGATCATTTCAATGAGGGTCATTTTTATGAGTGAAATAACTTTTATTATAATTACTTTTGTGTGAAAGAATAATAAATATGAGAGAGAGAGAGAGAGAGAGAGAGAGGGCTGAGGGTAGAAGAAAGAAGACAGAGTTCTAGATAGACCTGATATATTTGAGGATCCTTAAAAGCATGGAATCATTTTATAGAATACTCAAATGATGAAATAGTGGATATTAAGTGGTTGATCTAGTGCTTCCATTTATATTACCTTTAGAGTCGTGCTTTCATGTAAATGAATTACTCTAATGATAGAAATTCTAAGCATCACCAAAGGCAGCAGGAATAGTAATTTGTGATTTTTAGCTATTTTCCAGTCTCATAGTACTTACAAGTAACATGACTCATGTATTAATTTCATCTGCAACACTCATTGAAACCTACTAAGTATCTGAAAGTGTGTGCGAAACAGAGCAGGTAACTGTTATATAGTATCTGTATATTTACCACACATTTTTAAAGCTACAAGTATAGACCGAACACAGTGGTGGTGAACATATGGCAAGTATGTTATGTGTTTTTCTTTTAAGATGAAAGATATTAGTGTGTGAGTTGCTTTTTCTAAACTAAAAACCCCAGTATTCAGGTTTAATTCCAGTGTTGACACTTCTGCATAGTGGGTTTGAGGTTGCGGATTGGACACTCATCTTTAAAAGATTTATCATCACTGGTTTAGACACTGGGAAGATAGTGGTGAAGAAAATCAACACAAAAGAAAGTGAAGACTCATATTCAATAAAAAGTTATGTTCTACCTGAGTGTGGTGGTGCAGATCTGAGCTCTCGGGACTCTGGCAGGCTGAGGCATGAGGTCTGCAAGTTTGAGCTCAGCAATTTACTGAGACATTATCATAAAATGAGGAAAAAAACTTTTTAAAAATTGATTGAGGTTGCAGCTCAGGGCAAAGGCCATGGGTTCAATCCACAGTACCACAAAAGATCACAGACAAGTAAACAAAATATCAATAAAGGGTAATGAACTTATATAAGGAAAGTAAACTTAGGATATGCTACAGAAGCACATGGGAGGGATGGTTCATGTTCAAGTCTCAGAGGCCAGAAAAACACACCACACCTCAAGAATTATAAAGATCCTGGGGTGGAGCCCTGGTTGGGCCATTTATTAGGAATGTGAATGAGACAAATTAATGACCCTCTCTCTGTATCAATTTACTCATCCATAAAGCAGCAGTCATAATAAAAATTAAAAATTATCTTAAATATCTATTTCTTAAAACAATTTTATTTATATTTATTATATTATATAATATATAATACATCATACTTATTTATATTTTTATATATATTCTAGAAGAATTCGTGTCTTATAGTCAGCACACAATAAATGTTAGCTCCTTTTTATTATTTTATATACCTCAGAGTGAGAGAAGACAGATATATGTAAGCAGGATTCAGGTTGTGTATCTTTGAGATTTTAAGGCTTTTAATGGGAAATTTAAAACAGCGGTTTTAGTGTAGAAGTAATATGATCTTTGTAGCGCATTAGTTTTTTTTTTGGCTCCAAATCAGATCATGAGATCTACTATTTCTTATTTTGGGAATGTCTTATTTATTTTGTGGACATGTGTATAAAAGAATGCAAAAAAAAAAAACAAAAACGATGCTTTGGACAAAATATACATCTAACCCAACTAAAAAATGAACCTGAGTCTCAATTTAGATTCCTATACTGTGATGAAAACAGCACATGATAAATATAAAATATCTTTCTGGAAAATGGACACATCTAAACCATATTCAATGTCACTGAAGAAAAAATTTGTAAGGGGACTCAATTATGAGGTCCTGGCAAGCACAACCATGACACATGGTTCTTTTGCACCCTACAACATATTTCAGACTCTTCCTTTTTATTGTAATGTGTGCGTATTGAATTTTAAGGAAAAATGTGCAATAGAAGCCTGAAAATCTGTTTGTCACCTCTCACATATCCGTCCTGGTGAGAACTTTGCATTTTCTCCTAATTTTCAAAACCCACAAACAGCTAACTGAACATAACCTAAGCACCAGATACAGCATCTGAGAGTGCGGACCGGTGCCAGAGCCCCACTGCTCCGTCCTTCTATGCTCATTTTGTTCTGCTCGCTCTTGCCAGCTTCTGACTTTCCTGTCCCTGCTCCAGCAGCAGACGTCCTCCCTCCACATTCCTTCCTAACTGAGCCCTCCTGCTGTATTCTTCCCTTGCCTTTTGGAGTATGTTATTTCTTTTGTGTTCATTTATATAAAGTCAGTTAAAGAAATACCAATGCATCCTGTAAAAGCCAAGCTCTAAATGTCTTTAATTTTTCTTTATTCCACTTTGTTATCAGCATCAGTGCATTATGTACCTCTACCCTAAGATACAATTTTCCATCTTTGAAAAAAGAGGCTTATTTTACTTTTGCAAGATAACTGGTGGCTTTTTTAAAATGAAAAAGACAGATTAAAAGGAAGCAATCATACAGCTGGGTTTACAAGGATGTGTTACTTACAAAAACTGCAAATAACTAAGAACTTCTTTCTTTCTATCTGATATTTTCCTTGACTCAATTCCAAATACATATTAAGTAGTGGATTAACTGTTTCCTGGGTAAATGCTGATAATAATTACATCACATTTACCAGGCATTTATGAGTGACAAGAATGCAAAATGCCACTAGCTTGAGCCTTGGCTGATTTTCAAATTACTTTCCAAGGTAAATATTTTCATCCCTCTGTATGATTTGATACTTGTACACTTTTATCAATTTTAACTTTAATGAGCTAATATTATACCATTAATTAGAATTGCATCAATGAACTAACCATATCTACATTTCAAAATATATATTCAGAAAAATATATTAGTTAATTACATTTTCCTAGGCATAGTTTTAAAATTCCAAGCCTTTTACAATTTGGTAGACCTTTTTGTGAATGAAATGCTATGAGAGGTACAAGAATGGCAACTTTCCACAAAAAACTTCTGATTTGTCATTATGTATCATTTATTTGATTTGTATGTGGTTTTCATTTTATATTGATAGAGGCTGTTTATTTTTTTCTTTTAAATTTTCTATCTAAACAAGCATGTACCTCAAATTACATAGAAAAATCATTAATGCATATGCTGTAATATCTAAAGTTAAATGATTTTACTTTTAAAATTTCCAGTAACTTTGAAATGAGGTATACCTTTACCCTCAATATGTAATCATTTATGTGTTTGTGCATTTAGAATTACATGTTTGCAGGCTTACCAGAGACAAATTGAGGTTTGCTTTGTCTGAAATGACAATTCTTTGTTTTGTCTTTGAATGATATTTTCTTTTTTTTCATTAAGTTTATTGGTAGATTTTAGGTATACAATACAATTACATTCACCACTGGGAACTTGTACATTACATGATGTATTTTGGTTCTTATTTTTCCTCATTTCCCTGTCCTCCCTTCAACCCTCCCTTCTTTACAAAGACTTTGTTTCCATTTTTTTCCTTTTCTCATATTTTTTCCTTTCCCTTCTTTCCTTTCACCTACCACTTTAGACCTTTTCTTCCTATTTCACATTATCAATTATACATTTTGATTCTTATTTACTCAAGCTTCACCACTACATGTGGCATTCCATTTTCTTCAAGCTTCTGTGTTTTGGTGACAAGTCAGCTTTGAGTCTTGGGAAAGAGCAGTTTTCAAGATTCTCTTATTTCAGCAGTTTGACTATGATGTAATTAACATAATTATAAACAATATACTTGCAGATATTTTGTAAGTATAAACAATATATTTATAGATATTTTGATCTTCAATCTATAACTATATTTTATCAATTTACAATATTCTTAGCTATTATCTTTTCTTATTTTTCTTCTTATTTTTTCTCCTTTCCTATTGGGTCTCCAATGAGACATATAACATCACTTTTTCTACTGAATGGCACATGTCTCTTGTGGACCCTGCTGTGCTCTCAATTTATTTGATTCTCTTTACTTCAATTTTTATATTTTTCTATTGTACTGTCTCCTGAGTAGCATAATTTTCTGCACTGTTTAATTTTTCTTGAAGACATCTAGTGAATTCCTAATTTCACACATTGCATTTTTCTGTTGTTGACTTTCTATTTGATTCTTTTCATAGATTCTGATTCTGTGTCTACATTTTCATATTTTGCTTTCTATTCTTTCCTTTAGTTTATAAAATACACTTATAATACTTAGGTTCTCAGTCTGAAAATTAAAATATCTGGGCAAGTTTATAGTCTCTTTCTAGCACCAAGTGTATTCTCCTCTCTCTCTCTCTCTCTCTCTCTCTCTCTCTCTCTCTCTCTCTCTCTCTGTTGTCTTAGTGTTTCTGTGCATTGTAATAACCAACAATTGAATTCTGGCTACATTGCATCAAAATGATTAGGAATGCAAATATGGTTTTATTTTATAGGTGTCACATGCTGCTTCTCATGCTATATATGGTGATATTGAGAACTAGGATGTTTTACAATTTTAGTAATAGTCTACATATATTTTATACATGTTCCTTAGCTGAACCACATGGGGATTTTTTAATGAGAGGCTGACTATTCAAAATCTTCAGGTAGATTTTGAATTCTAATCTTTAGGGCCGGGGATTTAACTCAGTGGTTTTGCCACCTGCTGAGCAAGAGCAAGGACCCGAGTTCGATCCCTGGTACCAAAAAAAAAATTCTAATCTTTATCACTTCACTACTGTAAGAGTGTCATACACTCTGCAATAAACTTAAAATATTAGCACTTTAGGTTTTTGTTTAGCCACCACCCCAAGACAGTATCTAATCTCTCATAATATGGTAAGGGGAAAATAAGCCTATGAGTGAGGCTTCTCGAGTCTCTAGGCTTTCCAGTCTAGTCTCGTGATTCTATTACATTCCCCAGCTGGACCATATGCTAGATTCTAGTGGTTCCAATGCAATGGATTCAATCATCCATCCATATTGGAAGTTTAGTTTATAATACAGAAATGATAGTGAAGTATGAAATGAATATATTCATGGTTTGGCTTAAATTGACCAAATAGGCTAGTAGGCTAAGAATCTGTCTCCTGTAAACCCACATATACCTTAATATTTAAAGACAGATATGCACATACTATATCAAATCAGCCCAGAAAGTCTGGCAAGAGCTACTTTGATTAATCTTCATTTTCAGCTCAACTGTATCAAGACACAGTGGATTGTGGGGGTGGTACTCATCAATGGATTGACCCACTGAAGTTCATAGCTGAATATGCTTCTAGTTTGGGGGCCCAGTTGGAGGACATAGGTCACTGGAGATACGGCTTTTCAGGGTTATCTCTGGTGGGTACACCTAACCTGTGCTCCACATCCTAAGCATAATGAATTGACCCAGTATGCTCCTCAGCACCCTTCCTCCATGATGTTCCTGCCTTGGAGCCACTGATCATGGAATGACAGCACCAAAACTGTGAGCCAATTAAGCTTCTGCTATAATTTGCAAGCATTGAGTATTTTGTTTCCAGCAAGGAAAAACTGATAGGTGTAAGAGGTGTGTTGTGATCCTGTTTTTTCTTTGGGGTTTAGTGTTTTAGACCTCAAGACTGGAGGAGGAGCAGTTTCTCCTCTCAGTGCTAGATGAAGCTCACAAAGGCATGGAAAAAGAAACTCAAATAGTAAAGATTTGGTATTTGTTTTATATTCGTGACTTTACCCTCTGTTATAATGCTGACAAACATGTCTCTGGTTTCTTTGTCCCTGGCAGTTGTTCTCTAAACAGGACAGTATCTGATACTCATACACTTGTCTGCATTCAAAATCAACAAAAGTTCTTGATTATTTTAAAAAAGCAAACATGGAAAGTTAGCTTATTTTTCTACCACTAAGTGTATGAGAGGTTTCAGTGACAAAGATCCAACCATAAAACCTGCTGTTTTGTGTTTTGTTTAAAAATATATTGACCAATGAGGTCCAGTTCCCTGATACTTGATGTGATTGAGTCCCTCTATGTACCTGCTGAATATCTGTCCAATTATTTTATTGACTCTTGGGAAAGAACTTTTAAATATATCTACCTATAATTGTGGATTTGGATATTTTTTCTTCTAGTTTTATGCATTTTGCTTTCACATATCATACAGTTCAGTTGTTTGGTCCATAAACATTAAGATTACTATGTATTGTGTGTATACAACACTTTCTTTATTGTATAATACACATTTAAATCTGGTAATTTTCTTCTTTGGTGAATTTTAGTTTAAATTTTCCTATATTTATGCCTAAATAGATAAGTTAATTCCTTGCATGATATATCTTTTTTCACTGATACTTCCCTTGTTGGGAAAATATTTCATGGAGGCCTAATGCAAACTAAGCTATATAAAAATGTTGAATGACCATTGTTTGACTAGCTATTTTACATTTTATCTGATAATAACTGAGCTTGTCAATGTTAAATTGCATATGAATAGATTTACATTAATAAGATCTAATTCAGAAATGAGAGACATATTAGCTATGAAGAATTAGCAGAACTAAAATACTATTAAAATAATTTTAGCTGCCTCTCCTGATTTTTCTACTTGATTTCAATAAGCAAGCTATATGATCTTTGCTACTATATGTATTAACAAATTGGCTTAATTTATATAGCTCATTCAAATGAAAGGTATATATTGCAAAATCATTTTTCTCTTTACTTGAAGATGAGAAATGATTATATCAATTTGTCTGATTTTGCTATTTTCTTAA
This sequence comes from Heterocephalus glaber, assembly GCF_053883595.1. Lineage (NCBI taxonomy): Eukaryota > Metazoa > Chordata > Mammalia > Rodentia > Bathyergidae > Heterocephalus > Heterocephalus glaber. Next base: position 15,323,124 of record NW_028258296.1, on the reverse strand, counting down.
AACAAATCAACAAAATTACAAATAAAAAGATTCAAAACATCCCTTTATATTTGTATTAATTACTTTCCCATTACAGGGACAAAATATCAAACACCCATGACATAAAGGAGGAGAGATTTATTTTGACTCATGGTTACAGAGGGTTCAGTCGTCAGTTGGCTCCAAGAGAGAAACACATGGTAGAAGGGCATGATGGAGGAAGCCTCCTCAATCAATGATAGCTAAGAGGCATTGAGGAAAGGAGTGAGCTAGGAACAAAAATAAGCCCTTCCAGTTCATTCCTCCATAACCTACCTCTTTGAAACAGGTTCCAACTCATAATAGCACATTTAGCTAGGACCTTATCAATAGATTAATCCACTGATGAGCCAGTGATCCAATGATCCATTGATCCAATCACCAAAAAAAGCTCCCCCTCTGAACACATGAGTGAGTTTTGGAGGTATTTAAATCTATGGCATGACATCCCATCTTAGGTCCCCAAAAGGTTCATTTCCATCATAAGTAGTTAAAATATAAGAGTATTCTGTAAACAGGTCCATGCTTGGCACAGTAGTTACTATTTTATAAGAATATAGTTTATGCCTGTTAATGTCTCAAATTTTATATACTTACTTTCTAGCCACTGTCATAAACTATGTTATCTTAAACAAAAATTTGATTCATATTTTTCTGAGTTTTTGTATATTTGATAATATTACATAGGAATATATCTTATGGAATATATAGGAATGGATTATAACTGATATTTTTCAATAGGTTTTATCTCTTCAGAATTAAAATCAGTGCTCAGATTATAGGCAATCTTTAATCTACTAAGTACTGTATAATGACTCCTAAATATACTTTTGAATAGATGAATAGATACATAAAGAAATTTAAATGAAAGAATCAATACTCTTATAGTGAGAAAAAATATAAAAAAATGAAGCTACTGCTTTTGTTTTATAAAAATTAAGGTAAGCTTTTAGTGATGTCTAATGCATTATTCATTGAATAGCACGATTATGTAATTATCATGTTTATTTGATTATTTAGTATTTATGCTTAATGCTTTTTTGTTTTGTTTTGCTTTGTTTTTTTAAGAATTTGAATCAGCTTCAATACAGTATAAAGCAATTCTGTTAAGCATTCCTTTCAGGGCCTGCCAAGAAGAAAAGCACTTTATGGGAACAGAAGAATTGCTATTATCAGACACCTGTGATGAGTCAATCACTGCAGATAAACACTGAATTTATGTCTGTTCATCTTGGCAGTCAAGGCAAAAAGGAAAAATGTGGTTCTCCCAAGGTTGCCTGCAGACACAAACATTTTTTTGGCTCAAAACTGAATGGAGACTTTAACATGTGGTTTCTTATGTTAGGGACATTGAGGAACATAATGGATGATGCCTGCACACAATTATATGAAAAACTGACATTGTTCAGCCACAAAAGCTGCAATTTTAACATTAAATGTAATTCAGTGAAGACCTTTCTATGGGTCCCTGAGATAAGGAAGAACAAGTACGTTACTTCTTGTAAGCCTAACTTAAAAACACATAAAGTTTAGAGAATTTGGAAAAAGAGGTAACTAATTTGTCCAAAAGACAACCACTCTCAAATATCCTAAGTCTCAGATGAGCCTTTAGCAAGAACTGCACTGCTATCAATTGAAAGTCCTGAATTCACAATATTTATTTTGCTAATTACAAGTGGGCCCCATTTTGTGGTTTGCTGATTTATGGCCAAAAAGTTGTAAAAGATATTGTTTGTGCACACACCACACACACACACACACACACACACACAAAGAAGTTCATAAAAAATTTGTATATTTAAATACAATATATTTGACAAAATAAGCATCTTCAAAATTGACTCCAAATGGAAGCTGGATAAAATAACAATATATGAGTTTGTTCAATATTGTAGATAACTGTAATTTTTTTATTTGTATTCTACTCATGAATTCACACACTAAATTTCAGTTCTTTGAAGGAAGTAGATTTTTCTACTTTCCAGCCCTTTTCTCCAGCAATCAGTAGAAACAACTTTCCGTGGGCCAATGCAGTAAATGTTCTTTAATCCGTGTTGGTTTTCATTCCTTTGCTTGACATTACCTATAAAAGAACAGCAATTTTAGTTTCATATAATTAATTCTAAGTTGATTTTTAAAACAATAATTACTCAAATTTATGCTACAGAGACTTTATTTCTTCCTTCAGAAATATAAACGAAATCTAATAATGCATTTAAGAAAAGCATTTGAAAATGTTTTATAATAATCTTATTTAAAATACGTTTAAAAATTTAAGATAGATTGAGTTTATATAGTAGGAATACTGTTAGGAAAAAGTAAATGTGATAAGTATGTCCTGTACTTTATGGGGATAAAAATCTTGTAAAAAAATTGACAACAAATAATTTAGCAAGTATAATATCCATTAAGAATTAAGAAATCTAAATATCAAAATGCAGTAGAAATGTGTACTAATATGATTTGAGCTAAACAAGAATTTTACAAAAACATTGAGAAGGTGGTTTTCTGTGAGATTTAAAATGAGCAGGAGCTAGCCAGGAAATAAGAGAATGAATAAGAATATTCCACAAAGGAAACAAAAGATGAAAAAAATATACATAGATATATTTGAAGGAAAGCATAGTATACTTTAGTTAAGAAATTCATAGTAACTGATTGCTATGATTTAGATCTAAAATGTATCCCCAAATGCCCATATTTTTAGAGGTGGAGCTTGTAGATGATAATTGAATCACATTAGAAGAGCCCCTACTTCATCAGTGAATTAATATTTCGATGATATCATAATTTCATGGCATCACTGGGGGATATTAGGAGGCAGAGGGCCTAGTGGAAGGGAGTGGGTCATGGAAATGTGTGTTGGAGAATACAGCTGGTCCCTGTCTCCTTTTCTCTGTCTGTTTCCCTCTCTGGTTCCTGGCTGGCATAAGCTAAGCAACTATCCTGTTCCATGCCCTTCCACTCTGAAGCTTCTGCCTTGCAGCCAGCTGATCGTGGATGGAAACCTCTGAAAAGGTTCAGCAAAATAAACTTTTCACTCATCTGTTGTGGAGAACAGGTATCTGGTCCCAGCAAAGAAACACTGAATAAAACACTGGTGCTTAGCAATTGTTGGATAAAGCAAGTGTTAAGGTTTCAGGATATGTTGAGAGCTGAAACACAGAGTATTTCCTTGTACTCTTCTTTTTCAAGAGCTTGATATGTGGACATTGTATTTTTCCAGTCCCTACAGAAAGGATCTGGATCAGATTTACCACTGAACAGCAATTATATAAGTTTGGAAGGTGAAAGAGAAAGAGAAGCCATAATTATTTTTCACTCCAGTGAATGTGTGGATCTTGTCAGAAGTGAGATTTCACAGTGGCCTTGTGGAATTTACTTCTACACACCCATTTAGATTTGGTGTGGTAGCTATGATCATTGCTGGCAGTTTTCTGTATCTCCTAAGACTCTCTTATTCGCCCTAATCTAGTAGACTTTTACATTTTTATAACCTTTCCTACCTTTAATTCCATAAGACTATTTGGTTAGTTTCCTGAAGAAAATTATTTTTTGTTTTACTAACTGAATTCTAATTAATATAATATTTGGTTTAAGAATGAATGTTGTGGCAGATCAAGATGGCAGCTGAGTAAAAATCTCCAGTGATGGCCTCTCCACTGGTACACCAAGATGAACACCTATTCACGTATCAAACTACTTCACTAGAGTTAAGGAAACAAGGTGAGTGGCCATTTTGACTGTTTTTAGCACAAGAAAAAGAAAAGCCACATTGAAGAATGCAGTAAGGGAAAAGTTGTCTGCATCCTTCCAACTCCAAGCAGTGCAGCATGGAGACAGACGATTTGTAAGATAGGGAGTGGGAATCAAGTTCAGGCTTTAAACATGAAAACCAGTACCGAGTACAACACAATGAAACCCTACCAGAAATCTACCACTCCAGAAGCCCTACCACCTGTCCAATATTTACAGACTGAGCTGCTGGAACTGTATTAGCTAATATGACGATTAAGCTTAATGGTCAACTTAATAGGCTTGGGAGCAATGTAAGGGATTAGTAAACCACACTGGGTGAGTCATAAAGAGCTGACTGTATCTGGTGCCTGGCCTCATTGCCTCCAGCTGTTCCTCTGCTCTGCTTGCTGACTGCCTTGATCTAAGCTATGTTTCTCCCCAGGCTTTTGTGCTATGATGTTTCTGCCTTGAAGCCAGCTAGCTGACCATGGACTGAATTCTCTGAAACCATGAACCAAATAAACTTCTCCTTCTTTAAGTGTAGATGTCAGTTAGTTTTTCCAGCAATAGGAAAGCTGATTAATATAGCCAAGTGATGTGATGAGGCTATCTACATCACCACACCCTCACCATTGAATGGCAGATGGGAGCAGGACTCCATTCAATCAGGAGTGGGCCACAAAACTAACACACGGTTTTGTCTTGGGGCTAATGTGAGACCCACTGCAAAGAGACTTAGTACCAAATGGAAACCAACTCCACTTGTATACAGACTAGAACTTGCAAATGAAACCTTAAACCTGCTCTGGCTTCAAGGGGACAGATTTAGTTTTGGTCTAAATCATTGCCAACCTTGGAGTGGGCATGGGGAATACTACCCCACTTCTGAACATGTGTAGACACTTGCAGCTGTGCAACTAAGGTGCAACACAGTTTAATGTCAGCCTAATTAATCAAGGGACTGTCTTTACCACCTATCCCTCAACTGGAGGCAGCATAGCTATTGCCTGTGGTGGGAGAAGGGGCTCTAAAACTGCTCTGCATCAAGCAGAAACCTGTGCCACCCTGAAATAGAGTCATGTTTCTTCCAGCATACTGTGAGCTGTCTATCCTGGAGAATATGGAACCATTCCGACAGTGAGATTCAGGTCCAATCTTGCTTAGCATAAGCCTAAGTGGCCAAGAGTCTTGGGCAGTGTATTGTAAAGGAAAACTCCATTCACTAGGGCTACCACAGGGTAATAAGCTAACGTCTTGCCCTAAAATTTATTGCTGGACTTGTGAAACCTAAGACTGGAAAGATCCTAATAACCCCCATCCCTAGGCCTGCCTGTGCAGAGTTTCTAGAACAACCCAAATACCAAGCAAAACACATGGCCTCAGTCTACTCCAGCCAGCATCACTATGGCTGGTTGCCATGGTTCTTGGGCTATAGGTCCATATCATCAAAAGGCAGTCTATCAAAGCATAGGTCTCAGTCTTTTCCCATTGCTGTGCTGATCTTGGCAAATTGATCTCAGCTTGTGACCCAGCTTGCGAACCTTAGAGGCCACAGGTGTGACACAGGAGTCTGGGATTGGCCCATCCATCATGACTTTGCCCTGAGTTGAGAAGAATCTCCCAGTGTGTCACCACAGGAAAGGCCCTGGAAAGTCTTGTGAGGGTAACTGTCCTTTCTAGGTACTCCCCTACTTCGCTCTGACTTACACACCAATGGTGGATTTGGAAAAATCCCAGGCTAGGATAACCCTCAAGTGATGAAACAATGATGACAATAAAGGTGTAGACTTCCAGCAAACCTGGACTTGGAGGACATTGACTGCTATAATAGTGGAAATTTCTAAAGGATCAGAAAAAATAAGATCCAAGATATACCATGTAAAGGTACAAATTCTCAATGATGGATGTCATCGTATCATATATCTAAAATGTACCAATGAACTTAATGAATAAAAAAGAAAAGAAAAGAAAAAATAAGAAACCTGTTTAAAGGGTCAGAAAAGTAAGCATAAAGCCAGACTGAGAATAATGGAATAAGCTTTGATGCCCTAACCCTTCAATGTACAGATGACATGGCACATCGAAACCAGCTAGAGTTTTGAGAAAACCATGACATTACCCAACAGTCAAACTCAGGTGCCCGAGAATAATCAGATTGTAAATTATATGAGAGCTCTTAAGTGGAGCATTTGAAATAACTGCTATAGAAAATAAAGAGAAATAAAAGGTGGAAGAAAATAAAGAGAAATAATTCCAAATTTTAACAGAGAAACTTAGCCGTGAGATAATAGGGACTTTAAAATGAATGAAGAGAAAATTTTGAGCTGAAAAATGTACTACACACAATTAAAAACATGATAGAGGGCATCAGTACTAGGATAGGCCAAACAGAAGAGAGAATAACAGAGCTCAAAATTGAAAATATTCAGTTGAAAGAGAGAATATAGGAATAGAGAACAATAAGGAAAATTTACAAAAAATTTAAAATAGTAGCAAATATTCAGATTGGTGAGGATCAAGGGAGATTCAAGAATACCAAAGGAGTAGAAAGCATATTCAAAGATATGACATAAACTTTCTAAAACTAGAGAATGCTACACATATCCATGTGCAAGAAGTTCACATATAACCAGTCAGATTTAACTCAGCTGTGTGTGTACAAAGACAAATTGTCATAAAACTCTCAAAAGTGAAAGACAAAGAGAAGATTCTTAAAGGAGTAAGAGAAATGAAACAACACATCAAGGGGTTTCGCTTTCTTCATACACACCTTACCAATCAGGAGATAGAAGAATAAAACTGTCATAGTACTCATTGTAACCAAAAAACAAAATTCTAAAATAAGTCTAAAATTTGTTAAATGTATTAAATAAAATCAAAACACACTTCTAGAATCTATCATTTAACCATAAAGGAAGATATTAAGATGGTGATAAAAAGTAAAGAACTACAATAAAAGTAGGAAGTAAATTACAAAATGGCTGTAGTGAGACCTTTCTTATCAATAATTAGTGCACATGTAAGTGAATTATATTATCCAACTAAAATACATGGAGCGATTAAATAGATTTTTAAACATCTGACTATATATAGCCTCAAAGAAACACATTGCAACTTCAAGAACATGCACAGACTGAAACTGCAAGGATAGAATAAGATGTTCTATGAAAATACAATTTAAAAAAGCAAGTGTAGCCAAATCTAAACCACACAAAATCGACTTGAAGCCACATGCAGCCAAAAAAGACTACAGAAGTCACCATGTAATGATCAATAGGTCAATATGGCCCAAAGAAATAAAAATTCTGTTTACTTACCCAGCATGAGAGCACCCAACTACATAAAAAAGTATTACTAGACCTAAAGGGTGAGATAGACTCCAATACAATAATAGAATGAACATTTGATACATAACTTTCAGGAATGGGAAGATCATCTAGAGAAAATCTGAACAAAGAAATAGTAAGTTAACCTGCGATTTAAATTCAATAAATTTCCATCAAACACCTGCAAAATACCCATTCTTTTCAGCATATGGAAGAATTTTTAATATAGTCCCTATAATAGGCTATCAAATACGTCTCAACAAATTTGTTTCAAAACTGAAATTATACTGAGTATCTTTTCTGGTCACAATGCAATAAAGCTAAAATTCAATCATAAGAACAACTTTGGAAACTATAAAAATGCATGGATATTTAAAAATCACTTTTGAACAACCATGTATGAAGAACAAAATCAAGATGAAAAAAATTTTAAATTACTTCAAACAAATGAAAACAGAGAACCCAAAGAACTAAAAATTATGGGATACAAAAAATAATACTAACAGGTTCCTTTATAATAATCATTGACTATAACAAAAAAAGAAAGATTTTAAATAAACAAGCAATCATGGTATCTCAGGAACTAGAAAATAACAAACCAAACACAAAATTACTAAAAGAAAAGAAAATACAAAGATGGGAGAAGAAATAAATTTAAAAGAGACTGAAAATATAAAGGATCAATGAAACATGAACAAAATCAACAAATCTTTAGCTAGATTACAAAATACCATGAGAAGACTCAAGTTAATAAAGTCAGAGATAAAAAGAGAAATATTGTAACTGACACTAGAGTAATATGATTATTATGATCAATTTGTACACCAAGAAATTTGAAAATCTAGAAGAAATGGAAAAATTCCTGGACACATACATCTCACCAAGATTGAGTCATGGAGAAATATAAAACTTGAACACAATCCAGCATGGTGGCATGTCTGTACCCCTGGCTTTCTGGAAGGCTGAGGCAAGAGGGTAAGAAAATCCAGCCCCTCATGGGCAGCTCTGCATTTTAGCCAGATCTTGTCTCAAAATAAAAATGAAAAAAGGGTCTGAGACTGTAACTCAATGTGAAAACTCTGAGTTGAATCCTCAGTATACACACACACACACACACACACACACACACTCCCTGAACAGATTAATAACAAGTAATGAGATTGATCTGTGATCAAGTCCCTTCCCACACAAAGCTCAAGTGATGACAGCTTCTCTGCAAAATTCTACCAAATATTAAATAAAAAGTGATACCAATTCTTTTTGGTATTTCAAAAATAAAAGTGGAAAGAATTCTTTCTATCATGTACTCCAAGTCCAGCATTAGTCTGGTACCATCACCAACAAGGACACAGCAAAAAAGCAAAACTAAAAGCTGATATCCTTGATATACTCACCAAAATACTTGTAAACTGAACCCAATAGCACTTTAAGAAGTTATTTAGCCTCCTTACTGTGATTTACAACAGAGATGTCAGCTACCTCCAGCCCCTACTGATATTTTATCTCAAAGGTATCTCCAGATTTTAACACATCATAACCCACTTAGTAGTACAAAATCCTTATCGATCTATTACTGCTTTCACAATAAATTATCACTAACTGAGTGTCTTAAAACAACAGAAACTTATTGTCTCACATTTTGGAGGCTATAAATTGAAAGTCAAGGTGGCAATATGACCACATTATGTTATAGGACCCAGGGGAAGATCTGTCCCATGTTTTTCTCTGCTACCCTGCAATTCTAGATTTTCCTTAACTTTAAACTCTCATTTCTGCCTCCAATCAAATAGCATTCTGCAAAATTGTCTCAGTGTGTGTGTGTGTGTGTGTGTGTGTGTGTGTGTGTGTACACATGTGCCCATGTGTATCTTTTCTACTTATTCTGAGGACATCAGTCACGTTGGCTTAGGCCCCACTATTATTCAGTATGACCTCACCTTAACTTGAATATACTCTCAAATATTTAAAAATAAGGCCATATTCCTAGTTTCTAAAATAAGGATGTTGGCATATCATTTGGGGACATAATTTATCCCATAACAGAAGTCAAACCAAAGCTCTAATTGATTCTATTGGTTTTATCATGAAAAACAATGGTGACCTGGGCAAAACCAATTTATGTGTCATTTTTATATCAAATATACGACATTAGTACCACAATAAATAATCAACCTGAAGATACATTATTACTCTTACCCAAAAAATATTTTTCTATAATCCTATGCTAGTTTTTCCTGGACATGTTTTGTCTTTCACTGAATTTTATTCTGGTGTCACAATTTTAGAGGTTATAGGAGAATACCTAGGATAGCTGTATCTGGAAACAGTGATTTATATTAAAATGATATGTTTAAACTGGAAATGACACAATTTAAGATCCTTTGATAGCTATTTTTGATAGCTGTCACTGACAACTGATGAGGAAGCACTTACTTGAGAGATTAGACTTATCCTGAATAACTTCAGAAGACTGGATTAAATCGAACGTAGGAAAAGTCTACTTTGTTACAACGCAACAAATAATTTAATCATTATAGGTAGCTGAAAATTAAATGTTCTTACTTAAATAATAGCAACCTTTATGAGTGGAGACCTTCCAACTGGAGCTAAATGATTGAAAATCAGAATTGTTATAAGGGAATTAATTATATTGTAAGCAAAAATATATCATATACATATAAAAGATATATTGTATATATCACATATCTCATATATATATATATATAAACATTATAACATCTTCAAGTTCTCCCAAATGATATATTCTCTTATTTTTATTTCAAAAAATTTGTATGGCACTTCAACCTATTTTCAGTGACAAAAACAGTATATTAGACCCAGACATTCATGTGTCTCTCTCTATCTACTATGACTTGATAAAATTTATCTCCATACTGCAAAAATGAATTAATGTTAGAAAAATTCTTTCATTATAATTTCTCATATTATATTCAAATATCCACTGATTTATTAATGCTAACATTTTGCATTAATTATTAAAATAATAAACAGATATAGATATAACATTGCACAAAGGTTAATCACTTAACAAAAATGCTTAGCAAACTAGGAAGTGAAGGTTTCATTCTCATCCTATGAGCTACAGCAGCTCTTAATCTGGTTCCTGAGCGAATACTAGAATGAATGATATTTAATCTTCTCTATAGTTCTTTGCATTTTGTTTGACTCCCACTTTAATCAACAGTAAATGTAAAAAATACACATGAGATTAACAATGTATAATATAGGTGGATGCAAACCAAACATTCCCCCATCCCTTGTCAAAAGGCACACTCTGTTAAGTGACCGTACTTCCCTACGTTTTTGAGGAAGCTCAGAAAATAAGCGCTTCATTTTACATTCCTCAGTCCATTTTGTACCACTGCAATAGAATATTGCAGACTACGTTTTATATAATGAAGAGTGACGTATTTGGCTCATGCTTCTGGAAGCTGGCACGGCTGAGATCGAGGAGCCAGTGTCTGATGAAGGTCTTTTTTTTACTTAAATTCTTTTATTGGTACATTTTAGGTATACAATACATTTACATTTATCATTGGGTACTTGTACCTGTACATGATGTGTCTTGGTTCTTATATTTCCCCTATTTCCTGTGCTCCCTTCACCCCCTCCACCCTTCCCTATTTACAAAGACTTTGTTTCCATTTTGTCCTTTTCTCATAATTTTTCCTTTCCCTCCTTTGCTTTCCCCTTCCCCTCCCACTTCCCCTAGCCCTTTGGACCTTTTCTTCCTATTTCAAATTATCCCATTTGACCCAGCTATTCCCCTGCTGGGTATCTTCCCTAAAGAATTACAACAATCATACCACAGCAATATATGTGCACCCATGTTTACAGTGGCACAGTTTGTAATAGCTAAAGCTTGGAAACAGCCCAAGCACCCATCAATTAGAAACTGGATAGAGAAGATTTTTTTTAATAAAATGGAGTACTACTCTACCATAAAGAATGAGAAACTAGAGACATTTATAGCTAAATGGATGCAGATTGAGGCCATACTCTTAAGTGAAATAAATAGGACACATGTGTAAATACCAAATAGTTTCTAGTATGAGAAACTGAAAGTGTAAATAAGGGTTAAAATGATTAAAATGGATAATTGAGAATTTGAAATAGGAAGAAGTGTCCAAAAGTGTAGGAGTGATGGGAGGGGAAGGGGAAAGGAAAGAAGGGAATGGAATTAACATGAAAAAATAAAAAAATGGAAATGAAGCCTTTGTAAATAGGGAGAGATGGAGGGGTTGAAGGGAGGGCAGGGGAATGGGGAAAAATAAGAATCAAGATGTATTATGTAAAGGTACAAATCTCCAATGATGAATGTCATATTGTATACCTAAAATGTACCAATACAATTAATTTTTTAAAATGATAAAGGAAATTTATTAAAATTTTCTAGGTATTTAATGCTAAAAATTAAAAGGGTCCCACCCATTAAATTCAAGAATAGAACAGGAATACTTGTTACCATTGCTAGTATTCACAATTGTACTTAAATATAAATTAGTACAGGAAGAAAAGAAAAAAATAGGAGATATAAAGAATAAGAAGGATGAGGCTTGTGCTGGTATAACCCTGTAAATCCCAGTACTACTACTGGGGAATTTAAGGCAGGAGAATTGCCTTGTGTTTGAGACCAGCCTGGGCTACATAGGGATACCTTATATAAAAAAGAAGAAAATATTCTAAAACAATATAACTGAAATAAAAATATTTAGAAAATTATCTGATAGATTAACATAAGAATGTTAATAGCATTTCTATACACCAGCAATAAGAACTATGCCTTAAGCTTCTGATGTAAGCAAACACTTTAAAGAGTTTTGAAATAGTTTATCATCACTTTATTATTGCCAAAAACCAATCTGCTGAAACTTACTGAATTAAAACGTTTCATCCTGTTTGGGGAAATGTAAAGGAGGCTAATGTAGCTGGAACAAAATGAGCCAGCTGGAGAATTGTAACCAATGTGATAAAGGTTGTCCTCATACCCAATGGGTCATATCACATCGGGCCTTTATGTGTATTATAAAACAAAAAAGAGAAAATGAATCAACTCAAATACCAAACTAGCAATTTATAGTGAAATAGATACATAAAACATGGACTATTCATAGGCTATGATCTCAAAAGTAATTGAGTATTGACCTAGATATATAGATAAATATTCTCATTATAAAAGAGTTTAAAATGCAATTGATTAATGATGCTTTCTGTGTACTAGAGTATGAGTGAAAATCTAAAACAACAACACTAAACATGACATGATTACCAAACTCACATTAGCAGTTTAGAGGCTTCTGACAGGAGCAGGTCTAAAATGACATTGCAAGGAGTATTTTATATCTATTATGCTCATATTTAAAAAATAAACTTTAGAAGTATCATTTTAGTGCTCGGTATATTCTTCATTCTTTATGTTCTTGCATAATTGTGTAGTTGGATATCAGTATGCAGGCATGGATGTAAAAATAAATATATATATTGTTTGCATTTTAAAGGCAAACTGTAAACCCGGTGGTTGTTTGCCAACCCAACACTTAGCCACATGGGAGCTTGGTGCAGTGATTGTGAGGGCCTGAATCCAAAGTAAATCCACCTCTCTGTTCTATTGATTGGAGAAAAATCTGTTCCCCATGTCTAGATCTTGATTCTGCAGCTCTCTTTCCCCATAATAGGCTGTAACTGAATTCTCTGCTGTGTATGTGTGTTTGGATATGTGTGCATACACACTCACACTCTTTGATTTCCCCATTGTTTCTGGTGAGCATCTACACCTCAATACCAGTGTCTAAGAGATATGGCTCCTGAGAGATCTTCAGTCAACTCTCACTTCAGCCTCTCACCCCTTTAAGTTGTCTGTGTCAATAAAGCCATGCAAAAATTCTTACCTCCTAATGACTGAATATACGGCTTTTCCCAGGACTAAAACCATAGTTGCAAAATGCTTGAGGGTGTTTTGTTGTTACTTTCTGTTGTCTATCCACTGACATTTTCATGAAGAACCATCCCTGCCTCCACTTTGGGAAGCTGAGGCTGGACCCTCACAAGCAAAAGCCAGGCTTGGGTAATTTAGCAACTTAGCAAGACCCTGTCTCATAATGAAAAATCAATTACCAATCAATCAATCAATCAATGGCTGAGAACGTAGCTCAGTGCAGAGGCCTTGGGTTCAATCACCAGTACTGCGAAAGTAAATTAAAAAAATAACCAAGAAAATAAAAGAATTCTGGCCAAAATGTCAGCCTGTTGTGGCTCCTGTCAACATCTTTCCCAGAAGTATGCTGAAATCATTCTTTCATAGATAGAGAAATAATACACATCAACGAGAAACTGCCAAAATAGTTTTCTTTTGCGTGGTGATGTTACATAAAGACATTTAGCTTTTGAAAATATTTTAGAACAAAATCGGAAAGTTTAGACAATAACGTAACGTCAAAAATCTCCACAGAATTAATAGTAATCAAATTTTAAAAATTAACTCAGTTTATTTAAGGTAAATATGTCAAGCACATCATAAGGCTATAAAAATAGGTAGAATAAAAAAGTGACATGAAAGGATTTTTAAAATTTCTCACAGTGATTTCAGTGGAGGTTAAAAATATTCTTGAAACTTTGGGGGCAGATTAATTATATAAATGTCATTATATGTGTAAGCACATATCACTTAACTATGTATCATTAGGTGATGTGAATGTGAGCAGCATGGAGCTCATAGAGCGTGGTTGTAAAAAGCGACATGGCTGTGACACGATAGTATCTTGAGAGCTTTATAGCTTATGTGCTCTGTCATTGTCTGAAACATTGATATTGATGCATGACTATATTTAGGTGTAGAATTTTGATTCCATTTGCTTCTATTACTGCTTTGTGTGTTTCTTTTGGCCAGGTGCTGCTTGAGGAATTGATATTCATTCAGTAATTCCCAACTATATATTCAAATCTGTTTTCACTTTAAACTCTAAAGCATATACAGTGGTACCTCGGTTCATGAACTTAATTCTTTCCATGATTCTGGACGTAAACTGAATTGGGCAAGGACTGAATCAAATTTCCCCATCAGGTCAAAATTGAACCTAACCACTGAATTTGACTCAGTTCTCCTCCAATTCAGTTTCTGACCAGACTCATGGAAAGAATTAAATTCATGAGCTGAGGTATCACTTGTACTCTGGTTCATATGCTTCTTGATATCTAATCATCTTCACAAATTTCCAAATACAACTTTGAATTTTTCATTCAAATCTAATCTGCTTACTTTCAGAGTCTCATTCCTTTATTTTCTTTGTCTATTTCTTTTTGATTGTGGTTGCCTTGCATTTTCCTGCACCCATCCATTAATCCACTGGCCTTAATCTCAGTTTCCTATAGTCTCAGGATGTGGACAAATTGTAAACAATTTTTTTGAGCTCAAAAAAAAAAAAAAACAAAAAAAAAAACCGTAGAAAGATTTCTTAGGAATTCTAATTCACAGCTTGGGCACATTATACAGACAGGCTAAAATAACAATGTGACTTTACAAATAAAACCAAGCATTTTGTCCAAAACAAGAACTTGAATACAGTATGTAGTAACATTCCCATACATTTATAGCAAAGGTTTCAAACAAGCTGTACACTTTCTAAGAAACACTCATGCAATAACATGCCTGGCCTCTAGTCCAAATGCCCATTCCTAGCTGAAATTTTCTAAGCCTGGATTTTGTTATCCACATTCCAATTGGCATTCTGCTCTTCCAAGCTCTGACCAGAGTCACCTATCAGGCTCTGCTTACTACATGCTAAAGCTTTTCTAGCCCATAAATTCGACCCTTTCCAAACTCCTGCAGTAAACCTATTCCAGAGGCTTCTAAACCACATGGTCAGGTACAGTCACAGTGACACCTGTACTTCCATAGTACCAATTTTCTGTGGTTGTCAGCTTTCTAGTTGCTGGGACAGGATGCCCAGTACCAAGAGCATAAAAGGGGAAAGTTTAATGTATCTCATTGTGTGGGAGATTCTATACATGGCTGGCAGGCTCCCAGGCACAAACCTCATGGTGGAAGGACATGCAGAGCTTAGTACACTGTGGCTGAGAAGCAAAGCAGGTTAACAGTGACAGAGAAGAGGGGGCTAGAGACCATATGTGGTATCCAAGACCATGCTTCTGTGACCCACCTAGACACACCCAGGAGCCTGCTTTGTTAATCTGCTACCACCAATAGTCATCAGCCCATGTCTCCTGAAGAAACCCTAAGAAAACAAGAATTATAGAAAAAGAACAAAGGTAACAAAGGTACTCCCTCCTTCTTCTGTCCTTCCTTGTCTTTCTGTGGGATATATTAGAAGGTGAACCATCTGCTGTGCTTAATGTTGTTCCTCTTTTCTTTTTGTTCTTTAAAGAATTAACCATATTTCTTAGTAGGATTCTCTTTTCAACTTGCAAATTAACATTTTCTTCATGAGAATTTGTTCTCCTATACTTGATTATGTGTTGCTTTGCCTTTTTTCTAATATCTTCTTCATTTGCAGTCAATCTACAGTCTCTATTCTCTCCATATTGGTGGCTACATTCATTTCTACAAGACTCAATGTTCCACTACTTTCTTTTTGGTGATATTCTGAAAGAAATTCTCAAGATCATATTCCTCTTTCTTGACTTCCATTCTTGACATCAAGAGTGATGCCTGTTCGAAACTAATGCTTTTCAAGTTTGTTATTAACCCATTTTTACTTTTCTACCTTTTCTCAAGTCTTCTACAAACTCTGTTTACCTGTCTTTTTCCTTGCTGTATTTTCATAAGTCTCAGTCTGTGTCTAATTATCTCCTATTTGCTAAAGATCATGTATGCATGAATTTTATTGAGATGACTGCAATCTGTTCGTAAATTCTCAAATATAAATTGCACCTATTACTAAATTTTTCTACACTTTGAATGCCAAATTACTTTTCATAATACATAGTTGCTTATGGATCACTTCAAATTATAATCTCTCTTTAAGTATGAACACATATTCAGAACTAGCACCTGTCAGTATTGATGTGATTACTCTTGCTTCTACCATTTTCTAAATATTAAGCTTGAAGAACCTAGTACTTGCATAAATGATTCTAGACTTCAACTCAATTTTCATGTTGAACATGTATTTATACAGCTTGTCTCTGCAGGAATGAAATAAACTTGCCACATAAAAAATACTCTGAATTACCTGAATCCTTCCATCTTGCTTTCTTTCCACTGACTGAAAATTCAACACCATAACATACCACTTTCATTGTGTTTGCAAGATTATTGTCTCTTTTTATAGGTATAATTAGAAATTAGGAAATACAAGATGTGTCAGTCTATTCCCAGGAATGTGTTATGTCTCTGGAAACTGAGATCATGCAAGGAATTTGGCAAGAATTAATAGAAAACTGGCCTGATTACAGTATTTTTTAAAAAAATGTTTACATAGTCTAAGTAAAAAGAGATGGGTTGTATTTTAGCAATGGCAGTTGGCTTAAATATTAAATATTGAATATTCCTGACTGATTCTCACATTTCTTCAGTACTTTATTCATGTTTCTTGCAGTGTACATTGCAAGTTATCTCAATTTGCATGTTCACAACTATGTCAATGGACAGATAGATAAATGGATGTCACTAGCTTTCCATTAAAAAATATAGTATGCATAAAACAAATTTATTTTATTTTCTTTCTCTACACTGTATATTATAGCACAACTCTGATTTATTTATGCTCATAGAAGAATATCATTTCCTAAACACTTTAACCTGTGAATTAGAAGATATCCATTATTAGCAACACTATTATTCTAAGATGCAATAATATCAAGCATATTAACAGTGTTTTCTGAAATCTATATTATTGTTCTTAAAATGTATAACTAGATAGGTATACAAGATAATATATAAATCTTAAGAAGAGAAAACCAAGCCTCAAAAACTAATCTAACCAAAGTCACAGGAGTAGAAAACAAACACTCAAAAATTGAATTTGAAAATTCAAGATGGTTTTGTTTTTCCCATATACCATACTACCTATTAAATTCCTTAAGTACATCTGTTAAAAGTTCAGAAAATGTAATTTAAATAGTTCTACTGCAGAAGTACCATGCAAGAGAATTAGATTAGTTCATTTTAAAAGCTTCCAAAGATACATAAAATGTCTATTCCCTTAATAGGAAATTACTAATGGGTCAACGTAATTGGTGCTGCCTAAGAAATATGTTGAGATACCATGGGCTTGATTTTACCTGTTTTACCTACTGATGTCCAAGTTAGGCCTTCTTTACTGTGACAAATAACTGAAATAAATCAACTTAGAAAGGGAGATTTTGTTGTTGTTTTTGTTGTTGTTCTATAGGCTCAGAGGTATCAGTCCAAGGTTACCTGTCCTGTTGCTTTGGCTTGTGTTGAAATAGTACATCATATTGAGAGTTCAGAGTTAAAGAAAGCTCATTACCTCAAGAGAGAAATGAAGCAAAGAGAGAGGGTCAAGAAGTATCTGGAGTCTCCATATCTCCCTGGAGGGCAGGACCTCAGTCAGCTTCCTTCCGCTAGAACCTAAAGTCTCCACGAGCTCCCAGCAGCATCTCAGGCTGGCAACCATGGCTTCCATTCACTGGCTTTTCGGAGCCAATGGCTAAATAAATAATTATTTCACCTCTTAAAAATGGTGAACTAATTCCTCCAGGACCTGAAAGTTTATTGTTATTTTAAAATTTATATTATCAGTACATGTAGTTTACAATCATTTTGGGAGAGGATATGTGCACTTAAAACAGCTTGATTCTTTTTTCAATCCCCTCCCCCTTTACTCCTCTCTTCCTCTTCCTCTAAACCCTCTTTCCCCATGTCCATTCCTGAAAGTTTGATACATTATCCTGACACAGAATGGTGAGACTTTTTTTTACACCATACTTACTTTCTTGAAAAGTAGAATCTGTGATACAGAAGAGTTAATAGGAAGCACAGCACTGGCTTAGTTAGTATATGCCATTAATCATGTCATACAATGAAATAATTTAGTTTAGTGAAGTTCTAAGTAATTGAGTCTGATTTTTAATAATCCACTATTGAACAGAATTTGTGTCATTTTCTTTAGTAGCCAGTAAAAGTGTTTGTTCTATAGAAGAAATGTTTATTTGGAAGTTTTTCCTTTCTTTTTTTCCAAATAAATTACAATTTCAAGTTCCATTTGTGGCCTAGTTCCCAAATGCTAATCTTTATTGACTTATTTGCTTTATTTTCCATGTATTCAATAAATATTTATTGAAAGTTTATTCTGTTTCCAGCAGTATTTGGGGCATGAGAGTCAAAACTGACATGTAGCCTTTCCTCCTGGAACTGAGAGTTTACTGCCAGAAACCAAGTTTATTCAAATACACAGAAAAGAAATATAAAGTTACAAGTTTGATAAATGTGAGCTGTACTAAAAAGGAAATGGATGTGATGATGAGCAAATATATGTACAAGGAACTGACCTAACTTACAGAGATAAGGGAATAAGAAAAAGAATTTGAAATCACATCTAAAAAATTAAAATAATTTCACTAGGCAAATTGCCAATCTGGGCAGGAAGACAGGTTCAGATCAAAGAAGTAGGTGCCTCAAATTGTTCATCAAAAGGAGGATATATGAATGTATAAATGATTCTAATGTAATGCTCTTGCCTCAAAACAATCATTCCTGTTATTCCCTGTCTCACAATTGTTTTTTCCTTCAAATATCTTAGGTATGTGATCACATATCCCATATGCATAAAATCTTACCCAATGACTTCTAAAGGTAAAAATTCAGATACTTATGTCAGCAAAGTATTAGTTTCTGAGATGTCAGCCCATGCCCCTCTACAACAAACAATGACTGGACTGTAATTCACAAATAAAAATAGTTCTGGAGGGCTCAAGAGTCCAGCTAAGAACCTCTAGCAAATATAGTAGAAAACAAAATAAGCAAAATAGAATCATTAAAAAGATTGTCGTATCTGACATATCTTATGAAACCTAGGAACAAAGAACATGGGTAGGGGCTATCAGTGTCACCCATATAATAAAAGTCGCTCTATTCTGCGTAGCTGAAGATCCTTGTGGTGTGTGCCCTTGAGAACCTCAGCAGTCCTTACAACAGCTACAAGTTACCCACAGCTCTCACAACAGAGGTCTTTGCGGTGATAATCAGTGGGAACTCCAGGGCTTGATCCACGGAGGACATCTGTGGCTTGCATCATTGAAGTAACAGCCACAGATGTCATAGAGCCTTTAGGGACAGAGTTGTGGCTGTGTCACACCCACTTAGGAAGGAGCTACTGCGGTGCTGCTGCAGAGCAGGGTTACCATTCCCCCAAGTCTACATTCACCCCAGATCCGGGAGCTGCAGCTTACTCATGTATGCTCACACTTCGGGTACACCAGATGTCACAAAAACACTAAAATCAAAATATCAATAAAAGACAAAGAGAGAATTTTGAAGGCTGAAAGACAAAGAAAATTCCTAACTACAAAGGAATATTCTAAAGCTCTCATTGAGTTTTCCAGCAGAAACATTCTTCACTGAAAAATTTTACCAACTATTTAGAAGAGAAATATCAACAATTTTTCTCAAATTCTTGCAAAAAAAAATGCTGTTGAGGAAATCCTCCTAAAATATTTTAATAATGTCAACATTACTCTCATATGAAAAAGCCAAGAAAGGACATTCATTGAAAAAAAAGAAAACCATAGGTTAATATCCTTAATGAACATAGATATAAAAACCTTGCAGAAAATATTATTTGAGTATCTTCTTCTAAAATGTTAGAAATCAGTGGTTTTTGGATTTGGGAATACTTGTATATACTTAGAAAGATATCTTCGATTTGAGCCCCAAATACAAAAAGAAAATTTTATAAGATTCATACACACAGTTTGAAGATATATTCATAGAATATTTTTAGTGCATCTGTGTTTTGATAATGACCCATCACACAAGGCCAGGTACATTACCTATTACTTGCTTTATCATGTTAGTGTTAAAAAATTGGATTTTAGAGCATTTTGGAGTTTGAAATTTTGCATAAGGGATGTTCAATCCTCAGTATGAATAAATAAATTAATAAATCCCATTTACAATACCATTAAAAAGAATAAAATACTTAGGAATAAATTTAGTAAAGGAGATGAAAAATCTCATGAGAAAAATAAGCCATTGTTGAAAGAATGTACATAATGAAAAGATGAAGATGGCATCAATAAATGAACAGTTATCCCATATTCACAAACTAGAATAATTAGTACTGTCAAAGTGTCCACAATTCCCAAAGTGATCTACAGATCTGAAGACATCTTTATCAAAGTTTTAATGGCATAGTTATCAATAAAGCAATCCTAAAATGCATATGGAAACAAAAAAGATCATAAATATCTGAAACAATCTTGGGGAAGAAAATCAAAATTAATACATAGCACACACTTCCCAATGTCCAATTATATTACAAAGCCATAGTAGTCAGAACAATGTGGTGCTGGGATAAACAGAGAAAATCACACCAAAGGAACAGAATAGAAAGCCCAGAAATAAACCTATTCATACATGGCCAACTAATCTTTGACAAATGCATTAAGATTACAAAGTTGGGAAATCACAGTCTCTTCATTAAATGGTATTGCAAAACTTGTATATTCACTTGGAAAAAAGTGAAGGTTGGCCCTTATTTGATAGCACAAACAAAAAATAATAAACTTAGGATTAAAGATTTAAATGTAAGACCTGAAACCACAAATGCTAGAGTAAGTCGTAGAGAAAATGTTCTTTGACAATGTTGTTGGCAATGATTATTTTGGGTATGACACAAGAAGTGTAAGTAACAGTAGAAACAAAAAAGTTGAACTATATCAAATAAATGTTTCTGCATGACAACATAAACAATCAGCAAAATATAAAGCCAAACTATGGAACATGAGACCATATTCACAAGTTATCAATCTAATAAAAGGTTAATATTCAAAATGTGTAAAAGATGCATACAACATAATAGCAAAATGGAAAAATGAAAAACAATGTAAAAGTGGCAAAATACTTAATAGACATTTTCTTCTGAAGAAATCATATCGATAGCCAGTGGGCATATAAAAAGGTGCTCAAGATCAGCAATCATCATTGAAATGCAAATCAAACCTAATGAGTTATTAACTCACTCCTATTAAGCGGGATATTATTAAAAAGTCTAAAAATATGAAATGTTGCTAAGGGGGTGGAGAAAAGGGAATCTTTACACATTGTTGAGGGAAAATACACTAGAACAATACAGTCATTATAGAAAACAGTACAGGCATTCCTCAAAAAATGAAAAAATAAAAATGAAAATGCCACCAACTATCCCATTTCAGTCTATATAGCCAACAGACATAAAATCACCATAAAATAACCATTCTAAAAAAGACATTTGCATTACAGCATTATTCATTATGGGAGACCACCTTATTGATTATGCCCAAAGAAGGCTGTGAGCAGTGCAGGCTGTAAAGCGTTAACCCCACAATTACCTTGTTTTGAGAAGCGAGTCCACCTGAAGCCTATATGCCAAGGTCAGAGTGACTCTTACCCAAATTCTGTTTAGAGTTAAGACCTTCTTTACTATAAAGACAAGGTTAATTATTAACCTTAACCTATACTTTGTCTGTTCTGTTCCTAATTCAAGAATACTTTGTCTTTCTTTACAAGCCTTGCCTGCATCAGTAACGTGTCCACAACAACTATACATCCTGTCATGTAGCCCCTTCACCTCAAACTAACTATAATGTCACCAATAAAAGTCAGCAGCTCTGGGTGTTCAGAGGCTTTGCTTGTTCAACCTTGCTTGCATGAGCATTGGTCATTGTGGTTCCCCATTTCTCTGGCTCTTAAATTCTGTTTTGGAGTATTTCTTTTAACCAGAGTGGTAGGAGCAGGAGATTGGAACTTGCTGTGGGGGCCTCTGTTATTCACAGTAGCCAAGATATGGAAACAACCTACATGTCCATTGAAATGATGAATATCTTGATAATGAAATTGTAGTGTCTATATGGTACAATGGAATATTATTCAGCTTTTAGGCACAAAAGAAAATTCTGCCTTTGCAAAAACACAGATGAACCTGGAATTATTATGGTAAGTTACATGGAAGAGACATAAAAATTACTGCACAGCCATAAGCAAAATGAATAAAGTTGGAATTCTTCAAAAAAGAGCATTGGTGAATAGGTATCAGGACTCCGCAGGTGGGAAATATGGAGCAATTTTAGTTACTGGGTACAAATTTGTGGTTATAAGATGAGTAGATTCTGTTAAACTAATGTATAACATAATGCCTATCGTTAATAATAATATATACTTATAATTTACTAAGACAGGAGATCTTGAGTAGGTTCACATGCACACATGCACACACAGGCACACAGACACACAAACATACACATATACAGAGGGTTAATAATTGGAGATGATGAG
The DNA here is from genome assembly GCF_053883595.1 of Heterocephalus glaber. Taxonomy (NCBI): domain Eukaryota; kingdom Metazoa; phylum Chordata; class Mammalia; order Rodentia; family Bathyergidae; genus Heterocephalus; species Heterocephalus glaber. The sequence goes on along the minus strand of NW_028258296.1, from coordinate 15,300,570 downwards.
AAGGTTTATTAACTTGACTGTGTAATCCTCTCATAGTGCGTATGCATATCAAAATACCAGGGATAGCTTGAAAATGTACAATTTTTATTTTTCAATTATACTTCAGTAAAGCTCAAAGAAACAGAATGGAAATTCTGACACAGGTTATGGTGTTATTGAAACTTGAAAACATCATGCTAAATGAAATAAGCCATTTACTAAGAACAAACCCTGGAAAATAAAATTGAAGAGGAAAGTTTTTAAGCAACAATAAAAATGTTCCCCTAGTCAATCAATCACTAGCCTTTAGAATTTATTTTCCATTTAACATATCCTCTATTTGTTTAGTGTTTACCACACTTCTTATTAGCCTTCTTCACATGAAAAGGATGTTATATTCCTAGAACAATTATCTAGTGTAAGTGTTCAATAAATATTTTTGCATGCTCAGATGGATACAATAACCTCTCAGTGTGCTTACTACATGGCAGTTGCTTTGTTATCTTCTTTAACATATGCTCTACTATTTCATCCTCTTATAAATATAAAGTATGTAATAGTCCTATTACATTAATTGAAAACTTGAGCACTGTATAGCTCAATAGCTAGTTCAGGATTTTTCAATTGGTAAAAGCCAAAGGCAAAGTTTGGATTTAGCTCCATTTGACTTAGAAACTTGTACTCAAAAACTATACAGAACTGCATTTAAAATCTTTTAAATCAGGGGAAAGTATGAGCACAGTCCCCCACTACCACAAATTATGTAGTTGAGTTTTCCACATTGGGGAAATTTTAAAGGTCAGCACATCCACAGTGCAATGGGTAAGCATTGCCCTGGGAAAACCACCTTCTTGATCATGGTGTCTCCCCTTCCAGGTAAGTATGCATTTTAACTTTATATTTCATCACTACAGTAAGTCTCTGACTTACAAATGAGTTCCGTTCTGGGAGATTGTTCATAAGTCAGATTTGTTCTTAAGTCTGACAAAGTAAGTTTTACACACCTTTGACAAATTTACAGTGTAAAGTATAAAACACATACACACACACACACACACACACACATACTCTAAATAAGCTATTTTATAGTTACCTTAAAATGATAAGGTAGACACATGAGCTACTTCCACAGTTTGTTCATATCTACAAATGTTCCTGTTGGTATCTGTGAAAGTTAGCAACTCCAGTGTTTGTAAGTTGGGGACTTACTCTACTAGAATTGTAAATAATGCAGAAAGAACAGTATAAGAAGTTGGAGGGTATGATTTCTCCAAGACTTCACATAAAAGAAATATATGTTCTACCACAACTACACATTTTGAGAAATTCTTTGTTAAGTAATTTTAACCTGTATCTTTGTAAGTTACACATGACACACATAATTTTGTGTGAGTGAAGTAGAAAAACCAAAGGATTCTTTTGTGTGGTTGAATCAAGTCTTGACCTGGTCTCATGTAACAGGAATAAAATACAAAAGGAATAACTTTCTGCCCAACTTCTTTCATATTTGATTCAGTAAAGGACACAGGAACTTGCCTAAATCTTCCTTCCCGGTCAGATGGATATTTTGTCAAACAACATCTTTTCAATATTTCAGCATTTTCTGCTGGTTCCTTTATGGCTTTCCTAGTGATAAAGATGCCACTACATCCCTTTCAGCATATAAGCCCAACCTGCACAATCTCCACAAACATGGAAAGACTCTTGACTAATGCTGAGGCTGACTTGGCAAAAAGAAATCGTTGCTTTCCCCCAAGCAAGGAGTAGAACACAGAATCTGTGCCAGTTTTCAGGCTGTCTGGATGTTTGATCCTTTTTGTGTCCAGAAGGCTAGAGATTCTGATATTTTTTAATTCATTTTATTTTCTTGAGTCAGTTCACTTTCTGTATTTTCTGTTTCCCACACAAAATAGAAGGTTCATTTTTGAGATTTTTTTCACTACTTTTAATTATCTTTGAAGTAGGTAAATTTCCCCTTACTAGAAGTAATTTCCCCCCCAACTATAGTAACAATCGTAAATGACAGTGGCAAAGCAATAAAATTAATTTTACATAAAATTTTTAAGCTATGTTTTTCACTGTTCTTCAAATTATTTGTGTTATTGTCTTTTTGGACCATTCATCATCTTAAATTATAACTTTATTAGTGTGAGAGACACTGAAAGGAAAACAATGAGAAAAGGTGGTAAGCACACAGCAAAAGGATAGTGTTTGACTACACAGTGTTACCCCAAACCAGCTCCCCTGTGATCCTGCCTAAAAGATCCTTTCCATCTGCACTTCTTTTATTTGTAAAGTCTTATTGTGATATTAGTACATGAAATGATCTCCTGTTTCCTAAAGCAGTCCTGCAACTGAAAAGTAGAAATTTGATGGCGGCTACCTCCAATACCCATCATCAGAAAGTTTTCACTCAGCAGTAATCCCAGTACAAACATTTAACATGACATTTGGTATATTTGAAACCTCTAGAGTATTTCTTGTAAGCAGGAACGCATAATCATCCAGGGTAATGATAGTACATGACAAATTCAGCATGAGAACCCAATTGTAAAAAGAAGATAAGATTGTCCTGAAGGAGTGTGAAAATATGGGATTTGTGAAAAATCAACGTTACTGTGTTGTTGATACTACAGCGTTGGATATTTACTATTCAATGCATGAGCCACTTCCATGTGGGTAAGACTGAAGACCCCAAAGAAATTCAGTCATCTCTTCTCTTGTTCTGCCATGTTTGGTAATATTCTAGCTCTGTTGACAACATCCACTTCAGTAGGTATGACCAAATTTCAAAGGCTTTCATATCTTTATAATGTCCTGCTATTTAAGTTTTAATGGGATATTAAGAAGAATTTATGTGTTTGGGGGAATTGGTAAAGTATCGGTACCTAAATATCATTTCTTTGATATTTTTCTTTAATGATTAGATAGAACATGATTCCAAAAAATAGAACATCTACCACCAGATTTTAAAATATACAACCAAGGTGTTTTCCAATGTCTCCTCCAAATAATATAATATTGTGATACTGATGCCAGAGAGACAGAAATATATAAAAATATTTGTGACAGATGAAATTAAGCACAGGGCTATTACAAAGATAAAAATGTGATAAAGCATCTAGCTAGGGCCTCATGTACAGCTGGAAATAAAAAAGAAGAACTAGAGGGAAAAAATATGAATATATGTTTTCATACATTAAAGTATAATTTCAGCTGTTAATATGCAATGGCATTATTCTCTACATAATGTTACTACCCCATATTAATTGCTGTCTTCAGTATAGTAACTCTCTGCCCTCAACCTCCCAGTTCATTCTCTCAGTTAAGTTCATCTCCCAGGATCTAATGTCTCAAGGACCTGCTGTGAGAACAGAACCAGTGAACAATGTTGGAATGATATGAGACAACGTAAGAGAGTCAGTGAAAATAAAGAGCCGCTGCACCAGAGTAGAGGAAAATTACAGTCAGTAAAAAGGAACCTTAGATGAAAGGGCACTCAGAAGGCTCAGGATGATTTGCCCTCAGGCAAGGTGAAAATGACAGCATAACAAAAATGGGCTTGGAAGGCTCTGAAATCATAGGGCACTTGTACACATTTTCCTAAGGTAATGGCAAGACTCGTGATTACCCCTCACACAGCCTTGTAATGTTCTTGGAATGGTATGGACAGGACAGTAAAAAATGACCAGGCCACAAAACAGTAAGGACCATGGCAGCCTTTCATAATTTCCCTCTGCTCACTGCTTTCCTGTATTTCTGCCACATATTTCCTGTGCTCCTAAATACATTTCCTGTATTTCTTGCCACATATTTCCTGTGCTCTCAAGAAGGGAGCAGGCATAGCTGGGTTAGTCAGACTGAGTATCCCTTCCTTGTAAAATATAAGAGACATCACAGTTCATTTAGAGTTCTAAGGTCCTCAGTGTGGTTAGAATTTAAGAGGAGCAGGGGAAGGAAAAAAAAAGACAAACAACAGTAAAACTAGGGAAAACTGTGTCTGAGAAACCAAGAGAAGAATTCTAAGAGAAAAATGAGTGGAGAAGTCAGGACAACTAAGTATTCAAAAGGATCCTATGAATTAGCATCACAGTCAGTACAGATCAGCTGAATTAAGCAGCCAACTATGAGGGAGACAGAAACCAAACTGCAAGTTTCCAAAAAATGAGAAAGGAATAATTGAAGTGAAAATAGTAAAAATGTGTTCATGATATCTCCATAAATATTGGCTGTGAAGAAAAAGGCAAAACAGCAATTGAGGGAGTTGTAAATTTGAAGGGATTTGGGATTAGTGGTGTTTTGAATAATCAAAGTGACAAATATGGTCAGGAGTGGGAGTATTTCAAAGGCATCAATGGAGATGCTACAGCTGACAGACTAAGAAAGTGGGTATACTATGAATCGGAAGTAAAAACTTGTGTCTTAAGGGGCCAGGGATTTAGCTCAGTGGTGCCACTGCCTGCCTCACAAGCGGAAGGTCCTGAGTTCAAACCCTGGTACCAAAAAAAAAAAAAAAAAACCCACATAAAACCTTGTATCTTAGAATAGGTTGGTGAAATCTTTTTGAGTTAGATTTTCTCTGGGTCTTTAGAGACTGAGGTATCAGTGCAAATAATGCAAGAGAATGGGAGAAGATGAGGGAAAACATTTATATAGAAATTTATTTGTGACTATCTTTATACACAGTTCATTCTTTTCATTTCATTTTTTATTTTGTATAGATCCCTTCCTGTTTTCTGACTGCTGTTCCCTTTTATATTTGAGATTTCTGTTCCCTTCCTGCTTCTCTTTTTCTCATGCCTGATCTGAGATCCCCATACCTGCTGCTCACACCTGATGGTAAGTCATAATTCTGAAAAATGCCACCTTATGCTCAGGGTGCCTGTGTATCTGAAAATAGTTAGAATATGACTTCATACACTTAGGAAACAAAAATCACTGCAACAAAAATGTTCTTGTTTGTTGGAGCTCTGATCATTTGTTTAGAGAACAAACCATCAATTGTATCACTTAAGTTATATGAAATTCACATTCCTGGAGCTTAGGCTTGGTAATAAAGGTCTTGATAGTTAACTACATTTCTATCACAATAAAATATCTATTACAAGAGTACTATAGTTCAATGCTCAAATATCTCAAGTTTATTAAGAAAAGACCACATCTAACATTCTGTATCCCATGCTTGCTTGTGGACTTGTTCCAGGAAACTAGTTAGGATGAATAATGTGAAAGTCGCTCAACATTTTGACTGAGTAATAAAGTCAAAAGATCAAATGTCATGGTGACAAAATTTGATTTCCGTCACTCTAAACACAGGTAATACAAAAGTATTGTTCTCATCACTACAAGTAAACCAAGGAGAAATAAGTTTTACAAATAATTTTTGTCAATCTTAGACAATAAGATATACACAAAGTTGGAAAATGAAATAAATGTGTTAAGTCAAATCTAAGACAAAACTCTAATAGGCATGCCATTGGGCCACAAACATTCAAGCTAAAAAAAATAATTTTGTTCATATTCTAAGAATTCAAAATAGATCAAGTTAATGGACTTCTGTTCTTGGTTCATGTCTTTCTCATTAGAACCTGTTTTACTAAAGGGACTAGTATCTAAATCTATGAAAACTCTGGAGAGAGACACAGAGAGAGAGAGAGAGAGAGAGAGGTAGAACAGTTACTGACGATTCTTTCATTTTGCCCATTGGTATTTTAGCTAAAACTAATATATCAAGAATAGTAGAATAAAAAATAAAGAAAGAAAGAAAGAATAGTAGAATAATGTACAATTGTCTATTCAATGCCCTTCAGAGATTTGATTAATAAATTAGAGATGTGGTGGAACAAATATTAGTCTTTAATAAGACATGTAAAGGGCCAGCAAGAAGTTATTTAAAATTTAATCTATAAAATATATAGCTTAGAACAAATTATGAGAAATTAAGTAATATCGTAATTACATTCATTTAAAATTCTTCCTTTAAAAATGCTATGCAAGCACAAGGCCCCAAGTTCGATCCCCGGTACCGAAAAAAATGTTATGCAAAAATATTTTCAAGTACATAGCATAATTTTTTTTTTTTTTGTACCAAGGATCGAACTCGGGTCCTTGTGCTTGTGCAGCAGGAGGCAAAACCACTGAGCTAAATCCCCGGCCCTATAGTATATATTCTTATGGACACATATGTGTGTGCTGAACTACCCTCTTTCTTATGTACCTAACCATAGAATATGAATGTAAGCCCTGCAAACATGGATTCATAGCTATGAACAATATAGATTACATTCTTCAAAATCTTCATTTTAACATATGCAAATGAATGATTTATTACTCTTCTAAAGGTTAGTCAAGTTCATAAAAGCCCATATAAATATGATTTTATGTTTAAGTCAGTATAGATACCTGTCTTGGTTACTTTTCTTTTTGTTGAGACAAAATATCCATTACCCAAAGTTAAAGGAGGAATGGTTGTATTTTGGCTCACAGTTTGTAGAGATTTCAGTCCACAGTCAGCTGGTTCTAATGTACAATAGTATGGCAGGGGGGCATCACAGAGGAGAAATAGTCCATTGCAGGGCAGCCAGGCAGCAGCAAGCAGCAGCAGAGGAAGAAGCAGAAGTAGCAAGTGTTGGCAACAGCCCTCTTTCTGTCCTTTATATTCCATCCAGGCTACCTGCCTTGCCTTTAGGGCAGGTACCACTCACACAAGGAGTGCAGCACCCTTAGTCCCAGCATCGCACCATTAATCCCAGAATCAAATCCTTAATCCCACCATCACACAACCTACATCCTACCTCCTCCAAAAAGCCCCACCTATGACTGCATGAAGCTTTGTGGGGACATCTAGCTACAAGCCGTAGCAATGGCATAATGCTGTCTGTAGCATTTATTTATGAAAAAGAATAAAAACATACATTGTAAAATTTTTGACCACTCCATGCTCAGTAGAAATTTTCATTTTCTCAATCTCTAATTTTCAAACTGATAACATAAATTTGTTTTGCATAGCTAGTGGTATATATTCTACATGGATATACATATATACATAACCACATTATCAAACAAAAAGGAATTTAGTCCCATATATAAATATATATATTAGTCCCATATATAAATATAAGTGCTATGTACAACATATATATATATATATGCCTCCTTAATTATTTGTTTTTAATAACAGACAGTTCTTATTATTCTTCGTAGCTGCGGTCTATATAGTCTCAGTGACCATTAAATTAATCAACACCGAAGCTTTTTTTTTTCAAGGTTTATTCTTGGAGCATCTGGCCATAATTTATGTATCAATTAATTAATATGTATCTCTATTTAAAGACACCCTATATAATATATATTGTTGATTGATAACATTGATCTCATAGCCAGTAGTCTCATAGTTCACGCTTGAATGAAGTTTATCCAGTACATGTTCTTTCCTCTGTAACACATGGTATCATATGAGCTGGGCCTGGTGGCACAGGCCTGTAATCCCAGCACTGTAGGAGGCTGAGATTCACAAATTTGAGCCCCACCTGGGCATTTAGCATTTTAGAAAGATCTTGTCTCCAAAAAATAAAAAATAAAATAGTGGTGATGTAGCTCAGGAAAAGGCTCTTGGTTTGATTGCCAGTAGAAGAAAAAAGAAATAAAAAAGACATATTAGTGTCTTTTTGCAATTGAGGCTCCTAGACAGCACTTTGGATCATTGTAAACAGCAAAATCACCACTAAAAAGCAGAAAACAACAAAGACAAGAACATGCCACTGTGGAAAAGAGAAACAGGACACCGGGGTACAGTGTGAAAGCCAATGTCCCTTTGTTTGACCTCTGCTAGTCATGGGCTTGGTGCATGATACTCTCCCCCACCCCCACCCCGCTCCAAAAAAGGTTCCAAAAATTACCTTCTATATTGATTTCGAGGATACATGCAATTGTTAACAAGTTGAAAAATTCATAATATGGAATGCACAATAATGAGAATCCTTTCTTCATCACCTTCTTCTCAGTAAGTGCATCAGAAATACAATTTTAGGAAAGAAGATGCCCTGAATTATCAATAAAATAGTGAAAAGTGGAGCATTCAGCTGTGCTGGGAATTAGAGCAACATTCTTAATAACGTGAGGGTAAATTTTCAAACCTAATAACATGTAAGAATTGTCCAAACTCCTCTAGAAATTCTGAAACAGATAAGAAATAATGAAAATGATAAAGGGATGTAGCTGATAATGAATGAAAAATGAGCAGAAAAGAGAGGGCAAAGTATGGAGCTTACAGTGGCTAGAAAGGATAAATGTTTAATTTGAAATAACTAAATTTACTTTAAGAAAACCACATCCAATAACTATAAAATGGAAGTACTAAAGAAGATTAAGAAATTGTCTGCCAAATTGTGTGAAAGTTTAGGATCAGGACAAACAAAAATGATTTAATTGAATAAAAGCTAAACAACGTGGTCACTATCTAGATGCTCTAATCATTTGGGTAATATTCATATTTTATCTTAATTTCTACTTTTATTGTAATGAATACAGATTTTCACAGTTCAAGAATTATGACATGCATTCATAGTCATATAAACACTATTCCAATTTGTGAGGAGTGTTTTCTCTTTAAAATTTTCAAGAGGGATAGAACTGTTTTTCTTTTTTTCTCAAATTTTTCTTTCCTTCCTTCCTAGTTCTCTCCTCCCTCCTTTCCTCTTGCCCACCATCACTTCCCTTCTTCTTTCTCCTTTTTTCCCTCTCTTCTTTCTTTCCTTTCTTTTTGAAAATCTCAATGGCATAAATACAACTAAAACTCATTTTTTTCCTCTACTATATTTCCTTTAGTAAAATCTCTTGAAAAATCTGCTATTTCTATGAGTATTAATTTATCTTACTAAGGCCCTATTAATTATGATTTTGAATTTTTATGCTTTATTTTTATTTACTAGTCTTATGAAAATATACCTTAAAACGTTGGTTGATTTTATTATGAAACATAGCTTAGGCACAAAAAATTACCTGAGATAAATGTGTATTAAGTTTAATGAACAGCACTGCAGGTACTTATGTGATTGTTCTAAAGATGGCTCTTCTAAATGACATTTTTTTCTGTTTCAGTACAGAACTACTAAATTATGAAATAATAATTTCCTTACTCTTTTTGTGGTTTTTAACATATGTGTAGGTCCCCTATGTTTTTCAGCATTATATAGATAGAATCATTCTATACGTATTTTATTACCTAGCCACTTCAAGAACGTTACTGAGATTCACTCATGTTAATGTTACATCAATTCATCCATTCTTACTGCTGCATTATGATTCATCATAATGTATTTCACTGCCGATATTTATTGGATTATTTTGTGTTTTTTGGCATTATGAACAATGGTGTTCTGGAGAGCTAAAAGAAGCAGGAAATTTGAAGTAGCTGCTGGTGAAGGGATTAGGTCATGGCTTATGTGATTCTTTTTTTTCTAATTAACTAAGTTTATTGGTACAATTTAGGTATACATAGGAATACATGATTGCATTCATCATAGGGAATTTGTACCTGTACATGACAGATCTTGATTCTCATTTTTTCCCAATCCCCTCCCCTCCCTTTGACCCCTCTTACTCTCCTTATTTACAAAAGCTTTATTTCCATTTTATCTTTCTCATTTTTTCTCTTTGTTCCCTTCCTTTATCCTCTCGCTCTATTGTACCCCTTTACTTTTAAACATTTTCTTCCTATTTCACAATATCTGTTATACATTTTAGTTCTTATTTACACTTTTGGTTTCTCACACCAGAGAAACAATGCAGTATTTAAACACGTGTATCCTATTTATTTCACTTAAGAGTATGGTCTCAAGGTGCATCCATTTACCTAGAAATGTTTCAAGTTTATCCTTCTTTATTCCAGAGCAGTAGTCCATTCTATAAAAAAAAAAAATACACATTTTCTTTATCCATTCATTGGTTGATGAACATTTGGGCTGCGTTCAAGCTTTAGCTATTACAAACTGGTCTGCTATAAACATGAGTGTGCATATGTCAGCATGGTATGATGCTTTTAATTCTTCTGGGAAGATACCCAGCAGGGGAATAGCTGGGTCAAATGAGACTTCTAGTCCTACTTTTTGAGGAATCTCTACTCTGATTTCCACAGTGGGTTGGACCAGACTAGACTTCCACCAGCAGTGGAGCACGGTTCCGTTTTCCCACACCCCTGCCAACATTTGTTAATGGTTAATTTCTTGATAATAGCCATTCTTTTCTAGAGTGAGAAGGAAACTGGTTGTTTTAATTTGCATCTATCAAATGACCAGTGATGCTGAACATTTTTTTCATGTACTTATTTGCTGTTTGTACTTCACAAGAGAAGTGTGTATTCATCTCAGATGCCGATTTATTTTTATTTGGTCTTTAAATTTGAGGAGTTTGATTTTTTTCATTTCTTTATATATTCTGGATAGTCTTTTGTCTGAGGACAGCTGGTAAAATTTTTTTCCCATTCTATTGGTTGTTTCTTCACTCTGTTGGTGGTTTCTTTTGCTGTGCCAAAGCTTTGAATAAGATGAGATCCCCATTGTTGATTCTTTGTAATATTTCCCATGTGACTGGAGTTTTGTTCATAAAGTCTTTGCCTACACCTATGTCTTCTTCTACCTTTTTTTGTTTTCCAGTACAGTTAATGTTTCTGTTTTAATATTTAGATCTTTTACCCATTACAATTTTAGTTTAGTGTATGGTGAGAGATATGAGTCTAGTTTTAGTCTTTGGCATATGGAAAGCCAAACAGCACTATTTATTGAAGAGGCCAACATTTTCAGAGAAGGTATTTGGCCCCTGATATGATTCTGAAAAGAATATTAAACAGAAAGGAGCAAACCCTTTATTTCCTTCTTCCTCCCTGCCAGTCTTCCCTATTGCTCCTTTTGACAAAACCTAACAACAACAAAAATAGAGAGGATAAATTATTATATAGTTTTCAGTGTCCCAGCTTCAAAGTTATTAAGGTAACCCAAATAATTTGTATAATAGCTTACTAATAAATAATTGAAATAATTAATATCTGAAATAATGGTTAACTAATAAACAAATAGTTGAAATAATTAATGAAAACACTTAGAAGTCTGTAAACATTACCAAAAGCAAATACAAGAATGATTCATGGAGACTAGGAATTACAAAGTTGAATAAAACAAATATGAGATAAAAGGCAACTCAGGTACCGAGAAATAAACAGGTAAAAGAAATGCTTAGAGTTTCAGAGGGATTTGAATTTGGGCCTATTTAAGTCTGTAAACCTTTTAATTTCTCTCTGCTGCCTCCCATGGAGAAACTTGAATTCTCTAGTAAAGTTTTCCTACATAACTAGGCAACCATATTGCATATTTTTTAAATAATCAGAAGACAAAACTTGCAACAAAGCTATGGAAAAAAGTTACTCTCAGAGATGATCATATAGAATTTTTAAAAATTTTGTGACAGGGCCTGGAATTTGGCTCAATGGCCCCACACCTGCCTGTCAAGCACAAGGTCCTGAGTTCAATTCCCAGTACTAAAAAAAAAAGAAAGAAAGAAAATTGTGTGACTTTGTATCAGGAAAGGAAAACAACAAAAGAAAAGATATTATTAATGTTTATAAAGAAGAAATAAAAGTATAGCTTGGGTATGATTATGTAAAGAAAAAGACAGATTGAAAGGCATGCCTCCCAAATGATCTGACATTCATTTTCAACGTGTAGAAAAATGGGTAAATGTGATCACTGGTGAAGCTTCAATTACTGTAATTAGACTTTTCTGTGTAAAATAAATAATATATAATGAATACAGAATTAGGTGCTATGTCTTTGTCTTTGTATTTTAATTTTTTCCTTTGAAGAACAAAAAAGTTTACTCATTATATAAAGCCAATTATTTGTATATCTTGTGTATTCTTAATTTTATCATACCATTTTTGCCTGTTTCTTTGATTCTTCCTTGGGGTTCAAGTTCATTCCTTCTAAATGCATTCTGTAGAATTTAAGTGATCTATAATTGATTAACCCAATCATTGTTTGTTTTAAAATTATGTCACCTACTGATTTAAATTTTTGTTATAAGTATCCAATTCTAATTTAAATTTATTTCCCCTATACTTTGCACATTCTTATTTCCATCTTTCAGTTTCTTTGCTTGCTATTGAGGCATCTAGGAAGTATGTAGTTGCAAACACATTGTAAACAAACTTCCCTCTTCTCTCTTTTTATACTTTATAACACTTTCAAATTATTGCCCAATATGAACTTCTTATCATTTACTGTGCTAGGAATTTACTCCTTTTACTGAGATTATAAAATCACTACATCAGTAGACCTAGAAAAATGTTGGTTAATACATCAATGTAAAATATTTCTTTTCTATACTCCATATCCTTTTTTTCTGGGACTCCATTCACAAATGTGTTAGATTTTCTTTCTATCATGTGTTTTCAGTTCTCATATTTTTTTTACCTTTGCTCTGTGCTTCATTACAGGGAATTTTGAGATATTCAGTTCATTAATACCTCTCTCTTCACCTCTATCTGGCTTATTGTTTTATCTGACCACCTGCATTATAGTAATGAATTTTTACTATTTAGATAATTTACTTCTTAATTTTACTAATACACATCCTTTACTATTTACATTCTTAAGTGCGTTCATTTTTTATATCCTTTACAAATTTGATGTTTTTAAGATACTTATTTGCTCCTTATTTTCTTACATATTTTACTTCTTTCGATGCTAGAAAAAAATTAATATTAAATCTTTAACTCCAAAATCTGCATTGATTGGGGTTCCAAAATGTTTTTGTTTTTTCTTAACTGTTGATTATGCCAACTAGTATTTTTCTGTGTTTAGTAACTTGGGCTTTTCAAATTTTAATTGTGAGGGCTTTAGGTTTTGGGAGACAATTTATTTATTTATTTATTTATTTATTTATTTATTTATTTATTTTCCAGTATCAGGGATTGAATTCAGGACCTTGTGCTTGTGAGGCAGGCGCAACACCACTGTGATAAATCCCCAGCCCTCAAGACCAATTATTTTTAATGTTAATGTTAAATCTTGATTCTATATGAGAGTATGCGAGTGGTGTTGTAGTTATGAATTCTCATGATGAATCATTTCCTTTCCATATAGAGTCAGTCACAGGCTGAAGATGCCCTTGTTTGTGTTCCTCTCCTTTAGGTAGCAAAGATAAGATTAATTCATTTGAGAATTTTGGCTAAGGAGATTTAGGTATACAAGTCAAAATTTGTGTAATAATTGGGAAGAAATTAATTCATTTAAGTGATAAACAAGTTTGGGGGAAGACAAAAATGATTTTTGGTATTCTATTATTTTTGTGTTTCATGAGTATTCATTTAGAGTTTTTACTTTTTTCCCTAATATACTAATACACCTTAGTGTTTGAGATTTAGACTTCCAGTTGTACAATATTGAATACGTTCTTTTAAAAAGTAAAATGCAATAGAACTTTATTCCAGATATACTCAGAATATATGAACAAAATAACTCACTGAAGTGTGATATTCATAAGAATATTTTGAGAAAGTCTGGTGATTTAGCCAAGAAGTTTCACTGCACTATAAAATAGAAGCTCCAGTCAACATAATGACATATAATCCTGTATACTACAAACTCTGCTTCCCTTATCACACAGCAATTTCATTCGACTTTGAAAATGCTTTGCACAAGATCAGAAATTTTGCTTTATATTTTGTGCTCTGGTTTTCACAAGACTAGAAATATTTTTTCACACTTATTCTTTGCGCTGCAGAGAAATTTGACTCCACATACCTTGGCAGTTTTACTTCCTTGAACAGTCTATGAAAATAACTTTTGAAAGTAAGAGGTCTTATATAATTTCAAAGAAACACAAGGAAACTGCCAAAATAAGCAAAATGTCTTTGTGTCATACTAATAGCTAACAACAGCTCTGGTTGGTACCTATTATTTTTTAAAGTAACAAGATTGTACAATCCTGATATATGAATTTACAGAAGAACCATACTGCTCTACACAGATAGTAGTAACAAGACTCTCAGGTTCTTCTGTTTTATTTGTGTTTTTAACCTGAACATGCTGCTTTCCTTGCATCATACATCCTAACTTGTGATCACACAGTAAGTTAGGTCAATCATTATTCCTGAAAAAAAACACACACTGAAACAATGTTCAAATAGAAGTATTCCGTAACAAATGTAAACCTTATGCAAGATGACTTTAAAAATTACTACATTCTTACAAGTAGAATACCATTTGACGCCTTTGATCAGTATATCTGCATATCACTTCTAAATGTCAAAACCACCTCTATAAGTCTCTTTAGAATTTTACCTAACTTGAAAATTCTCCTATTTGCAAGTACAATAAACTGTTTTGAAAGAAATACATGTTTGCAAATCAAATGAGTGAGAAAAATAGTATTTTAAAAATAAATCTAACATGTGACACATTCTTTTTTAATCAACTATGTTCTTGTCCTTTTTTATGAACTTAGGCTAGGAAGTCAAAAGATCATTGAAATATTGTTCTCACTTTATAGTTGTGTTATCATAAACATGTGATGAGTCCTGTGTAATTGTATATTTATGCAAAATGTGACACTACTTGTCTTTTAAGGTAATAGTATAGTCAAGTATGATAATATTTGTAAGGTAATTGTCATATTGCTATGGGAGAAATATATCTCCCAACCTGTTAGATGTCAAATGTGCATCAAGGGATGAAGCCATGAACCAAAGGAAAAACCGGAAGTTTTATTGGAAATAAAGAGGAGAATAATAGCTTCTGTATTTCCAGAAGGAATCTCAAATAGGATGGCCACTGAGGTACTTTGTCAGGGGGTAATTTATACAGCAGTCACAACACACAACATGGGTACCACATGGGTAAAACTATAATCAACCTATAGGATTACAAGTATAATCATGTAGCAAGTGTACATGGAAAGAACAAGAGTACCTGGCATCTTGGGGAATGAATGGGTCCACCTGGGTACCTGATGCCTAGCTGGACTTACTGAAGTAGATGGTGCTTATTACAGTATAATTTCAACTTACTGTTTATCTCTTAAGGTGGCATGTAGGCTTGGCCATTGCATCTCCATCTTAAGGCCTGGCCTTCTTAAGGTGCACCTCCAGCTACAATGCTGATGTCCGGCCCAGTCCCTCTCTGACTGTATATTAATTTCTGTCTAACTTAGCTGCCTATAATAATATTTTTACCAGATATCTATGTCGGTGATCATTAACTAATTGTTATTCAAATACAGTTAATTTGGCTACAGGAGATAATTTTCTCCTTAGGTACTGTACACAACTATTTGGCGGGATGTGACCACTCCATTGATACTCACGTGGGAAGAGGCACCTGACCCTGGAAGAGGTTTTGAAAGTAAAGGCTTAGTAGAAAGTGGCATTTACTGTTTTGGTTCTTGCATTTTGTGTCCTCAATTACTGTACTCTTGGCTTACACAAAATAGTTTTCCCAATTCTACTGTGATTACTCAATTACTGTTTTCCCTTCCTTGGGGTTCCTTATGCTCCTCTGCCTATGAGCAATACTCAGATCATCTGTATTTATTTCTTTGTCCCATCTCAAATAATGCAATTCCACTATTACATTTACCTCTTTAGTGGGTGCCTTACATTTTGTGTATGCAAGCATAATACTTTTAAATTCACTCATTTTGAATTGTCTGTATGTAGAAAATTCTACCTTGAAATTTTTTGAATAAATGAGTTCATTAGTTTAGCATAACTTTCATTATTCAATAGATACTGATATAATTTCATCAAAATCACAGTAAGTGCTAGGTTTTAATTATGAAAATATAGATCTAACAGGTAATTCCAAAAACTTCTGATCTTTCTGAAGAATTTGAGATGGAAATTCATGTAGAAATTTCTACAGAATCTGATCATTTTTCCAAACATGGACAGTATGCTGTTTTTATTTTATGAACTTCAAAATATTATTCAATCAAAATAATGTAGAAAATTTTAAAAAATGGAAATGTTCTATTTTTCAAATGCATGTATACAGATGATAGAAATTCATGGTTCAACTGGGGACATATTTACAAACATAGTTTCAACATGTTTTTAGCAAATATGCAATGAATATTTACTGAATATTGGCCACTGTACTGTATATTAGGGAAATAATTAAAAGTGAAGTTCCAGTAGTTTTGAATCTAGGGTAGAAGACAGATGGGAAGAAAGATAAAGGTACAAAGAAAAATGTAGACAAGTTTAATAATGAAATATGCACAGATTAGCTCTTTTAAAGTCTGAGGGCAACCAAACCATGTTCAAGCATGGAAAATCAAGACTGTATAAGAATGTTCCAGGCTAAAGGAGCAATGTAGACAAAGGATAATAAGAGACAACATTAGAGAATTTAATTCCGAAAAACAGAGAAATAGAAGCAACTCACTGTGAGAAGAACCTGAACATAGATCAGGGTATTGCGGAGAACTGAGCAAAATCCAGACCAGGAGAAACTTCATAGGCTGTGCTAAACAAAGTGCATTTTATTGTGAGAGAAAGAGAAAAATATTAGAGGATTATTAGAAGAAAAGTAGTGTGTCCAAGTACATTTCCGAATGATCACCTTTGCAGAGGTTTAGGAATCAGATTTGCAGAAAGCCTCACTGTAGACAAATGGGCTCAGTGGGAACCGGGGACAGAACAGCAGCCAGAGGTGCTAGTGTCTGACCCAGAGGGGCGGTGAGGATGGAGAGCACCGTTTGCTCTGAGAATTTCACGGGTAGAAGTTGGGTTCAGTTTCTTCATACCGGTTTGAATGTTCTTTGTGTTTTCATCAGAAGTTGAGATTATCAGGCCAGGGATTTAGCTCAGTGGCACAATGCCTGCCTCTGCAAGCACAAAGTCCCGAGTTCCATCCCTGGTACCAAAAAATCCCCAAGTTGAGATTGCATATGTTTTGGTGAATGTGCCAGTGAGTCTTGGCTGGCTTCAGAGCTGCTTAGGGAACTAGGAAATCAGACTTCAGTTGTGTCTGCGTGGGTCCTGGAAGTACAACCCTGGGGACTGCATGGGCTCCTTAAAGCCTTTTTCTTGGATCTTCCCTTGCTCCCCAAGGTCTTCCCTTGTTGGCAGTATGAAGTCAACAGCTTTCTTCTGCCATCCTCTCCGCCATGATGTTTCTGGCTTGGAGGTCAGTGGCCCATAGACGGAAACCTGTGGAACTGTCGGCCAAAATAAACCTTTTCTCCTTTGACTTTCTTAGGTATTTCGGTCACGGTGACCAAAAGGTAACAAATAAAGCTGCTTAGGATGAACTTTCAGTAGAAAGATTTCCTGTTCAGGTGAACCCACATGTCCTGCCTAATTGTATGGAGTATGTAAAAGTTCAATGAACCAAAAATGATTTCATTGTTTCAAGGTAGAAGTCTCATCTAGACGGAATTTAATGGACAGAAAAAAAATTTTAAATATTTCAAACCCAGATGGTTCGTTTACAGATAAAATTATTGCATGCTGACATCAGTGTTATCCAGTCAGTAAATTAATAGCAATTTCTAATCCTTCTAATTTATTACTATAATTTGTGATGATTTTCCCTTTTACAAGGTATGTCTTTATCCATTTTCTGTCTCATAATCCCAAAGATTTATGATGTAATATATTTTATGTGATAGTAGCAATATATTTTATAAAACTGAGTTCACACAGACTTTCTACTTTGCGAGTAGTAGAGTTCTGCTCTTTTCAAAGCATACTCTCTGTTGAATGTAGTCAGCCATAACCTTATGGGCAGTCATCTGTTTGAACATACTACTCTTTATTTGAAAATCTCTTGATTGGCTTCCCATAAAAATCTTTATTGATTTTGAAGTTTCACTACTCATTTACAAGGCACTTATTGGTCACAGACCAGTATGTGTTCCAAACCAATTGTCTCTAGTTTATTACCCACTGAGGTCACAATGAACAAGCTATTTAGTCTTTAAGTATAAAACCAAGTCCCTTGAAGCTGAGACTTTTAGAAAATATGTTCTCTGATTGTGGTATGTAGTTGCAATTGTAATTCATTTTATTCCATCTGTCTGCATGCAAAAAGAAACAGTTGTGTTTAGTTATATCTCAAAATATTATTTTTAGCTGTCACATCTCAATTTTTTGTCAGTAGATTTGTATTTAATAATGTACGCTGATATTTTGTTTTATCCAATTTGTTGAAATTAAAACCAATCATTTTCTAAGTCCACCAATGGACATATAATGTCTTCCTACAATGATTTTTTTAATCAAAGAAGTAAGAGGGCTGTTCTGACCTGTTTTTTTCCTATCAGACAATACATATTGAAAACAAATTTTAAAAACAATGTAAACTGCTTCCTTTATTCTTAAATATTCACTCCAGCTTCTCAAAAAAAGCACTGTAAATGTGCCACTCAGGTTTAAAACTAGAAAATTAAATCAAGGAATGAAATTTAAATTGTATATAATAGCTCCATTGTTGCATCTTAACTTTAAAAAAATGGATCAAATCTTTGAAGAAGAATTCCAGATAATCTACATAGACAATCCTCCCCCAGGAGGTACAGCTTAATTCTCCTATCCTTGCTGGTGGAATGGAAGAGTAACTCATTTCCAAAGGAAAAAAAAAACAGAGAGAGATGGACAGACAGTCAGTCAGGCAGATAGAGTTACTGTCCAGTGGAAACAGCACCTGGTAGATGTTAACTTCATTGAGATTGACATCACCTGGGAGATGGTGGGCTAACATCATGAGATATCTGATTTGGCGGAATGAGAAGGCCACTTTACATCTGTAGAGTTCTTTCTCAAAACTCATAACTCAGAACTTAGCACAAGAAAATCATCAGACAAATCAGTTCCAGGATATTCTATATCACACTTGACTTCTTTCTTTCAAAGCTGTCAAGGTCAATGAAAAGAGTGAGAGAGAGAGAAATGATCCCATGCCCAGAGGAAAGTAAGGAGCTATCAGAACTAAATGCAAATGTGGTGTCCTAGACAGGGATCCTGTAACAAGAAAGCAACATTCACAGAAAACTGATGATGTGTGCAGCGAATAGTAATTAATCAAGGCTAAATTTTTGTTTTGACAAATGCAGTACAACACAAGAAGCTAATGGTAGGAAAAACCTGGTGACAAATAGACAGAAATTATCCACACTCTCTGTGTATCTTGTAGTATTATTCTTTAAAGTCTTAAAAAAAAATAAAACAAGAATTATATCCAAATATCTCAAAAGCCAGCAACAATTTCGAGAAAACAAACAGTTTTTCATATTTGCTCAAGATTTTCACTATTTTTTTTTTTGGTACCAGGGATCGAACTCGGGTCCATGCGCTTGCACAGCAGGTGGCAAAACCACTGACCTAAATCCCCGGCCCCCTTTTCACTATATTTTTTGCTAAGAGATATAGCTAAAAACATTGAATGACATCAAAAGTTTCTAGAAGATAGGATATAACTGAGATTCTACAAAATTGTATTACACACCCGAAAGCAGCTACTATTCTTAAAAGGGTGTAAAATGTATCTATGAACAATATAATATAAAACAGTTGTCATGTCAATATTTGTTTTAATTTTCAATATACATTAATGTTTTAAGCCTCAATTTGAACAAATGAAAAAGTCAAGATAATAATTATTTAGTAGCCAAGTAAACATTTACTTCATGGATCTTTCAAGAAATATTTTCTAGTATTCATCCTTGTGACAAGTAATTACAAACACAGAAATTAATGTCTGAGCATTGAAGGTCAAATTTAAACTGTTCTCCTTGTACTTAATGCATTCATTTGTTTTAATGATATTCCTCATCCTATGATACTCTTGAATTTTTACAAGCTACATATGGAAAAACAATTTCAAAACTCTTCCATGATATGCTATTCTGTAGAAGATAGCATACTGAAATGAAGCAAGGCCCCCTTAACACTATGTATTTGTTTTGAGAAAATTCTACCTCTTTGAGATGAAAAATAAGAAAAAGTTGATCATAAGGGAGCTTTTGGAATTCTCCATTTTATAATTTTTAATAACACCATGAGAGGAGAAATTTCTTGCAAACATTAATCTTATAAAGAAGTCACCCATTTCAATTTCATATACTTGGGGAATGTTTTAGGCTAAACAATATATTATTAAAAACACAGCCATATATTAAAGCACCATTACATCTATAGATTTTTAATGTATAACTTCTTTACATAGTTTAATACTTATATTATACATAGCCATGTTACGAAGATTAGTTGAAGTGTGGGGATGGATGACGATTAATCGATGATAACTTACTATAATATATGAGCCATTTTGAATTCACACAATCTACTATCATGTACCAGGCATTTCAGTTTCACATGTTCATAGCAAAATCTCCCTCTTCTGTCTGGCAACATCCTCTTTCTTCTAAAACACTTTCTGTATCGATCTTCACCTTGTTTTTTGTTGTGGTGGTGTTTACTGTGTTTTGTTTTGTTTTGTTTGCTTTGTTTTACTTCTTCTGAAATAGGGTCTCCCTATGCAGCCTAGGCTGACACTGAATTTGCAGTCTTCCTGTTTTATCATACCAAGTGGTGGGATTGGAGGTGTGAGCCACCTGACTAAGACAGATCCATACATACTTTCAGATCTCAATGTGCCTAACAGGAGAAAATAATTATTCTCCAATATCATGCATTTCTCCCCAGAACATTTTAAATTCACTGTCAGTAAATTTGGAAGTGTCACAAGATATAACTTTCTTACACAATCTTTTCTATTTATGTTTTATCCGTGTCATAAGTCTCATCATTTGCATATTTTTGTTTCTTTCTAATTCTGCAGTTTTGATATCAAGTAGTAAAAGGACTAAAAACCATAGGAAAAAAAACAAGGTATTGATCTAGGAAAAGTAATGTTACTTGTGCAAATGACAGCAATATTAAATGAGATGTTCCTTTCCAAGAGAAGTACTTTCAGCCAATCAGAACATCAGAGGTGAAACAAATACAGTGGATCACTCTCCCTGGATTGTGACCTACTCGGACCTTGGGCCATACAGATACAGCAAGTCATTCAGTTCCTTTTCCTTAGCAGAAAATCTTTCTCAGCAAGAGGCAGCTAGTTTTGGGCACAGCAAGCAAGACTCAGCATGTGAAGCTTTGAACAATCCTGCACTGCGGAGAATGTTATGCAGAAATTGCATGACAAGATTGCCAAAAGGATTACCTCTGGATTTCCTTTGTCCTTGGGTTTATTTCATCTAATAATGGGGCAAAGATGATGCCTTCTACAATGCAGGGAGAATTTATTCATAAGTCATCTCAATAAAATTGTTCCAAAATCCTTGTTGCTCATAATTTTCTAAGACAACAATGCTTATCATTGAATATAAAATGTATCCTTTTTCTTTTAAAAATGTTTATCATTAAACTGTAAACTATAAGCATAGAACAATTTGTGCTCACAACAATTACCGCCAGAATCCTAAAAAAAAAATCTTCCCTCTTTTTAACAAAAGATGTGAATAACCAAAAAGAAAACAATATAGAGTGAGGCTAAATAAAAAACAGGACATTTAACTACAAAAAGAAATTATAACCAAAATAATATTATAAGTTCCAAGACATAGTACTTTTATATGTTTCTATGACATCTGACAAATAATGCATATGGTTAGACATAACTGATGACTGCATCAACAAATATCACTATCCTGTCCTAACCATATCATGGGGTTCAGGTTGAGAGCATGTGGTATCAAGCACTTCTTTTACTTAGCACTTGGCATTGTGGATCTAGGTTTCCTCACCTGTACATTGGGGATGATGATGTTTAGCTCGCCCAATTCACATAGTAATTTTGAGGGCACAATAATAGAAGGTTTAAACATTTCCACAGAATCACAAGGCTGTAATGCATAGGGAATGTATCACAAATTAGTACATCAAAAAATTTATCATTGTACCCTCTCAGTTCCTGTCAACCTTATCACTCTGCATCAACCAGATATTCATACAGACAGAAAGTTACAAAAGCATGCGAATATATACGTTACATTTTCCTTAAAGAATATGCATTCCCTCTACAAAAAGTTACATTAGCTCATGAGATCTGAAAGTTGAGTATGAAGTCAGATTTAAATGATCAAGAAAAAAGGCTCAAAGTCAATGAACCAAGAAAGGCAAAATGGAGTTAGGAATAGGAAGTTATTGAGATTTGGGTAGAGAAAATATATGGCACATTGGTGTGATTCATGTCTAGAGAGGTAGAGAGATCATATCTTTTATTAAATTATTAAACACAGATCTTTAAGGCATAATCAAAAGGTTATTTGAAACACTGGAATGATATAATCAATCATCAATTTTAAAATGATTATTCTAGCAGCAGCGTGGAAAATAGATTGGAGGAAAATAATGATAGACCAGAAAGAGGACATTCGAATCTTGGAAATGTCCAGCCTGTAAATACTAATAGGATGAGACATGGCAGCAGACATGAAGGGTGAAAGGTTTTGTGATATACTGTGGAGACAGATTTACCGGCATTTGGTAAAGGCTTGAAAATGGTAAGAAAAAAGGGAATGGTCATTAATAATATTGCCGATGGTAATATTACTCTAATACAACATTCCAGAGGACTATGTTTGGATGTCAGGTAAGCAGCAGGTTATGAAATTTAGAATCATTTATGTAAATGACAATGAAGTTATCAATGTTAGTAAATCAACAGAAAAAGGACATTAGAAAAGGCAGAAGGCAGCAGAGGATAGTACCTCGGGGATCTCCAAAATTAAGAACTTTGATGATGAATGTGCCAAAAAGTTGCTTCCTGTGAGTCATTATCAGGTAGCTATGCCAGATGGAGTAATAGTGTCAGAAATTCTGCCATATGTTCATATTCTAGGAAGGAGTAAAGTATATAGATACCTAAGCATCTATAAATTCTACAAATCATAGAACATCATTGCTTTCTAGAGCTGTGGCTCTGCTTAGAGTGAAGAATTCAGGAGGAGATGATAGCTTAGTTGGGCACACAAAAAAAGACAACTTCATTATTTCTTTATCTTTTACATTTAATAAATAATTTTAGAGCTCTACAGTATTTCAGGCACTATTCTAGTTGCTGAGGACAGAATGACTAAGACACACTATGTTCATGTTCAAAACAGACTTAATTTACCTCACAGGAAACAGACACAAGTAAATGAATAGACAAGATAATTTCATGGAGTCACATTCTATGAAATCAAACTGGATGATTAAAATGAATACTGCTGGTTTCAGAGGAGGGAGAAGACATGTAATCTGGTCACAGAAGGATTCATTAAAGAGATGATCTTAGAACATAAACCTGAATGACAGAAAGGAGCTAAACACGGAAAGATCTGTAAAGGAGAGAAGGAAAAATTAAGTGCAAAATCTCTAAGATTAGAAGTCATTCTGAAGAAAAAAAGGAGGATATTTAATAAGATTGTAGAAACCAATGTGGATAGGATATAAATCATACGGCAAGATGAAATAGTCTTATATGATTTCCTCAAGTAAAATATTAGGTAATATCATCAACTGTCATTGAAGACTGAAGAGAAAATATCCATGTCTGAAGAGACAAATGGTATTAACTGGTTACTTTGAGGATTTGGAGCATGAATAATCAGTAAAGCACAGTAATTTCTTCACAGTATAGAACTGTACATGATCTTTCATTTAAAATGAGACAAGTCAGTGCATCTCTGCTGTGTGATTTCTTTTTTCTTTCAGGGAACTTAATTAGTCTTTTTCTGGTGAGAACTTTGCAGTAAGTTGAGTTAGGAATTATAGTTTTTCCAGTTGAGTATACCACGAAGAAAACAGGACAGCAGAAGTGTTATACTAATGAAAATGAAGAAATGTAAAGTAGATAAGGAGAAAAGTAAGGCTATGAAGCAAATGACCATAAAGGGCTGGAATACTTAGAGAGCCTGAACAAATACTTAAGTGAGTGTTAGGTTACAGAGCTGAACGTGATGAGCCAAAAATAGAATGTTTTACAATGTGATTTTGCATTTGAGCATTTAATAGTGAAGGCAAATTCCAAAGTTAGCCTGTCCAATATAATAGCCGTTGGTTTTTTAAACTTAAATGTAAATTTGTTAAAATCAAATAAAATTACAAACACCATTGTACTAGCCACAATTCAAGTGCACAGTAAACACATGTGGATAATGATTAGTGCACTGGAGAGCAAAGACTTAGAACAACCCATAAATGCACAAAGTTCTATCAGAGAGTGTTGGTCCACAAACCCATCTTGGGAAAGGATGACAGTGTGAGAGGCAAAGAATCATTGCAAATGAAAAGGAAAGTGAAAGAGGAAGAAGTTATAATGCAGATTGAGTCTTCCTAAGGAATACAAAAAACATCTAACAAGTGGTGCCAGGAGGAGGAAGAAAGAAGATATTATTATTGTGTCAAAACTTAGTTTAGAGAAAGCAACTAGACTTTTTAAGGGAAATATGAATGTGAATACTTCAGGAGATCTGAAGCTGTAAGAAGAAAAGAGGGACATATGACCAATGCAGAAGAAAAGAAGAAATGGGCAAAGCCATTCAAGGAAGAGATGACAGCACACACAGATCCAGGAGAAGGCATTCTCATTTCAGAAACAGGGAGGTAGATTCAGGTGCCTGGGAAGATGGGGAACAGGGTGCTCAAACACACCCACTCACATCATTCCAGAGTTATTCCCATGTCTTTCCTGAGGAGGCTCCTTAGGCATATTACACATATCATGTTTAGCTCTTTGTTCTTTCAGTTGTTTACCCTCAAATCATAGCCATACACACAGTTTACAGCTATGTGATCAGCTTCTTATCATTCTACTTGCAAAAATAATATCACCACTCTCCAAACCAACCAAATGATTGGTAATGGGCTCAGTGCAATCCCTGTAATGATAATTATATGACCAATTCATAATAGATCGAATAGCAACATCATTGGGGTCTTCAGATTCAATCAAGATAAATATCTTCCAAATGGCAAATATATATACAAATATAAACACACATATGTGAATGATATAATGTATGTACATGCACATATATGTGTGTGCATGCAATACATATATATCTGCATAATATTTTATATACACAGAAAAATACATATATATTTATATCCGTACAGCATTATGGATAAATTCATGCTTTGGTAAGAAACATCACTGAACATTATTGTATTTTACAAATATGTTGCAAAAAGATATTTTGAGCAAAAATTATAATGGGAAAAACATTGCTAGACTGTAAGAATTTTTTTACTCTAGTTTTTCTCATATAAAATCAAGTGAAGAAGAAACTATGGAGATTATTCCAAGAAAGAGAAAAATCTCGTCAAAATGATCTGAATAGTTAATGAAAAACTTGAGTTTAAGGGCTCAGTTATCCAAGTAAATGAATCCATTTTCCAGAGTATTTCACATGGAAATTAAATGACTAAATTAATCCTGAAGACTTGGTACCTAATTTACCAATGGGGCCAGAGAAGATTTTTATTTTTCTTCCTCAAGGTACAATTTAGTTTTTGTTAAAGTAGGTTCAGTATGATTTAACATATAATATATCTTAGGAAAGATGTATTAAATCTTGATCTAAACATAGAAAAGATACAGATGATGCCAATGCTTACATGCAAAGTTATAAATTGCTCTACCTCTCAGTTTACTTTGGATAAATAAAAGCCATGTGCATCTTGGTTATTTGGCAATTAAAGGACCTTGAGGGTTTTTTTACTGGTATGTTTTCAAATAATAATGTCAATGACTACAATCTATATTTAATTACACGAGCAAAGCGCTCACGGATTGTTAAACTTGGTCCTTTTTAGACATTTTTCACAAAGATGCAAATTCTAAAATACAGATAGATGCTCCTCAATTTGTGACAGAGTTACATCACAATAAACTCCCAAGGCTGAAAATATTGTAATTTGAAAATGTGTTTACTACATTGAAGCTACTGAAAATCATAATCTAGTCTACCTTAAATGCACCCAGGAAACTGGGAGAAAGACCCTTTGCAATGGGAAGGGGACCAAGAGATAGGAGGGGTGGGGGAGGGAAGGAGAGGTGAAAAGAATCAGGATGCTATATACGTGTACCAGCCCCTCACCAGGAATGTGACCATTACATACTGTGAACATATACTAATGAAAATTAAAGTTAAATTAAAAAATTATCTAAACATTTGAGATGACTTACAGTTGACCAAAATCATCTAACACAAACTTATTTTTACAGTAATGTGTTGTCTATGTCATGTAATTTATTGAATTCTTGTATCCAAAAAATTCCTGCAACCCAATAAATTCTAGAGCATCTGTAGTTTACCCTTAGAGCTGGCTGAATTGCCAAACATTGCCAGACAGTTCCCTGCCTCATATTGCTGGCCTGGGAAAAGATATTGAGTGCATATCACTTTCAAATCGTTATGAAGTTGGAAAATTGCAAATCTAATGACTGTAAGTCAGAGACCTAGAGCAAAGTAATATTTCTTGCTAGATATTTGAAGTTAGCATTTCTGAATTGATAACGTGTATTCAAGGCATCATTTTTATAATGCTGATTTAAGAATACCTTCAATGAGTTCAAATAATGCACTCTGAAACCCAAATTGTATTTGTGATTAAAAACAAACATTCAAGTTAATCGGTTTAAATGAATTATTTAAAGAGGATGGGCGGGGCCAATTTTCCAAAGAGGGTGTTTTGTTTATTTTAGAAATAGCATTATTATCCATGGTCCATTGCCATGCATAAACAACCAGGCCAGAGGGTGTATCTGTAGGGATATTGGCAGGGAGACCAGATGTTCTGTGCTAAGTCCATTGTGATTCCTTTTTGTACAACATGCTCCACATTTAGAACTCACATTTATATTTTAAAATTTGGAGAACAGAGCTGAAGTGACTTCCTAAATATATCAATAAGGAACAGCTTGTTTAATAAATGAAATATCAAAATGCTGTGATCATAGTCTCATCTCTTTGATAAATTGAGTACTATACTGTGAATCTCCCTCTGACACCCCTTTTTCTTAAACATGCCTAATATTTGGAATTAGGTATGCCAGCAACTTGCCAAGAATGAAGCAGAACTGAGCTCTCCTTAGGTTTTCTTCAGTGGAAGTTTCAGCTGCCTTGCGTTTGAAAGCAGTTGAGGACAAACCTTAACATGAGGTGAAAAAAATTCAGGTTGAATGTGTCATAAATAATTAGAGGGCTGGGGATTTAGCTCAGTAGCACCGCGCCTGCCTCCTAAATGCAAGGTCCTGAGTTCAATCCCCAGTACCGCAAAAAAATAAAATAATTAATTAATTAATTAATTTTAATAAGAGAGGGGAAATAATAGATTTTTGGGATGTGGTTACCATATTAGGCCAACTCACAATCCAGTGAGCTACATTCATGCTGCCAATAATAATAATCATGAGAATTGAATAACTGAAATAAAATTAGGAGTTTCATATTTTGTGACAGCATGTAGGCTTTATAGTGGCTAAAAATAGCCAAATACATTTTAATATCTAGCATTATGTATTATTTCAAACAAATATTTTGCCAACTCCTAACGATACATATATAGACATGCAAGTTCATTATAAACTGCATTCATCTGCCCAAAGAGCTAAGTACTATTATTACTTCCATGCCTCTCTCTACATGAATGTCTCATAAGGAAGCAAGCACATACAAAAAACATTTCTAAATCAAACAGATGTGGTTGGAGAACATCATTGCATTTGATATAGAAAAGTTATGTAATAATAAAAATAAATTTTGAATCTGATTTTGCAACTTAAAAAAATCTACGTCAAATATATCAGTAAGTCAAATTGAATTGTACCTCTCAATGATTCCTTCTTGAAAAGTGATCCATTCTCTAATATACTAATGAGAACCATACAAAGTATGATATACTGTGTGAAAGGAAAAATTTACTTTTGACACATTGAAAATTACATACACCTAGTTTCTGATTAAAAAATGCACAATTACTTATTTCCAATGAGTTTTCTTTAAACATGATCTACACATATTTTTGGTATTTATATTAAACAGAATTTTATTACTTTACAGTTTATAAACTTATGAATAAAAACATTAATAGTATTGCAGATAGCTAAGTTAGTTAGAAATTATTATAAGGCATTAGACAAAGCTGGGCCCTCTGCATAAAAAAAAATTGAGGCACAGTCACTGTTTTTCATTACAAAAAGAAAAGAGGTACTGAACCACCTACTCCCCCTGGGGATAAATACCCATGATTGATATTCTAAATAGGCATCAATCTCCCTAGCCCATTTCTTTTCTGGAAATTCCTTGTATGTGACTTGTTTTCCCATTTGATCCCCATTTGATCAATACTACCTGGGTAACTGAACTTTTAATCTTATTGGTTGATCAGTGTTTTGTCCCACCTCAGGCCCACCTTGTAATTTTCCATTGGGTCTTATAGTTTTGTCCAACTTTGTACCTGCTTCACCTCCTGGCTTTGTCCTATAAAACATCTTTGAAAGGTGAGGTGGGCAGACAACCAACTTTCCTGTCCCTCTTCTGTCTCTGTTAGAAAGGAGCTATCTTTTTTCAATAAATTTTTCCTACTCTTAAACTCTGTTGTTCTTAGAATTCATTCTTTGATTTTAGAAAACATGAACTTGCATTTTGGATATCTAGTAGATTGGGAATTATAGTATTTCCCTTGTTTGGATTATTTTTGCTTATTTGGATTACTTTGTGCCCTAGATCAATAGTAGTAAATATAAAAATATTCTATATAATTTCTAAATATTTTATGAATTCTTGCAAATGAACTATATTTAATACTAGTACAGGAGGATAAGCAGTGGAAGCTTGGAAATAGTTGTGGGTTTGTTTTATTTTGTTGAGAATTTTAAATTTGGATGTTATTGTAGGGAATATTGATAGATAAGAATTAATTAGGGCCGGGGATTTAGCTCAGTGGTTTCACGGCTTGCTGCACAAGCGCAAGGACCCGAGTTTGATCCCCGGTACCAAAAAAAAAAAAAAAAAATTATTGAAAGAGTTGTTGAAATTGTTAACTAAAACTAAAACTAATTTAGTATCAAAAGTATTTTGACTCTTTTCCAAATCTCCAACAGGTTTCCCATTTATTATCATATTCCATGTCTATGGCAATCTTGAAATAAACAAATGGCTACTGGCTTGAGGTTTCTTGGACCTAAGGTTGCATCTTTGAATGTAATTACTTGGCATTTCAAAAGTAATAGTCAATAACCCAATTAAAGCTTCAGCTTGTTGTTATTGAGATACTTTCATTATTCAGTTTATGGTAAGAAGGAGACTATATAAAAATAACTAGTAATTTTGTATTTTGATTCAAAGGGTACATTGAAGCTATATTGTAAAATTAGAGACTTAAAGTGAAAAACATTTTGGGTCAATTTCCTAATCTCGTTTAGAAAAAAATATGCAATTGTTCATTTATTTTAAATGTAAATACATAGTTTTATAATTGAGCGGTGTCATTTAAAAATTGTTATTTTAAGTCATTGAGATTAGGCAACTAAAATAACAACAAAATAAAGCTTATATTTTTCCAAGTTCTTAATATGTGGGAAAAAAGATAGAAAATTTAATTTTAGGATAACTTTTGTGCCGAAAACAAAAAACTTCAAAACTGCTACAAAAAGCTGCAACTTTCTTCTTAACCCCAAGGCCAAAAATACTGACTAATATTCTGAGTGATGAAGTTTATACTATTTTAATGTTCACTTCACAGATGAGAAAACTGAAGTCCAGTGAGGTTAGGTAAAAGAGGCAGGGGTCATTCAGCTTGCAAATGAACTTAATCCCCTAGTCCAGAGTCCAGTCACATACTTGATAAACTTTATTGCATTTTTTAAATCTATCAGCATTTTCCATTTGTTTTTTTAAACATAGGGTCTAGTAGGTTTCTTTCTTTCTACTGAACTGGTCAATGTGGAAATCAGATGTGTTATATTCAAATACATTATTTTAAACCTGTTTATCATACAGAAATTAATTGTGACTTAAATTGAAGAAGAGCTTTAAGGCATAGTTATGCAACTGAATACACTGGAAGATTTTGCTGTTACATTCAGTGAATTTTTGGTTTCCAAAATTTTTGTTCTATTGTATCAAACATAGTAGAAGTATTCCCTGAAAGCTAACCAGTGTAATATATCCAATTCAAATTATATCAGGTAGATACATATTCTAACCAATTTTTCTTTGAATTGTTTGTGTTGTTTACTCAAAGCAAACCTATAAAATTAAAAAAACACGGTATACTTATATCAATACTACAATATGCTGAAATTTTTTCCTTTATTCCTTTTTTATATACAATATTTTCCAAGTCTCTGTATTGAATGCCATTGCTTCCTTGATGTTTTCCACATGGTTGAAAAATGAACTTTTAGCCACGTCAGGTGGTGAGTAATGTTACTGTTCAAGGAAGAGCTCACTGCAATGGAACTTTAGGAATCCTGAGCAGAACACACATTTCATTAATTGTTTAAATGTACACTTTGTAAGAGCAATATAATGGTATGATTGAATGGAAAATACTTCATATGCTATTTGTATCATTTATAACATCAGAAGTATTGCTGTTTGGCAGTTCTCTCATGTAACTTGATATTAATATTTCAAATGCTAATAAAATTATGTATCCACAAACATCATCAGTGAATATAATACAAGTCAAAAATAGCTGACCATAATCTTATTTGTTTTTAAATTGTTAAGTATTTAATACAAAACAATTTAAAAACCATTTTTAATCAGATTCAGTTATGCTGCTTCTAAATATAAGCAAACAATAATTTTGATAAAACCTAGCAGCCTGTGACTACTTTTCTTCTCTGTTTTATCCAGATTGTGATTAGAAACATGTTAATTACATTAAGGCCAGACACAAGGAAGGGTATTATAGAAACCAGAAAAAGTACAAAGCTATAATATTATTTAAATTTTGTAACTTAACCAAGTCTATTATTCATAGTCATAATTTGAAAAGTCACTATGTTCTCAAAATATTTATACCCTCCTGATTATATTAATATTTGATATTTGATTAGGTTAGAATGCAAATGTGAACCCTCCATATGCTGCAGAGTACCACAGGAACAATATGTTCCATGTGGCCAAGCCACCTTGGATCTTTCAATAATAAATATTCACAAGCTCTATTAATATCACATCATCACTACTTAAATTTTAACCTGCCAGGTTTTGGGTCAGTGATAAAATTTGTCATTATTTTCAAAACAGAAATTAATGGTGGGAAAAGTGTGGTGAGTGAAAATGAATAATGTTGCTGGAATAAGTAAAATGAAATCCTGCAGCGATATTTTTACAAATACATAAAAATGGAGAAATATAGGAAAATAACTCTAAAATGTGAAAGAATATGCCCACAAAGAATCCTGAGGATCAGGAAAACAATTAGAAGAAATTAACTATCCTATTCTCCTATTGCCTTACTTTTAAAAAAAATCCTATAATAAGCTTGTTGTTTAGGAATATCATAAATATCATAGCAAGCTAATGTAAGAAGATTACAAGGCAATAGGAATATTAGAGGAAGGAGGATAATAATTCTGGCAGGAATATATTATCAGTTTAGATTTTAGATTAGATAGGGAAGTTATTTTATAAATGATAAATATTTTAGAGTATAGTCTCTAAGAGCAAAAGTTTTATTAAATTTATTGAAGGAAAGTTAGCTTAGTTATTTTGACCATGAAGAAAAAGAAACGAGTCTTGGGATTGGTCCTTGTTTGACCAGGATAAACATTTTTCAAGAATAGTGTACAATTTTAAAAAGAGCAGACAAGACAAATGAGTATTTTGGAATTCTTCTTTAGGATCTGTTTTCTACCTTCAAATGGCTCTTTGTTTTATTTGAGAATCCCTTATGAGAAATCAGTCTACTCCAGGGCCAAAAGCAAGGGCTGTGAACTAAGTTAAAAGCACTAGAATGGTCTATCCCAAGAGTCATATTAAAAGGTGGGCAAAAAATTATTGATTAAAGTCTGAAGAGAGTGCACTTCAGAATTTAGTTTGATTTGCCTGAACAAAAACAGGCTCTCATTTTTTTTCTCGAGTATGTTGATTTCGAAAATCAAATGTTCCAACCTTTTTTCTATCATGGTAAACCAACTTGTGAATAAAACTTACATTGAGCATGGTGGCATAGTTAATTAAACAGATCCCGAATTTTGTTGATAATGAGCATAATTTGATCAAAACATACTGAAGGGCTTAGTGTTTCAGGACTGATTCAATTTCCCATGCCAAAAACATCTTTTATTAAAACAAGATGGATTTTTTTATTTTGCAGAAAAAAGTATCCTAATTAACTTTAAAAATGTGCAAATAGACCAAGGCCTATTCTGTCCCACAATTAACTTATACACAGAACACACACACACACACACACACACACACACACGCTCACATGCACACATACCTCACAACACCTAACTTATTGACAACTATTTAATGTTATTCAAATTCTAAAACTTCTGACATCAGAGAGTTACCTTTTCTTGTCTCCATATTATTTTTAGAATCTTGTTTTTAGCTAAGCTTTTCTCATGTGAGCTGAGGGTAGAGAATATTGGAATTTACTTGTGAATCTTAAAAGACTGATTTCCTCAAGAATAGGAGACTGCAAGATTCTTTGAAGAACTGTGGAATGTAACAGTTTCAGAATTGCACTACCTTAAGAAGATGGTGGAGATCACAGAGCTGGGGAATTTGGGGTTCTCACGCCACACTAAATTTTTATTCTTGTCACAGTCACGCATCACATGTGTGTACTTAGACAAAGGCTGCAGCAGCAAACTTAGCAACTCACTTTGGTGCTCCATTGGAAATCTGGGGCTCCACTTTCTCCCCTCTCCATGAACCACCTAATCTTATCTTATGCCTCTGGGAGCCAACACTCTCAGCCTTCTCTTCCACCATTCTGCAGGGTCTGTGGCTGCAGTGTCAGCAACACCCGAATGGCTCATTGAAGCCATTATTATAAGCTTTAGACAGTCCCGTGAGGTCTGCATCAGCTTTTACTCTCTCCTTTTCTCTTTCATTCCGTCTTTATACTGAGTAGGACTATCTTGCCTCAGTCCCTGAATAAGCAAGAAGTAGCATTATTTTATAAAACAGCAGGAAGCATAGAGATAGAGTGATTTATTTTATAGAGATTTAAATCAGCCACATAAGTTATGGAAATAAAAGTTTCTTAAAAACCCCACAAGAATGAATGACCTGGGTGTTTTTATCTTTTTTAAAAACTCTGCTTTTTTGGATACCTATTTAAAGCCTTTCAACATGATGTGTTATTTGTGTTAGTGGGTACAAAAGAATCCATGTGGAATGTAAAAACATGTGCTACGTATTTTTCTAGTAATGATAAAGAAAAGACACTACTTGGTATTGCTGGTGGTGGCTTTGTTCATACTAGGGCGTGGTTACAAATGAGAATTCCCAAGTGCATATAATGAAAATTATAAGCTTTTCTACTGTGTCTTGTGCCTTGGAGCATTTTTGATGGTGCCAACTTAGAAGACCTACCCAGAAAGTACGTCATGATTCTTTTCTCCTTAAATAAACTTGTTACTGAAAGATCTTCTCACATACTGGCCACAAATTACTTTAATTATTATTAAAGAATATGCCAAGGATCTGAAAGGACCTATCTTTTGCTATTATTGTTATTTTTTGACTCATTAGTTTAACTTTTCTTACTCCAGCCCCCTATAAATTATTATTTCTCAGGATTCTGAGGGGATATTTTATATGTGCTCAATAAGCCTCAAATTTGTACTATTCTGACAGGTACTAGGTGAGGAACCTGGCCAAAGTGTGAATAGTTAAACTACGGAGCAAAAGCATGCGGGCTCTGTGAGGAGTAAATGGTTAAACAAGAATTTTAGATTAGTGAGGCATGTCAAGTGTTTGGCTGTTGTCCTTCCTTTCCCCCCAGAAAACTGCCCGGCTTTGAGATTGTTCCTTGCTCCAACTCCTTTTCTTCTGCTTTTTTCCCTGACACTGATATTCTAAATAAAGGCCTGTGCATTTTCACCTTTGGTGTTACTCCTGGGAGTCCCCGTAACTCTGGATGCTGTGTCTTGAGTCCGCCCTCTGTCCCTCTCGGTGACTGAACTAAGTCTCTTCTCCGAGTAATCATTTATGCTCTGTGCCCCTGTGGTCACACACTGTGACAGTACTGTGGTCTCTCTCTAGTACCATAGATGCTGCAGTTCTGTAGGGCATCCAAGGCCACTGAGGGCATCATCCTGCTTTGTCAGCACAAACCATACCCATTGAAGCCAGGTGACACTAACACAGAGGCTTTTCCACAAGACTCTACCCCTCTTGTAGACTTTCCTCAAAGCCAGGTCCAGTGCAGAAAGTTTCTCCCAATGACTTGCAGGATTCACAAATTCTCTCCTGATGATCTGAAGCTGCAATATTTTTCAGAGAAGGACTATACATCTCTCTGATTATGGGGACATGAGGCTACAGGTACCTCTTGGGTGTCAAGGTGTCCTTGACATGAAATCCATTGAAATGGTGCCTCTAGTTCATTTTCTCCTTGAGATACTGGTGTAGGCCTAAGAGACTATGGACAAAGACAAGTGAAAGTCATGTTTTATGAAGAGTTAATATTCTACACTTTTACTTAGGTCATATTCATTTTGATAAGCTAAATCTCTCAAAATGAGATGGTTCCTATGTAAATTTACATATTTCCACAAAACGGATTTCTCATTGATCTGCCCCTTGGTTCTTGCCCTATGCCTAGAATTGCCTACTACACAACAGGCAATATACTTTAGATATTACAGCTCAAATTAACCAGGTTCACAATTTTCTAACTTCCCTTATCTAGTCTATTGAGTAGCAGTAACTGACTCACTCATTAAAATTAGGTTTGTGAAACCATAACCATTTTCAAATGAACAGAAATCATCCTCAAATAAAAACTGAAAACCATGGCCACTTCAGTAAACATTTCAATTCAATATACAGTTAAACTAATTCACCCTGAATTGGCTCTCTTTGCATTCAGGTAGACAGGCATTTTCTTTCCTACCCAAGTCTAATCCCTTCAACTACATGCAAGGCACATTCCCAATTCCTTTCTCAACAGTTTTGCTCTGTCTGTTATGTTCTGTCCCTTGACAAGCAGGTCATTCTCTTCCAAATATAAGAATGTTCATGTTGTTCATGTCTTAACCAAGGAGAAGAACTAAATAGCTCAACTCTGTGCCACACTAAAGCTAATAACCGAATTTTTCCTTTCCAAATCATACTTTGAAATATTCAAGAACTGTTTCTGATTCCTTGTTTACAACCCATTTGTTATCTAGTTTTGCTTTCCTTCCCAACTCTCATCAAAGTTGACTAACCAAAGAAGGAACAGATAGAATTTTATAGTCAATTCCATTATGCTTTTCTCAGCCACCTGGGGAACCACTCTATTGCCTAAACCCAGTGATATGCCAGAGAACAGAAGTCCACATGGTCAGTATCTCAGCACAAAACAAATTACCAACACATGTGTTCTCGCTAATATTATATCTGTTTTTTGAAAATCGCTCCAAACTTATATTGTCTGCAGGAATTTAAAAAATTAATTTTATCTGCACATTTTAGATGTACAAAATGATCACATTCATCATAGGGAATTTGTACCTGAGTATGATATATCTTGAGTCTTCTTTTTTTTTTTTTTCTCATTCCATTCTCCTCCCTTCAACCCCTCTTTCCCTCCTTATTTACAAAGGATTTGTTTCCATTTTTTCCTCCTTTTTTTGCCCTTCCTTCTTTTCCCCCTCCCCCTCTCTAGTTCTCTTTCCCATTTGAATATTTTCTTCCTATTTCTCAATGCCAATTATACATTTTAATCTTTACAACTTCCAATTATCACACCAGAGAAACTATGCAATATATGAACATGGATATCCAATTTATTTCACTCACAAGTACTGTATGGTCTCAAGGTACATCCATTTATCTAGAAATGTCTCAAATTTATCCTTCTTTATGCCAAAGTAGTAGTCCATTGTATTAAGAAACCACTCCAGAAATGGGCATCTGAAATGAATAGACACTTTTCAGATGAAGAAGTACAAAGGACATATAAATATAAGAAAAAATTTTCAACTTCATTGGTCATTCAAGAGATGCAAATTAAAACATCTTTGTGACTTCATCTCACCCCAGAAATAATGCCTATTATCAAGAAATCAACCAATAACAAATCCTGGTGGGCCTGGGGGGTAAAGGAACCCTTCACTGTGAAAATCAATGCGGAGATTCCTGAAAAAAAACTAGGGCTAGACGTTCCATTTGACCCAGCTCTTTCCTCGTTCCCTTCTTGATAGCTTCTCAAAAGAATTAAAAGCCTCATACCACAGCAGCAATATACATATATATATATATATATATATATTCATCTTTATAGCAGTACAATTTGTAATAGCTAAGTCTTGGAAACTGCCCAAATCCCCATCAATCGACAATGAATGCCTGCAGGAATTTAATGGTTGCAGTTATAACACATATTCCTCTCCTTATGACTACTGCTAATTACTTAGGGTTGGGTGTGAAGAGAGAGGAGTACAATCATTTTCTAAAGAAAACTGATCATATTTTGTTTCCAAGAAATCTAAATTTAGAACAGAGAGCAAGACAGTTGGAGCTCACCAGTGAGACCTTGTAGAATGTGGGCAGGAGCCAGTGTCATGGCGTGATCAGGTCATGAGCAAGGTGTCTTAAGGAGAGGCTCCTTCTAAGCAAGATGAGAAAGAAACAGAAGTACCCAGGGAAAAGGAGTTCAGAATCCGTTAGCCTCCATAATCAACAGAACTACCTCATAACTTTTCTCTTCTAAATAAGCCCAGTTTTAATTACTGTAGAATTTCTCTCTTAAAAAAATATACATTCTATTTTGAGCAAACTTTTACTGATTCTTCTTCCAAATGATTCATGATTGAGACAGTTCCAGTAAAGATAACAAATGATCTATTAAGGTTAATTAGCTAAAAAGTTTAAACAGTCAAACAGAAATCTGTATATCACCCTAAAAGACAGTGAAAAATATCTTTTCAAAGTGAGTATATTTTTTATTGAATAATACAATAAATTGACTCATTTTTGATATCCTTGACCAGTTACCAGTCACAGGTATAATGTGCTTTGGTATTTATGCCTATAAATTCTCCATGTACTACCAACCAGATTTTGTTGTTTTTTGGTACCGGGGATCGAACTTGGGTCCTTGCGCTTGCGCAGCAGGCTGCAAAACCACTGAGCTAAATCCCCAGCCTTGGATTTTGAATAAATATGATTCAATAATGGCCAGAAAGGCTTATTGGTCATCAGCTGATATCCAATTTAAGAAAAGGGCAATAACTCCTCATTTTATTCATTTATTCATTGATTACAGATTATCTAGCCTCTATATTTCCACTCTCTATGTCATTTTATGTTTTACTTTAACCAAAAGTTATTAGAAAAGGATACTAAGTAAAGCCAATATTTAATGTTTTTGAAACATCTGGAAAGAAACTGATGGTAAATTGTAATGAACTATGTATTTGTCAATGGGAAAGTGTATTTCAGCTTTACAAAAGCTGAACCACTATGATATATCTACTAGCAGTAAATGGTGATAAAGACCTGGAATTTTTCATCTGTTACTTTCATAATGTAGGATTAAAACAAAAGTCATTTTCATTGAATATAACTCTATAACTGTGTACTGCACAACTCCTAAATATACTGATAATCTAGACCACAATATAGGTGCTCATCCTCACTCCTTACTTGTACCATATAGAATATGTCAAGTCGTTCTTAGTGTTAGCATCAGATTCATCACAGCAATCAGAAGTTTCAAACTGCGTAAATTTAAGGGGGTAGGCTTGAAAAGGGTAAAGTTTTTATTCTTTTAGTTTACTGAGTAGCTACAACATCAAGTTGAGTGCACAGGATATACTAGGTCCTCAATAACTAACATGAATAAATGATGAAACTAATGCACTAGATCACCAGCATTGATTAATGAAGAGAACTTTCCCTTCATATTTCCTAAAGCAGCCTGTTGAGGTTAAGGGATAGGGTTCTTGATTGTTACGAAAAAAACACGTTCTGCAACTGTCATTGTTAATTTCATATCTCATCACAAAAGTAAACTGGCATATCAAATTCAAGATTTATACAAGAGAAGTTCTAATACTATGCTCCTCCATCCAACTCTTTAATACAAGTTTTTATTGCAAAATTGTAGCCAATAAGACTTAGAAAAACATCTTTGCATTAAAAACTTAGAGGGGAAATTTGAAGAATATTTTGTCTGGACACCATTCGATAACAATTTAATTAACACTTTGAAAATTAAATAAGCCTAAAGTTTGCATTGAGCTTTTAATCACATTTGTTCCTTTTATACATAGAGCAGGATGATATAAGTAGCACAGGAAACAAATTACAAAGTATAGAAATACTGTTTACTACTTAAAATTACACGTTTTATAATACATTAATGTAGTTTTGTGATATTTCATCATGATTACAACTAATATTTTCCAAACTAGTTACCGGTGCCTAGATAATTTAGATATCTTCCAATAAATACTAAATAATAATTCATGTTTTTCATGGAAGGAATTAGATAGCTATATGCCTACTAAAGTTCATATAAAAGTTAATGTAGAAGGAGGGGAAGACAAATTAGTCAAGCCATTAATTGTGTTGCTGAATTTAATCATTTGTTTGTTTTAGCTAAAATGAAAATTTCTTCCTTTCTTATAGTCATTAGTACTTGACAGTGAATAATCTTGTGTTGAAAATTCTTAATTAGGTTAGTATTTTAAAAAATTTATTGTAGTATAAAACCTGAGGTTCTGTCAATATGGATGGATACAGTGATACTTATAATCAAGTCCCAGCATCTAACTTGAGCTAAGAAATTTTTTTCAACAAAACTTAACCATGAACAGAGTTCATAATTTTGCTGATGGTTCTCTCCACAGACATTAGCCATCTAAAGGCATGAACATGTTGTAAATCAAGTAATGCTTCCATTAATCATAATGGGAGTTAAATGTATGTCAGGAGAATGAATCCCCTTAGGTATTTAAAATGAGTTTCAGTTACTATACATCTGTTGATGTAGCTTGGTAAGGTATTTTCACACTTTCAAAGAAGCACCCCTTTCGGCAAGAATAAATAAGAAAGCATCCGATGAGCATGCTTTGCCAAGCCTATGAATTTCAAACGCTCCTGAGGACTCCAGGAAGCATGTGAAGCAGCATCTGTAAAATATGTGCACAAGGCTGGCAGAGTGATCCAGGCTGCCTGCTCTGCAGGTAACTTAAAGACACTCAACAGACTGTTTGCTCTGCCAGCATCTTGCTGAATCGCTACCAGAACTCTGAGAGCAAGGCAGAGTTCCTCACCCAATGCAAAAACGGGAAATCTGTCTTCTTGCCAGGTTTATGTAAATACTGTGAATTGAGATGTCTGGCATTTTTTTGTAAGAAAGGTATATTTAGACCTAAATGCAAATAGCTTCATAAAGGTATAGCTACCTATATGAAAGGGGGGGGGGGTCCTTGAAAAACTATGTTTAAGGAATGTCTTTATAAAGACTACAAATATAAGAAGAACAATATATATATAACAACTTTTTCATGTATTTTTTTATGCTGATAGCAGTTCTGTATAACCACATTAAAGATTAAAGGCTTTTATCATATAAATGAAGACATCATTTTACACTGCAGTGTCTTTATTTTGATGTAATTGGCCTTTTAGTGTAGTTAGATTTCTAATACCTACTAGAATAATGATAATCCAAAAGAATTCTAAACCAGAAGAAAGGAGGTTTTGAGGGAGTAAATAAATGAATAGAGAAGGGAAGCATCACCAATATTAAGCATTGAAGTCAACTTGCACATTAAGGGTTAAAAAATGAAAGGGGAATATTACATGTAGCTATCACACAGCTTTGGGCAAAACTACACATAAACAATAACACCTAAAAAATTAAGAATCCATAAATCTAGTGGCACTAGTTTTTCTTTTTTTAACTTTAATCATAGAAAAAGTGTGGAAACTATGAATAAAAGGTAGGATTATATGTGCAAGCCACAGAGTAGACATTTTGTTGTGTTAGTGATGTTTTATACTTACATATTTGACCAAGAAGAAAAGTAAAGTAGAATTCATAATTTTTAAAAAGAAACTCTGGTGAGGTAGCAAAAGTTCAAGTTTATGGCTGCAAACTAGAAAAAATTTTGTGAGGTTGTGCATTCAAGTGTAAGATAATATGATGTGAAAATACAGTAAGAATGTATGCATAGGATATAGGAATAGGATTTCGGAGGCATCTCCCTGATGATAGACATCTAATATGATGTTGCATTTTTTAAAAAAAACATTATAAAGTACTTCACCACTGAAAAATGCACTGGAAGCAAATAGAATGAAATTGTTAGATACCAAAGTGCATCTAATGTGGCAGGCAAGAGTGCATTCTGTGAAGATGCAGGACCAGATAAGGTCTTAATTTCATGGAATCAAATTCTAGTGTGGGAGAAAGACTCTCAGGAACGTCAAAGCTTGTGAGCTCGAATTATCTGCAGATATCCCAGTTCACTTTTAGTCCTCTAGGTCTTGGCTCTAATCTCATTTTCTCTAGAGATTTTCTTGAATATCTATTTAAAGCTAGAACATTGTGTCCACTGTCCCACATCATCCATCATCTTCTTGTCTTTCTCTCCTATATAACACTTACCACTGCTGACATATCATTGATTTTACCTATTTATTTGTTTATTGTCAAGTTTACCTAAAATGTGCAGGTTTTTTTTTTCTTCTTTTGGTGTGTGTGTGTGTATGTGTGCGTTTAGAAAATTGTATTTACTGTCTAATCCCTCTTGTCAGAAGAGTGCCAGGCACAAGAGGTACTCAGTAAATATCATTGACTTAATAGATGATATTAAATTTTAGAGAAAATAAACTAATTGGCTAGAGATTGATGAGGGCTGAGGATGATGTTAGGCAGTATGGTCAGGAGCAGCACTTAAGTGTTTGGCGAGAAAGGAGGAAAAGCCATTGCTATATCAAGATCTTGGGCAGGGGTAATTTAAAAACTACTGTAATTTTGGTAGGCAGAAGGCAGGTCTAAGGTAAGAAAAGACCTAACAGGAGGGTAGGTGTTGAAGGTCAAGTAGATCAAATAAAAGCATTTGATAGACAAAAGTCAAATTACATATTACCTTGTAGATCATAGAATGTTTAGATTATATTTTGCATCCAGTTAGATGTTTTTAGAATTTTAATAAACAAAACACATTTGGCTATTATGGGGAGTGTTAGGGGGGGTCAGCAAGGGATGGTAAAAATAAAGAGGACCTTCACTGAAGTGGGGAGATGTTGATGTTATTGTAGTATTGTAGCATTGGAAGCAATCACGGACAGGAAGATCCTGGTCAGATCCTCATCCAAACCACAAGTCTGGGAATATCAGGCAAGTTATATAATTAGTAAAAGATTTGGTGTTCATATCTATAAAATGGGAATAATAAACACTATACTTTAAGTCTTGAATGATTGGATGACTGGATGGTGTTTAAATATGATGACGTTTGAAGAAATATTTATATATATTAAATATATATAGTATATTTATATATAATATACTTATATATAATCTGATGATTTGCATGGATTAATTCCCCAGATATAAAGGTATATGCATGCTATTAGAAACAGATGCTAGGCTATCCATTAGACATAAATAAAAGACACAGCATTTATTCCCTCTTGCAATATATAATTCAGAGCACTTAAAATTTGGATGCATGCCTGAAGACCACCTGCAAATGAAACATACAATACCTTAGAGAGACTTGGGAATGGAGCATAACAAAAGCACATGCTGTGTTCTGAGCTCAGGTCTCCTCCATGGAATCAGTGCTTTTAGTAAAATTTGTGTAAAATAAGGTGAGAAATCCATTCACCCAAACCACGTCAGAATGCTAGCACCTACTCTACTCATAGAAGGAATAGCATAAAAGTAGCTTTTATTATTGGTTTTTTCAGGATTCTAACACAAACCATTCTTAAATGTTATATATCCACAATTAAGGAACAGGGGATAAGCACTTTATTGTGTGAATATTGCCTTCAAAATCAGTTTGGAGAATTAGTAACATATCATCTTCAGTGTTGTCATATTTATTTTCAGAGCTAAATGAAAGGTATATACTAAATTGCGATCTTCCCATATCATAATCAGTTTTATATCATTTTTATTAGTATGGAGTTATACCTAAATCCATAACCAGCTATGAGGCAATATATAAACCAATGGAAAAAAAGAAACATTCAAATAAAATTATAAGATGCTATAAATCATGTATCACAACAGTTATATCGTGATACGGTATTTTATCAGTATCTACATCTCTAAGATTTACTTAACCTTCTTATTTTCACAGAAAGAGCCCAAATTTGATATACTTATTTTATTTCAATTAATAGGGAAAAGTTGTCCAATATACTTGTAGGGTAAATCCCAAAGATCTTTTAAGAAAAATAATTCACATGGAAACAAGTCAGGAAATGGCTTCATGTCTATTAAATATCACACTGGAACAGTGGTAACAAGCTATCACAATCCTGTTTAATTCTCTAATGGAATTTACCTTGGTTTAACTTGCTATTTACTACAATTTATGTCTAGATCTTACAGAGGTTAGCATTATCTTGTATATTTTTGCTAAGTAAAAAGGAAATGATTTCTGTCTGATAGAAAAGATAACCAGAAAATTTGTTTCTCACGTAGCAAATTTATTTTAGCAAGCCTTTCCCAAAATAGCTATAAAAATCCTGTTTCAGACATACTAAATCACCCATTCCATCTTCTTAGATCCCTCATTAATAAGTCAAATACATCTTTGATATATGCTCACTGTATATCCATATGAGAGTCATGAATTTAACAATGAAAATTATACCTTGATAATTTTGAAGATGCCAATGAAATATTCAAGTAGACTCATTTGCTTGAGGTAACTAACTTTTATGACTAAAAACATCTGCCTTGCACCTTGTGACATGTGAAATCTCTAGACAGGATTCTCTCCCTCCTCTTTGAGCTTTAAATTAATTCCCAAGATAAAACAGACCCTCACCTGTTCCAAAGTCTTTCCTTGATACTCCCTCTGTATTTTTCTCTTTCACTCCTCATTGATTTTATTTTTACTTCTGGTCCTTGTCTTAGTTTGCTTGTGCTAAGATGTTCTCCCCATGGGGAACAGCACGGGTTGACAATCAATTTTATAGTCTGATCCCTTTTGGGATAATGGGGATCTCCCTAGGGTTGGAAGTAAAAAGTGTTTGCTTGCTAGTCTTTTCATTGTTTTCTTCTTTATATACAGTGAGTTTTTGTCAATTACAAAAATGTTTCATGCCTGGAAAATAGAAGTAGCTTGAAATCTGGATCGGTAAGCTTTTATTTCCTTTTCAGATTTGACCTCATTTAAGGTGCAGACCTGAGCTTCGAGTTGTGTTTCTCAGTACCTATGGGACAGACTTTATCATTTCTAAAATGAATTTGAAATGTTGTTATAAGTTATAAGTGGACACAAATTACATTTTATGTTCCTTAAATTAAAAAAAACTTATTTCTACTTTTACATAAAGTAAGGCAGATGTTAAAAAAAAGAGACATAAGATTTCCAGAGATGGCAGGCAGAAAAGAGCTTATATTTTGAATTTAAACCAACAAAATAACTTGCATCTTTGCTAATTCAGAATCATTTGATATGTTCAAGTTAACATAATCAAGTTGTATCATTGTCCAAGTCAGGTTATTTTAAAATTTTGCTTTAAAAACCTCTTTCTTTTCTGATTTTATTTATTTTATTGCTGACATAGGCATAGATAAAAATTGTAAATATGTTTTGGCTTCTTTCTCTTAACAGCGTTAGTAAATATGAACTTTGTAAAGTGCTTGTATTTATTTACAGATAATGCAATAATAACTCTATGTTAATGGTTAAGTTCATGGAAAATACAGAATGCTGTTCAAATACTAAAATATAATTCTGACCAGATTTTTAAAATCTCAGTAATGATTATGGTCTCCAACAACATAATTTCCCAGGTTGTGGTTAATTTACATTCTGGGTTTGTATTTAAATTGAATGAATGATGATCTTTGAATACCTGGATCTTTTGTAAATCAGAAAAATATTCTTAAGAAACTGGATCCAAGATGGTTGATTAAAGGTGCTCTGTATATGAGTGCTGCTGAGTACCAGGGGGGAAAAGGGAAAGATACTGTATTTTGAGGAGAATGATTGAGGGATAACTCTAGAAATCAGCAAGGAAATGATGGAAACTCTAAGCAGAGAGTGTAAAGGGCCACCCGTAGAAATTAACAAAGCAAATTGCAAAATTAATCCAGAACAATGAAGAGGTTCAACATTTCTGGGAGAAGGTATATGGGTAAATACCAAGAGTCCCAATACCTATCATAGTACCAGCCCAGCAGTTCTAACTGTAAGAGAATCTCACAGTCTTAACAGGCTTTAAATTCAGTATGGGGAGCTGGCAAGGTTAAGAGCA
Source organism: Heterocephalus glaber (assembly GCF_053883595.1). Taxonomy (NCBI): domain Eukaryota; kingdom Metazoa; phylum Chordata; class Mammalia; order Rodentia; family Bathyergidae; genus Heterocephalus; species Heterocephalus glaber. Next base: position 15,255,894 of record NW_028258296.1, on the reverse strand, counting down.
AGTACTCTGTTTCAAAAAGGTAGCCACATTTGGCCTTTCTCAACCCCAGAAACCCAGGCTGCTACCACAGCCACTCCTTGGTACCATCCTACTTTAGGAGCCAGCAGCTCCTGATGCTATCAGAAGCCTTGGGCTGTGTGACCCTCACTGTGTAAAAGACAGCCCCCTCAGTATCTCCAGCTTCAGAACTAGTGGCTAACTTAGCTACAGGTTCAAATTCCACCTGCATTTTCCCCACAGGAAGTAGGGAAATTCTCTAACCAAGCATATAGCCTTGGAACTGCAGGTGATGGCACAAAGTCATGGCTGCACTCAGCCTTGTGTATTGAGAGCTGAGAACATTCCTGACCATATCTTGCAATTCTAGGAATATGGCTCCCATCATCCTCAATGTCCAGTACCACCTCATGGGAAATAGGGAAAAATTTCTACCCAACCTACAGCCTTGGGTTGTGCTTTTGGTGTCAAAATTCTGACATCAACCTTTTCTGTCCTTTGGAACCTGGGGGAAGTCTTAGCCAAGTGTTCAGAAACACAGCTACCAATGCCAGGAACTTTGGGACTGCCTGTACTTACCCAGAGAACTATATAAAAATTCTATTCCTTAGGGCACAGCCTGATGCCAAAAGTCCTGATCATACCCATATATGACACATGGGCCCTGAGAAAGTTTCCTGCTTTCCTACAACCTGCTGCTCCAAGACTGTGACTACTTATACCCTAAATATGGTATCACCTGCTATTGCCCCATGACAATGAAGGAAATTTTCCTCCCCAGTTCACATCTTAGAGACTGACTGCTGATGCCAAAAGCCTGGGCACAGCCAAGCTTTCCCCTCATTACTGGAGAAGGTTTATCCATGTCATGCAGGGCATATCCATGGCTACCTGTGCTATAAGCCTCAGGCTCAGTAGTGTTCGATCCACAGAGAAGGTCTCCTCTATTTCCATGAACATGATTACCAGTTCTGAAAATCCAAATGTTAACCCCTACAAATGCTAGAGGAGCAAGGTAAGGTCTTCTCTAACAGCCCACCTACTCAAGACCACAGCTGTTGGTGTTCAAAGCCCTACCATCACCTGCAGATGTCCCTTGAGACCTGGAGAAGTTAACATCTGGATCCTGAAGTTTCAGAAAAGTGGCCACCAGGACTTCAAGCCTTAGCCACCAACTATAACCATTCCACGAGTTCTAGGGGTGGTATCAACCCCACATTTACCAGTCCCACAGGCCCTATTACCCCTTGTCCCCAACCCATGGGGGCTGGGTAGTAAATTATACCATCCTGTTGCTCCTTAACTGTGATGCCTACTGACACAGGCCCAAACATGTTCTGAATTCTCCATGAAAGTCCTCAAGAAGTTCATATTCACATCCTGTGGCTCAGGTCAATGACTTCTGCTACCATATTTCTTAGTGTTACCAATGCTTATACTGAAATGGCTCTTCACATCCCATACTACCAAGATTGTGGCAACTGGATTCACATGCCCCAATGTCATCAGTACTCAACTCTGTGGAGCTGGGGACATGCACTTTAGGAAATTTACATGTGTTGAAAAGTTTTACAATTAGCTTCATGAACCACTGCAGTCTAGACCATGAGGCACTCATGGACAAGGCTGATATCAATCGAAACCAAATAAATCAGAGATTACAATGAGGTGTTCATCTATAACCAAAATGAAAACACTTATCCAGCAGACACTCTAAAATCCATCTAAAAGAAAAAAAACTTGCAAAAATACACAAAATTGGAAGAGCCAACTCATCAGCGTCAGAACAACTTAACGAGACATACTGAAGGAAATCTCACACTAAAACCCCCAAAATTATTTCCACTTTCATGAATGTGTGTAATTTACCAGAACAGATAAACAAAAGATAAAGAGAATTATACTTCAGCATGATAGAAAACTACAAAATAAACAAATGACAGAAAATTAGAAGTGAATAAAAAATAAAGTATAAAGAAAAAACACAACACAATTATCAAGTTAACAGCAGAAATTCTATAATTATCACTGATTACTTGAATGAAAATTATTAAATTCACCAATTACAAGACATGATTTTGCTGATTGCATGAAATGGTAAGACACCAACTATATGCTGCCTATAGGAAACTCACTTCACTGGTACATATACATGTTGACCAAGTGTAAAGGGTTGGAAAATATATATGCAAATTAAATCTAATTAATTAGTTTTACTTGGATAAAGCTAATATTAAATCACAAATTTGGTAAAAAGAGAAAAAGAAGATCAATTGTTAAAGAAGATAAAGAAGATATAATTGTTAAAGTAATTTATCAAGAAGATATAATCATTGTCATATACATGCACCAACATGAGACCACCAAAACATTTAAAGCAAATATCACTAGATCTAAAAGGACACTGAAATCACAGTGTGAGATTTCTACACCAACCTTTCCTCAGTGGAAGGATCATGCAGAAAGGAAATGAACAAAGAAACATATGAATTGAACCATACCATAGGACAAATGGAGCTAACAAAAGCTTACAGAGCATTTCATGCAACAGCAGAAGGACACAAACTATGTCATTAGCACATGCAACATTGTCTAGGTTTGATCATATGTTAGATCATAAATCAAGACTTAATAAATTGTAAAGAGAATAAAATCATATCATGTATATTCTCATATCTCAAGAGAAAAACTACAAATAAAAATTGAATAAAAAATGCATAAATACATGGAAATTAATATGATCCCAAAAGTCCAATGTGTAGTTGACAGAAATTAAAAGGGAAATCATAAAATTTATGCAAAAAATAAAAATAATATTAAAACATAGCAAAATACCTCAATTGGTTGGAAAAGCAAGAACAAGCCAAACACAAAAAATAATGGAAGAAAAGAGATAATAAAGTTCAGAGAAGCAATAAATAATACATAAACATAAAAAAGATCAACATAAAAGAAGAAAAAGTTAGTTCTTTGAAAGAATAAAAAACTGATAAACCTATAGCTGCTGTAACCAAAAAAAGAGAGAGAACTCAAATAAATATAATTAAAGCTAAAAAGGAGACTTAATAATAATCAGATTATTGCAGAATTAAAAAAGTGTCTATAATAGGAAAAAACACAAGTGGAAAATGCAATTTCTAAAGCATTTCAGGGAAATCTATTTTATTTGCCTTAGTTTACAATTTGCTATAGATTGAGTTGTGTCCTCTGAAAAGATATGTAGGCGTCTTGATCCCCAAAATTTTTGAAGATGAAAAAATAGAGCATAGACGTAATTAAGACAAAGTCATGAGAATCCTCCCAATATAGTGTGACAGGAGCCTTATAAGGAGACTTGATAACACCATGTGAAGCCGTCAAAATGAAGGTGGACGAGGACCATGCGAAGTGAGAAGTAAAGATCGGGTGATGCTGCCATTAGCTGAAGAATGCTTGAGGCTACAAGGGTCAAGAACGAGTCTTTTCCTCCAGTGTTTGGAGGATGTGTGGCTCTGCCTCAAGAGTCCTAGCCTTCAAATTTGAAAGAATAAATTTCTGTTTTAAGCCACTAAATCATAATGACTTGTTATGGTAGGCCTAGAGAATCCATTCATAATTCCTATAAATGAAAATCTGAAAAGAAACAAATGAATTAAAACATTGGACTTGACTTAGTTTTGTGGGAATATATATAAAACCTTTTAAAATTCTTTAATGATAAGTTATAAAAACCAAAACTAAAATTTCAGTTTGGTCATGGATAAGATGACACAATATTTAGTAATAAAAAGTAATTTTAATTTTCTGTATAAACTTTCCCTGTAATATTATATAATATTGATATTTTGACAGTGTAATTTTATGTGGTTTACACTGACTTGCTTTTATTTTGTACTATTGCAAAGAAAGAGACAGTGACTATTCCTTTCTGCATAAGAGCTATGATTTGTTAAGATTGTTTTATCTTCTTTTATATTTCTTTATAATATTATATTCCCTTTGAAGTCTTTAAGCTAAAATTGTCTCAAGTGTCTATGCTCCTCTCTTAATCAATGACCATAATTTCTTTAATTATACTTTTGATTTTGCCATCCTAAGATCATTTATTAAATTCAGAAAAATATTTAATTTTCAAGAAGCATTTATCCAAAAATTATTGGCGATATTTCCCAAATAGCTGTTTGGAACATCATGATGAGCATTTTCTTTTAGTTTAAAGTGAGGATGATTCTAGAAAATAGCAGATTTTTATATGCTTGTTATTCATTAATTACCTCAATACTATTGTCAGATATTCAAGAGAAATAATGTCAAATGAATGTGGTATTTAGCCTTTCTTAGGCTAATTCTATATCAATAATTTTTCTTTACTTTTTTTTCTCCTGCTAAGCATTGAAGCTAGGACTTCATTTATGTTAGGAAGTGCTCTATGACTAAGCTACATCCCCAAATCATGTACAGATACAGATCATTAATATAGACATATTTGAAGATTATATTATTTAAAAGATGCAATAGATTTCCCAAGAGATGTATGAACACCTTCACTGCCTGTGTTATGTTCTTAACATTAGCTGGAAAAATTGATCAATTCCTTGACCACAAAGCAATTTTCTCTTCCTTCTGATACTACTGATTACTGTAAGGAGATAATATCTATACAGTTTTATGCCCAAGAGATAGCTTATATTTTCTCATCATGCTTAACCTAAAACTCAATATACAATGATTTGATTGGACTTTTAAAAAATTGAGAATAGTCATAAGATTTTGTGGAAAAATTAAATGTGTGCGGTATTCCTAACTACTGTTACATAAGGAAAAATTTCCTACGCACAACCACAGATTTGGTGGAAACATTGTTTAGAAAATTCTCTTCTCTCTTTAGCCAAAAAACAGAAAACTCATGAAAGCATCCTGCTGAACAAAAATAAGAACTAAATGGACTAATAAACTATAAATATAAATTAATTATATAATAATCATTATAAATATATTATATTATATAATTATTATAATATATAATATACATAAATAATATAGATTTATTAACATATATTATATCAATGATAAATATTATATAGTATAGGTTATATATTATAATTCTATAATGGGATATATAAAATATATTAACATATATATTTATATAATAAATATGTTATTTTATATATAACACATTGTATTATATTATTATCAACTTTATTTATAATTAAAATTAAACAGATTAATAAGAAAATTATGCAAAATAAGTAAATCAGGCAATAGTTTGGTCAAAGGTCCTTTGAATATCAAACTACTTTGTCTAACTTGGGTATACAAGCTATATAATTTATCTGGGGCAAGGGTTGACAAAGTATAGTAGATGAATCAAATTCTAGTCTATTTTTAATAGCGTTAACATTTTTACATGTTTACAATGTAATAAAACATAAAGTGCAAGTAAATACAAGCTGGGGGGAGGAGGAAATGGGGAGTAAACAAATCAACAGACAAATCTTCAGATAAGCAAGATAATATGCTCTGGAGATGTACAAGATTGTACTTATATTTAATAATATTGTATTCTACTTACAATTGTGCTATTCAGGTAGATTGCATGCTAATGTAAAGTGGTCTTAACCAAATAAAATTAAATTGAAGAAATAGACAAAATGAAATGAAGAATATAAAAGGTACCTGTAAGTCTCAGAAAGCTAAAATATTTAATATCTGGTCTTTACAGAAAAGTTTACCAATCTCTACATTTTATTTGAAATTTAATACATGTTAAAGTGTAAGAAGTTGCACATTAAGTGGAAGGATTTTTTAGTTTTTATTTATTTATTTATTTTTGGTCCTGGGTATCGAACTCTGGACCTTGCACTTGTGAGGCAGGCGGCGGCACCACTGAGCTAAATCCAAGGCCCAGTGGAAGGATTTTATCCCTTAAGAAGTCAAATTACTTTTATTTAGTATAAAAGCTAACCTTAAGCATTACATGTGTATTTGTCAGCCTCCCACTGTGGGGACAAATATCTGACATATACAAGTTAAAGGAGGAAGGGTGAATTTGGTTCAGAGGATCCAGTGCACGTTCTTCTGGCTCTAAGGCAGAAACAGCATGAGAGAGGGGCACGACAGATGGAAGATGCTAACCTCTTGGCTGCCAGGAACCAGAACAATGGAAAAGCCAGAGAAGCAGGGCCTAGGGACCAGGCCTTCATTTGCAACCAGACATACCCAGAAATACGCTTTACTAATCTGCTAGGGACCTCCAAACCAATCAAGTGGATAATCACCAACGGTCATCACAGTGGACATACTTGTCAACCTCAGACCTCCTTAGACCACGCTTAATCTACAAATAGAGACAAAAACAAAGTTGTAATTCTGTAGTCACTAGTCTGCATTACAAGAAAAAAGCACAAATTCCTTCAAGTATTAGTCTAGACATTGCTCCAAAATCTCTTTTTAGAACCAAAGCAACTCTTAGTTGTTGGCCTCTATAAAAATATAAATGCAATTTAAATAATTCCAAAATATATAAAGAGCATATTCTCTCCCTTACACTGGATCTATTCAGCACCTGTGGTGTTTCTTAGCAGATGTTCCATGTTCCTGGGATCTCCAACTTCCTGGGGTTTCCACTGCAGCTCTAGTCTCCTTCTCACAGATTCATGCATCAAATTCTCAAAATTTGCTGCTAGGGACTCTGATTCTGTCACACATTACCTTGGAAGTCTGGGTGGGAGCTTTCATGAACCTGTAACTCCTGAAGTCTGCATGCCTGCAAAACCAGAATCACATGGACAAGCTCAAAGTGTAATGCCAGTTTGAGAAATAGCTGGACCTGCTTAGACCATACCATGAGGCTGAACATAGGGAAACACTTCCCTAAGCAGCCCTGAGTAGGCAGGACATACTGAGGTTCTCTTCTTAAAACAGTTTTGCCAAGGAGTTGTGCTTTTTCATGCTTCAGCTGTCAGGGGTGGAGTCTTGCTGATTCATGAGATGCTCTCTTTTACTTTGTCTCAATGCAAAGTATTTGGCTCCATTTTAATAGTGATAGATTTTTAGCAAGCACATTTATGGATCTAAATTTACAAGTCTTTTTTCCTGTCCAAATTGAAATATTGAAAAATCTTTTTCTTCTTGCTTTATGTCCTAATTTCTTCTCTAAACCTTGCTGAGAGCAGCCAGCAATAACCAGGGTATAGCCTGAACGTTGCACTGCTTGAAATTTCTTCTGTCACATTGATTAGTCCGACACCTTTAAATTCAGCCTGGCACAAAGATTTAATAAATGGACAAAATGTAGAGAAGGTTTTTTTTTTTTTTTGCCTGAATGTAACATAAATGGCTTCTAGTCTAATTTATCAGTAGAATCCTGTTCCCATTTGAAACCTCATGAGTAAAGTATACATAGAGCACAGAGGAATAGCTAAAGAGCATGGAGTCAGGGACCAGAAACGGTGCCCAAAGTCATGTCTATGTGGTCAAGATGGACCACAGGTGTGTTCTACTAATCTCCTAGCTATATCTCAAGTCAATCAAGTCTACAATCAAAGATAACTATAAAAAATATGTTCTCTGAATTATCATGTATTAATCACTTCTGTTTCTAATATAAAGCATATAATTTGGGAATGCTTTTTCAAACAGCCCTTACCTTTTATCTTGGTTTTTCATCAAGAATTTAGATACATTTTTGTCCTGGGTTTACCACATATTTCTATGAGAGTTATATGCCACCAAATTTCAAAATCATACTTTGAGAGAGCTACCATTTTAAATATATATATTAAACAAATACAAACACATGAAAAAGATGCAAATCATTCCTTTGAATTTCAATATGAATTTTTTTCTGCAAGATACATATTCAGAGTTAAAGGTTAGTTGCAGTTGTGAAAGTTGTGTGTGTGTGTGTGTGTGTATGTGTGTGTATAAATATATCCATACATACAGGGGATGTGGTCAAACCTGTGGTGAATATTTAAATTTAAAACAATTTATTACAGTAAAAGACATATTGCTATTAATCCTCATCAAAACACTCCTTCTCACTTATCCCACTGTTCTAACCTCTTTCAGAAGCAGTTCTGGAAGTCCTTTTTCAGTAATGTCCTTAGCTGCACTGCTGTGACTGCCTCCATCATCTGACTCCATTCAAAACATGTACTTTTCATGACCATTTTAACATTGGAGAAGAGCCGGAAGATGCATAGTGCCAGATCTAGGAAGTAGGGTGGATGAGGACACACCATTACATTTTTATGAGCATGCTCTTCCATTGGATGGAATTTGACAGCAGCAGTCACTGTACTTTTTATTGTGTCACATAAAGACACCTACCAAAGAGAGCTTTCAAAACTGCTTCACAAAGTGACAAGAACAATGTAATAAGTATGTTTGAAGTGAGGGGAAGTAGGCAATATGTCTTTTACTATAAAAATACATTTTTTACTTAAATATACACCATAGTTTCTGTATATCTCTTCAAAGGTACTTTTTCTTATGATTTTACATATGTCTGTATATGTAACACATGGATACATACATAGATATGTATCCATGTGTTAGATTTCTTTCACTGTAACAAAATATTGGGAGTAAATATTTTAAAAGGAGGAAAGATAAATTTTGGGTAATGACTTCAGAGGTTACAGTCCATAGTCACCTAGCTCCGTTGTGTTTAGTCCTGTGATGAGTCAGAACATCATGAAAGGAAGTAAATGGTGTAACAAAGTTGCTCACCTCATATGGTATCAGGGAAGTAAAGAGAGAGGAAGAAGCCAGGGTCCCATTAACCCCTTTAAAGTATCTGGCCTCATTACCTAACTTATTCCCATGAGGGCCCACTTTCTAAAAGTCCCAGTCCCTCCCAGTGGGAGCAGGTGTTGCAGAGCATGCCTGTAGCGCATACTCCTTTAGGGCACAGTTAAGATGCAAACCATAGATAGCATTGCTGTGTACATACATTTCATATGTACTGTATTTTGGGAATCAAAGAACCTAAGGCTTTTTGGAGCTACATATGCATTGCTTTCAGAAGGTCAAGATAATTGAAATATTTATATTAATAAGTACTAAAATTGCCATTTTAGCTGTTATTATACACAAAATGTTCATTTCTCAATGACTTAATTTTACTGCATTTTAAAATATCTGAAATTTTATTGCACATCAAAACAGATGTAATCAGAGCCCCAATTTTATTTGTCTTTATTTTTAAAGTTTTAGTGATTTTTTTTCTTGGAGATTCTCTTCAAATGTATGCAGAGAATCTCCTGTCTTTACAATAACAGAATGTGGGTTATATAATGGAATGACCTAACTTAATGTCATAAGCTTTGTAATGGTTAATTAAGTGAAGCCATATATCATTTTCAATTCAAATGTCATTCTGTATAATTTATTTTATTATAGATTTAATTTTGAGGATATGCTGACCAAAATGCTGAAAATAAATATAAATCTTCAGGAACATTATATATAAATAACTCCATCAGTAAAAATATGCAATATTATATCATCTTAAATAATTCAATTGATACAAATATGTATAAACAGTGCATGATTAGGGGCCAGGGATTTAGCTCAGTGGTTCTGCCACCTGCCTTGCAAGCACAAGGTCCACAGTTTGATCCCTGGTACCAAAAAACAAAAAACAAAACCAAAAACACAAAAAACAGTGTATGATGGTCACTTACAGGGTATCTATTCAAAGAAAATTTTTGATCATTAAAATAATTACTAAAAAGACAGTGTCATGACTTGGATGAACTTTATTTTATAATATGATGATAACTGAAATAGAAAAAATTATAGTTAAGAATATATACATGCAAAAATTGGGGAATGAATATTTAAAAATTCACATTTTCTATTTGTAATGTATTGCATTTTAAATGCATACTTACAAAATATGTAATTAATAATTCCAAAATGATACCTGTATATTTTTATGTATCAGTAATACTAAAATAAGATAACCATATATTAGTGAATATAGGTATAAATCTATTTACTTCAATAAGTCTAGTTACCTTTGATATCTTAGATGTAGTAAGTGCCCAAAAGTTATGTAATAAAAATATCACATTTAACATAAATGCTCAATTGATTCAAACAACTCTTGCTTTGACAAGTTTAGCTTTCCTATTTAATTATTCATTTGGTTCTCTGATGAGCTGCAATTAATCTTAGAAGATTAAATCATTTTCTGATTTGCAAAACTGATATGTCTAAATATTGTGATCAAACAAACTTTGTTGTAAGTTCAGACAGGTTTTGGAAGTGACTAATTGATATAAAACAATATTCTTGAAAGTAACGTAGAGGATTTTATATAATGTTTTCTAATACAACAGACGGTATTAGCAATATCCAACACATGTGTTTAATATTATGTTCACAGTCTATATTCTCCTCTATGCTATTGTCATTAGTTTGTTCATTTAAATAAGGACATCAGTAAATTATACAAAATTTTCAAATTACCTTTGAACATGATAGAAGCAAGATATACGTTAGAATGTATTGGAAAGAATTAATGGCTTCCTACTTAGGAGAAATAAAAGAATGCTTGCAGGTAGACTGCAAATATTCAAACTCCAGTTCTACCTATAATTAACTGCATATTTCTCAGTCAATATCCTCTCTCCACGGTTCTCAGAATTTGAGGGGTGATGCATCAGAGTCATCTGGAGGGCTAGTTACAACACAGATTTTAAAAAACACACAGATTGCTTGGAGTTTTTGATTCGGTAAGTCTGGGATTTCTCTCCAAGCTACACATTTTCCGTGTCGTGTTAAATGATGTTAATGATGACGTTAATCTGGGAACATAATTTGAGAACTACCTCTTCTATATTTCTTTAGAATCATTGTTAAAACACTCATAGTCAGTTAGTATAACAAGTAAGTGAAATAGTGTGTCTAGAACCCTTACAGTGCTAGCTTCATACCAGGCAATAACTGAAATGAGGGCACTGAGTTGACAGGCAGGGCTGGAACTTGCGGTCCTCCTGCCTCAGCCTCCCAGAATGGCACCACACCTGGCGCTAAGTGAATAGGAAACAAATGGCTATCTACACTTAACTAAACCTCAAATGGAAATCTAAATAAATTTAAAACTAAATAGAAAAGAATTACAAAATGATGAGAAAAATTGTGAATTATATTGATCTGGAGAATCTCTTTTAAACTATTAAACAATTTCAAAAAAGCTCAGTTAATTTTGAAAAATTGAAATAAGATTATAAAATATTTTTATATATTTATCAATAGATATTTTCCATAAACATTTAAACTCAGAAGACAAAATTAAAATTTTCATTGATATTCTATAAAGCTAACAATGTTTTAAGAAGCTCTTAGGAAATATCAATATGTTAATTTCTGAGAATGAGCAAAAAGGAGAAATATAAATATCTTACATACACAAAATAGTTCAACTCCAATCATAATTGAATGATTGCAAAATAAAATTAAGAAAATGCTTTTCTTATCAAATTGATAACATACATTTGATATTATATTCAACATCACATAAGGATAGAAAAATACTTAATGAATTTTTATTAATGTATGAATTTTTATCACCTTGAAAACAAGTTTGACATATTCATCTATAAATCTTTAAAATAGGTGTTGCTCAGGAGCACTTCTTTCAGGTAATTATTTTACGTGTTTCAAAAGACAACCTTTTTCTGCTGGCTGCCTCACAAGCACAAGGTCCCGAGTTTGATCCCTGGAACCAAAAAAAAAAGAAGACAGCCTTTTAAAATCACATAAAATGAAAAAGTTTAAGTCCTCATCATTGTAAACAAGAACAAGACAAAGCATAGTTTCTTGCATCAACAATGTATGTAGATAATTTTTATCAACTTAACATACTGAATAACAAGATAATATTTTTGCATTCTATAGTTATATTCTATAACCATATAATAAACTATATAGCTATCACATAATAAAGTATGTAATATTCTTTGTATATATAATAACATATACAATATTCATGAGATATATGAAATAAAATTTATTATAAATAGATATTATATATAAAATATATGATATTCATTTTATATTATATAATCCATAATATAGTAAACCATGTAATGTTGATTATATATTACATTATATCTAACATAATAAACTATAGAAATTTGCATAAAGATTGTATTTATTTCAGAATGGTTTAAGACATTATTGACACAAAGTGTACATAAAACATTGTCTATTTAAAAACTTCAAGTCACGAAAGAGAGTGAACAAAGTTAATTCATTTGTTCACTAAGTATTTATTGAGTACATGGCTACAGGCTCAATTATTAATGACAAATGATGCTAATCTCATCATTTCAGAGCTTACATGGAGTGCCATGTAAAAAATAATCAACCAATTACTAAGAATTAAGCAGCATATCAGCTGGTTATTATGGATGGATGGATCTCATGCCGTGCTGGTACATAGGATGGTTAGGCGGTCTTTCTGAACGTGGCATTTGGACAAATATCTGAAAAAGACTGTGGAGCAAAGTACTTAGATAATGAGAGAAGAGCATTCTAGGTGGAAATCACAATTTTCTGTTTCATAAAATATGATTCTGTGAAGAGATAAAGGAGAAAAATAGTACAGAAGAGGAAATTATACATTTTTGAAGACAAAATCCAAGATGATATAAGAAAATCAATTGTGGTCATCTCTGTGAATCCATATTCTTTTTTAAAACATTTTTTGACCTCAATTTGTAGAAGAGCTAGTTAGCAAGACTTAATGATCTTATGTATGGGACCTAATACTAAGTGAAAATGTGGAGACTTTATACAAGAAGCCAGAAAATTCTACTTTTGATTGTTCAGCAATATAATTTTTTATTGTCTTCTACACTGCTTTTCTAATGTCATTCTAAATAAAGTTGAAATTTTAAAATACTTTTATAAATTGCACCGTTCATCATTATATGGAACAGTGTCAATTTTCAGGGCAGCTAATATAGCATTTGATTTTCAGGAATCACAAAAATTTCACATATTTCACATACAAGTATACCTTTTTCCTACAGAACATTTGAAATGTTGCTCAGTATCATTTCCACTGTTTTTATTTCATTTCCAGATGTGCAGAAACCCTGCCAATATTCCCTGCCTTCTGATTGCTGATTAAAGAAGGGCTGAGAGGACAAGTAACAAAGGATTAGTCTATTGTAACCTTTCTTTTGTCAAAATTTTAAGCAAATATTTGAATAGTAGAGGGAATAGCAAGAGCAAGAAAGGATGATTGGGTTTCCCAGTCATTTGTGTTTCTTACATAAATATCACCGCTTTTTTTCTGCTTGAAGCAAGCTATATTTTGAATGGAAACCACAGCCTCTCAGGGTGCTCAATATCCCTTCTAATGCAGTCATATTCTAGAAGTGCTTTATCCTGTCCTGGTTTAGCGTCCCACGAACTGTGGATTTAACCACATTCTATGCTTATGTAGCATCAGGAATATTCTTAATGATTAGGCAACTAGGAACAGTAAACACAGTTATTGCCCAAATCTTTTGTCTGTTCAGGCTTCAGCTACAGACACAAATACAAAGATAGTATTATTTTAAGAAGGAAACAGTGAAGCACTAGGCTGAGGATAACACTCTTCAAAACACAGGACCCTGTGTGACAGCATAGGCCACATGTGACTCATCCTTTGGTGTCACAGTAGTCAGCGTAACTTGAATAAATACGTCCATCTTATCATGAACAATCAGTTACATAGGTGTGAAAACAATTAAAATTCTCATCAATGCAAAAGAGGCCGCCTTTTTCCTTCTAAATTTACTTAGAGAAAATATTCTCTGAGTTCCTTCATTTTCCCATCTCCAGGGAAAGTGGGGAGTATCTTGATCCAAAGTCTTGAAAGCCTCTCAGATGAATCATGTGAAAAGCCACAAGGGCATACTACTCGGAAGCTGGGGGTTCTATGGAATGGTACAGGAGCAGTGTCTGAAAATAAAGCCAAACTAATCAATAGAAAGGCAAGGTAAATAATGAAGACCTACATTTGGAAAAGACAAAAGCTTCGTTCATCGTGGATTATTGAAATGGTCATTGCTTTTCATAGATCACAGGTGGCCAGTTGCAGTCATACAGACAGAAATAACTTGTGCCCCAAATGATTGTCTGGGAAGGTGAAGGGACTCCAATAGCAAGAGAATATGTATGCATTGGATCCTGGGGTAACAGTTAAGCAGAAGGGTCTTTCAAGGGAACTAAAGAATGCACCAGAAGTGATCAAATTAGCCCTGTAAAAATGCTGTGTAGGAATGCCAAGAAAATGTGCAAGCCACAACCAGTTCTGTAATTTCAAGTGGAATATTCTGTATCCTTAAGCTCCTTCACCAAGATGTTACAACTTTCTCAAATTAGATAGTTCTTGATTTATTAGCATCAAACTACTGTCTCATTTTCAGAGACCTTGAAAGTTAGTGGTAAATACAAAGTGGTTACAGGTGTTATTTTCAATTCAGAAAAGCCTAGAAAGCAGTATAGATTATTGTAAAATACTTTTCAAATATCGCAGCCTTCTATACTTTAAAATTCAAGCTTTCTTCTAAATAAGAGATACAAAGAAAGAAGGTGCAATTTCTTCCATCACTCTCTGTGTAAGTTTATCTGTAATTTCCATAGGAAATTTCTAGTAGCTGTTAGCAGTGTTTAGAACTTCAGATTAGCAACAACAGTAAATGAAAGATCTTAACGACATACACATTTTCTTGTTAAAATTTTGTATTAAGTAGAACCTCTTATTAATTATTAATTTCTGATATAATGAACCACAAGTGCCTGCAAACCTATTATACAACTTTTACAAAAGCAGTCCCACTTTTTCTTCTTCTCTAAATGATGTCTTTTCTACAGACATTTAAGCATTTAAACTTATATACTCTTCTCCTATGTATTCTAAAGGCATTTAGACCTATATACTCTTCTGCAGGTCAAGAGCTATAATTCAGACTTTTTAAAGGATACCAGAGCTTCTATAATTGTATTTTGTGCATAGTACCTATCAGTTAATATTGGCCGACTGCCTGCTTATACAATCTGCATAAAGTCATTTATTTCTCTGCAAAAATTCAGAAATTTTAGTCCCTAGAGACTACCACAGCCCCAAAGGGTAGAGGAAAAGTATGGAGAGAGGACACTAAAGATTAATGGTCATTCTCTTCAGAGCAGATGTTTTAAGTCAGATCAAGTGTAAACATTCTCTGGAATACAATCATTTATGAGGTTTTGTACTACTTCTAAGCTCTGTTTGCCTGAAGGTACCTGCTGTCCTGTTCTTGGACATGACAAGAAGATTTACTGCTAGGTATTGTATCTGTTTTATTAAGCAGTGCAGAGGTGGAAACTGTCATGAGTACTGGCCATGCACTTAAAAGAAAGCAAAATCACAAAGTGAAAATAATCAAAGAATAGAAATGAAGACTCTTTGACAATTAATCATGATTGCCAAATTCAGTGGACTAAGTAAGAAACAACTAGCAGGTTAGTTAAGTGTTCTTCTGGTTGTGTATGTGGAATTTTTCCAGAGAGAATTGACAAATAGGCCAGTAAAATGAGGGAGGAGGATCCACCCTGACAGGAGTGGCACCACCACGTAGGGTTATACCCTGAATGGAATAAATGGGGAGAAGAAGGAAATTGGCTTGCATTTGAGAAAGTGCCTTCAGTTTAAGCCAAGGCATCTTTCGTTATTGCCACCGCCTGTGGACATCAGACTCCAATTTCTTCAGCCTTTCAAACCAGACTCTTACGTAAGAGTAACTCTCCACGGAGCTTCCCAGTCTTCAGTCTTGTTCTCGTGCTTTTCCCGTCAACTCCTGGGCTGCCCTGTGCTGAGCAGCTTTGCACCAAGACCCACTTCTGCCATATTTCTGCCTTCAGCCAATTAAACACGAACTGAAGCCCTTAAACCATAATCCTCATTAATACTGCCTCCATATTTACAAAGGGCATTCAAATTAAGAGACTTAAAAATAACGCTCACGGTGTGAATAGAATCTGGATAGGCAGATTTCACATTTTCTACAACAGATTTATCCTCCAGAATGCTCCAGGCTTCACTAATTTGACTTCCTTGAAGTATTGTGACTCCTCTAAATTCAGCAGTCTCGAATCAGACATTATAGTGTTTGTTGCTCTTTGTCTTTAAATGTTGATTAAAATTTACATCTCGAGAATGAAAAGGATCTCCTTCCGAATAAATCCCAGCTCACTTTTTCTATAAAGACCCAGACCTTCAGCACCAAGTGCCCTATACATTTCCATTGCAACTACAGTAGTTACCACTGCTCTTGTGGCATAAAAAATGATAGGCAATATGGAAATAAATGGGCCTGACTATGTTCCAATAGAACTTTATTTACAGGAACAGTGAAGCATATTTGACTCGCAAGTTATAGTTTTTGAACCACTGCTCTGTTATTAAAGCCTCACAAAAGGAGCATTTTGTTAAGTTCAATTGACTTTTATTGAGTGAGCCAAAATGGAGGAGACACTTGTGCAAATTATTGCCAAGAAAATTAAGGCAAAAGTATCTAAGGCAAATTGATTAATCCTGATTTATTTTTAGTGGCACTGGTAAGTGAGCCCAGAGCCTTCTCAATGAGCTATATCCCTCACCCTTTTTAATTTTTAAAATTTGAAACAAGGTCTCACTAAGTCTATAAGTTGCTCAGACTGGTCTCCAAATTGCAATCTTCCTGTATTAGCCTTCCAGAGTGCTGGGATTTCAGGAATTCTGAATTATAAATATTAATCTCGCTATGATGGTATGGTGAATTTGCCAGCAATGTTACAAACTTTTCTTGAAATCTTATAAGATTTCATAAGAAATACCTTACAACAGAAACTATACACCCACTTTCCTTTGTCCTTTTTAATTAAAAAGAAAATTTCTTATGTAAGTAACACCTGGTTCTATGCTACTCTCCTGCACGTATATAGTAAATATTAGTTAAATGAAATGCTATTATTCTCACTCTTATAGTAGCTGTTTTTCTGAATGAGTTGAATATTTTAATAAGCATATTTTTAACTTCTCAGTGCCCAGCCAATGAAGTAGATTATGAGAATAGAGTAAAAACTCTCAGACAGGTCAAAATGTGCAAGACAACTCATGACGGACTAATGTCTTTCATCAACATTGATATATTTCAGATTTCTGAAAACATATAAAATACAGTCATGCTTTTTATGAATTTCTCTTTTAAATACATGTACATAATTAATCTGTACTACTTATTCCATTTGAACTAGCATCAACAGAAATAGCTAAGATTTTAAATCGCCATTTAATGTTTCAAATAGGAAGTAATGAAAAGAATTATATGTCAAAGAAAAATTGATTAATTGAAAAATTAAAACTGTGTTTTCCAAACAATGCCATCAGATTGCATGAAAAATTATTATTAGCAATGAGAGGCACAATTTCTTATAAACTTGGTCACCAGAAGTGACATTGCCATATAATTCTAGGCATACTATGAGATACTCTACAGGAGGTTATCTGATTCTTACATTATCGGAAACAACAAACTGATACAGGGACTTCAGCTGTTCTTTAATTTAGACTAAAATGTCGTGTGTGTGTGTATGTGTGTGTGTGTGTGTGTGTGTGTGTGTATCTAGCAGATGGAAATCAACAGCATATTTTAATTTTTCACTTTGCCATACATATCAATCTTAAAGTTAAAAGTTATAATTCACATCTATCCCTACAACACACAAGCCAAAATTCGAATCAACTCCACATTATATGATGAATTAAATATATTTCAGTATTTGTCAGGCCCTAGTTGGCTAGCTAATATTCAAATCAAAATCAGAATGCTCATGAAAACCAAATGCAATCTAAGGAGTAACATCTTAATCCTATGAAATTGTCTCTGATTTTTTAATTGTAAAATTATGTTATTTTATTAGAATAATAAATAATTCATAAGGTATATATATATGATGAAAATAAGTCTGTGCCTCTGTAGTTACAAAAAGCCACATATAAAATTAGAGCTTAATTTTCTTACCCAAAGCTTTCTTTTACTTTCCTGTTGAGCTGATCATGTATGGTCTTCAATCTGCATCTATATTTGACATCATTTGTGAATGGTTTACATCCTTCTGCAATGTCTTTAAGGTGGTTTTATATGTTATACATAGCTCTGCTGCAAGGAATTGTTTACAATAGGTCTAAAATCTATTTTAACTCTAATATCCTTGTATTACATTTCCAGTGTCTAAGCATAATGGTCTTTGCCACCATTAAGCTTGATGAGAGCTTTTTGGCATGTTCGTGAAAAATATCACCTCCTGTCTTTAGAAAATTTGATCGTTACCCAAAGAAAAATCACGGTTTGAATTTTCTTTCCATTTGCCAATGGTGAAACTAATACAGTAAAGTACCAACCCAAATTTACATTTTAAAAAGAGTACTGAAATGGAATAATCAGGAAGCTTCCAGTAATAAAAGCATAAATAACATCATCAAAAATAATTTTCAACCTTTAAGAAGTTTAAATCCACTTAATTATAGATGACAAGCAGAAACAGATTCATTTAGGCTTTTTTAAAATCAAAACTCATATCCCTTTTCTGCTCCAGATCCTAGCCTCAGATAAACAAGAATTCCACATTTGCTAAAATCAGAAGTGAAATGTTAGTTTTCTGTCTAAAAGAAGAAAACACCGGTAAAGGCAAGGACTTGATTCAGGCAAATTTGTTTTGAAGACATACACAGAAAAACTCCAAATTTGTTAAATATGAATCTTAAAGAGACTTTAGCTACTATGAGGTATCTAGTTCACTTTTGTTTGAATAAAATATTAAAGAAAAAAAATTAAAGAAAAGGCTTTAGTACAATACACTAAGGCAAGATACAAATCAATCTGATGAAAAATGACAAAAACACGAACCGCTACCATATAACAGACAAGTAAAGTAGTATCATGAGTTTAGATTTCAATAGGTACTGTGTAGTTAAATGTTCAGGAGCTTTCATATAACATAATAATATATAAATGTATGCAAGTTGTGTATGCCTTATCCAAAATGCTTAGGACCAGAATCTCATTTTATTTCAGAATTTTTCAGATGTTAAAATATTTCCATAAACTTAAGATGACATGGGAATTGGACTAAAATTTAAACATGAAGTTCAGTTGCTTTATATACATCTTATAGACAAGACAGAATTTCCTTTTCTCCAATATTGTTAGTGTACTTGTGTTTTCACTGGGACGTGACACATGAAGTTGGGTGTGGAATTTTCTAGTTGTGTCATGTAGATGCTCAAAAAATGTAGAATTTAGAGCACTGCAGATTTTGAATTTCTCGATTAGGAAAGCTCAACCTGAATTATAATTTTTTCGAGGCACAAAATTCATTTTCCCATAAAAGTAAATTATAAAAATTGATTTATTTCATAGGCCAGACTTCTGATCTTACATACTCCATAAAGTACTTAGGCTTTAAGTGAGAATGTCTGTATCAACTACTACTCACCCAAATAAGATTTTGCTTTAACATCTTAATAAGTACCATTTAAGAACTAGAAATCATTCAAAAGTATTATATGCATTCAGTTTTCTTAAAAGCATCATGATTACTGGAATCAGCATCAAAAAAGAAAAACTAGTTACTATAATATCATATCAGTAAATGTCACTAGTTCTCTGTGACTCATACTCAAAGTGTGGATTTCAAACATGAAATATTTTTCCATCTTTTCCTTTAATGCTTCTTACCACTTTTTAATTTTTTAAAAATGTTTGTTAGTATGTATATATTCACTGCATACAATTATTATATTCACCATGGAAAGTTGGCACATGTACATAATACATATTCATTCTTTTTATTTCCACTTCCCCTCCTTTAACACCCCCCAACTTTTTGAAGTCATAATTTCTACACCACTCATATCTCTCTAGACAATTTCCTATTCTACTTTAAGATAGACTAGTAATTAAGTTAAAAGCTCACCAGTATCTTGTGTCCAGAGGAAAGAAAATGGAGGAGGGAAGGGGAAGGCTTTGAATAGCTCCATTTGGTCTAAGGTCACATAGAGATTAGCTTTGGTTCCAAAAGTGGTGTGCTGTCATTAACCAGAATAGGAGAGCTATGAAGAGAAAAGAGAAGGCTTCTAGTACACAGAGCTCAGGCCAGGCTTTTGCTAAAATGTTTCTGCAATTTGAGCTTGTCTGAGCTGGAAACAATGTGTGAGCTCAGGGCCAGGGATTTAGCTCAGTGCTGCCACCACCTGCCTCACGAGCACAAGGTCCTGAGTTCAATCCCCAGCACCAAAAAAATAATGTTGTGAGCTGAAAAATCATATATTATTTCCTCTTTTGTATACCAAGAAGGCAGCTGATTTCCAGGGATATAAAGCTACACATTGAGAAACATGGAAACAAAGTCTTTGTAAATAGGGAGGGTGGAGGGGTTGAAGGGAGGCCAGGGGAATGGGGAAAAAATAAGAACCAAGATACTCTTGTAAAGGTACAAGATCCCAATGATGAATGTAACTGTACTGTATACCTGAAATGCACCAATAAACTTAATGGAAACACAAAATAGCCACACGTTGAGCTGGTGTAGCGGAACTGAGACTTTGGCTATCTGAAATGCTTCCATTATTATTTGAAGCCACAGGTGTTCACACAATTATCTACCTAGTGTGCAGCAATCCTGCTATTTTCTACCAGTAGGTAACATCTTAGGACCCTCTAGATCAAAGCTAATCTATGAAATGCTTCCTTCCCCTCCCAAACCCCACCTCTTGGTCTCCTTCTCATTTGCAGTCATTTTCCTCCTATGACATAAATGGTAGCATCAGGTATGCAATTTCCCTGGCTTTGCTCCCTTCATTAGCAAGGGAAAGGATGAGTTAGCTCTTCTTGGACAATTAGGACGGGACTTCACATGTGATTTAAAATCATTTAACAGAATTTGAAGAATCATAGTAGCTGGTTCTTTTGGAGTGCATTGTTTCAAATCACATATTTGCTAGTTATGAGTAAATATTGTTTTCAGTAAGTAGAATCATGTCTCAGAAAGACTGTTTAGTCAGCATGAAATTCATAAATAGGCGAGCAAGCTAGAACAAAGTGACAAGCTTTTTAAAGTCACTTAACTGAAAACAACTGTTCTGCAAAGTATTATTTATATTTTAGTAGGATACGTTAGCAAGAAGGATGAAAGGGAAAAGGAGATATCAAAAGGGCAAATGAGAATGGAGAAAGTAAGAAAGAGAGACAGGGAAAGAGAGAGTAGGGAGGAAGAAAAGAAGGAAGAAGTAAAGAACGGAGAGAAAGAAGGATCAAAAACATTCCTCTAATCATATCAGCTTTTCTAGTTTAAGTCTGTATTACTTTGATTTTAAACTTGCATAGATCTTTCAGATGATTTAATTTTGTATTACTCGAATTAAAATCATATATATTATTATCATTTAGAAATGGCTCCATATTTTGAGTTTTGTAACTATTACCCAGATAGAATTTTTCCCCTCTTTGGCTTACATTCCCTCCCATTCTCCCTGATTCTCCCATCCTCACCACCCCTTGTCCATCAATCACCAAGACCCTGATTCACTGCTGCCTTGAGGACATTCTCTTTCTTGGTCAGGTCAGTCAAAAACACATGCAGATGTTCAAAACATGACATATTTTATGCATTTGACATTTTTACTGCATTTTTCCCTCAGAAGTTAATTCAATTTTACTGTTGAAGAAAACTGTCATTTCACTGTACAACAAAACATTTTGCTGTGAAAATGGCAACATTTTTCCCTAGGGCAAAGTGGTGGCTTGTGAATCCTCTGTAAAAGAAAACTGAAACGTGACATGAAGTCATCATTTTTATATGAGCATCCTGTTCGTTCTCCTTTTCTTTTTTTCAGCACAGTGAATTTTATAAGTTCAAGAATAAAGCAATTTCTAGGGTAAGTCCTGACTCTCCTGGAAAATACATCATAAGGTATTTTTTCCTTTGTATTCTGAATAGAGTACGAGGAGGTAGTGCAAACAGATCAGAGACTGACACAATTGGAAATATTAAAACTCAGTCTTCTAAGTAGTCACTTGTAGAAGTAAAGTACCTGCCACATTATTTATTCTCTCATCTTCTTCTTATTGTCCCTTCTCATGCAAGGTATCTTATACTTTAATTGAGTTATATTAAAAATAAGATCCACTATACCTATTATATTAGACTAAATGGCAACCACCAAACCTGGGGTAATGTCTACACTTAATCTCTGGAATCTATGACTATTATCTTATATGACAAAATGTATGATTAAGGTAAGGTCTTGAAAAGAAGGGTTTACTCTGGGTTGTCCAGATGGGCTCTACATGCAATCAAATCCACTCTTGTAAGAGAGAGAAAAAAAGGAGAATGTAAAATGACCATGGAGGCAGAAATTGAAGTCATGTGACCACAAGCCATGAAATGCCTGGAGTCACCAGGAGCAGGAAGAGGCAAGAACAAATTCTTTCCTAAAACTTTGAGGTAGCATGGCCCTGCCACTACCTTGTTCTCAGAGTTGGAGCCTCCAAAATTGAAAGACAACAAATTTCTATTGATTTTTTAGCCACCCAATGTCTGGCAATTTGTTACCTTAGGAAACTAGTATTCCTATAAGGTAAGTTTTAGTGTAAATAGGTCATTAATATGCCTGGAATTTTGTCATGGCATAACAAATGCCAAGTACTAGAATAAAAAAGCTACTAAATTGTTGCTTTTAGCTTTTAGGCATCTTATGTAATGACATATAATTCGCCTGTTTAAGCTATTCCTTCATGATTGAAACCTTGCTTAAATTTCCATACTGAAGTCTTTGTGTCCCTCTTCCTTATTTTGGATTCCTACCTAAAAATTATAAATGCAATGAGAAGAAAACCAATGTTGTAACATAATTAGGTAAAGCAAAAATGTGAATCAGAGAGCATTGCAGAATGGTGGGACATAACAAGCTAAAAAGGAAACTTATGTTTGACCTCCTTTTCTATGTGCATCCTTTTCTCCAACATCCAATGGACAAATTAATATGGGAAAACCAGAGAGTTTTCAATTCAGGAGCATTTAAATGTTCTGGATTGAAGAACCATCTACATATCCCAGGGAATCCCTAGACAATACTTGAAGGATTATTTCTTTGTTCTATGCCACCAACTATTTTGTATGGACATTAATTCCAAATAATGTATGTGAGAGCAAATTAAGGAATGAGGGTGTAGATGTAAAGGTAAAGAGTTCTTTTTACCAGCTGAAGGGTGCCTTGGATAGTAGAAGATAGAAGGAAGCCTTGCTCTCTTTTACCCTTGTGTTTAGGATGTTGATTCTGCTTGCACAAAAATGAACTGGAATATATGAACATGAGCTGAATTTGTTAGTTCCTTTAGTTCATTATTTTATGTTCTACAAACTAGGTTAATTCTAATTTTTCATTAATAATTACATTTTGCTGACAGACTTCTTGTACATCCACTGATATTTAATGCTTCAGAAGTGATGCTATAATAGTATCTAAACTTTATTATCAAATATGTCAAATACAATTAAATATTCTTTTTTTTTGGTACTGGGGATCGAACTTGGGTCCTTCTGCTTGTGAGGCAGGCAGCAGAACCACTGAGCTAAATCCCTGGCCCCCAATTAAATATTCTTCATGGTGACTAAGGATCAGGAGAAAATATTTCAAAGAATGAATCAAGAAAAACTAATACAGAAATGAGAAACATTTGTTAAATAGGATGAATTTTATTTATATTAACTCTCTCCATTTTACTTTATGAAAAATGTGTTTATTGTAATCGTTGCATATATTCATTGTGTATAAAATATTAAATAAACACCTAACTGCTTTTCCAAAGTGTTTGAGGATTTTCCCATTAGATTTTTCTTGAATCAGCTTCCTTAAAATATAATTTATCCTAGATATTATTTATTTTAGGTTTCTGTAGTGACTCACTGCTTATAAAAATACAAAGGTATAAGTCATTTTGAGCACTAAGTTAAATAATTTATAATCTAATATTAAATATGATACTAAAGCTTAAGAAACAGCATATTAAAGATATTTAGAATTTAATGTTTCATAGTCATATGTATTTTTTTCCTTTAACATAGTTGAACTAAAAGTTAGCTTTGTACTTCTGAAAGTGTAACAGACAAGTAAGTGAAACGGTACTTGACATAGAAAGCTTCCAAAACAGATCTGTGTTGAAAATTCTCTAAGCTAGCCTACACATTTTAGCAGAGAAATTGGAAACTTGAGGCCACGGGTGAAATATTTGAACAAATGAAAAGATTCATCATTTAGGAGTCATAAAATCTCCACCCAGAGAAACTGTAAAGGTCTTCGTGGAAAAACTGTTTCACTTTAGAGAGAAGGGGTTTGAGAATGTGCTTTCAGTTCATACTTTCAGTCCTTAGAACTGTAGATCCCATCCTTCTACCTAGAAATGCACACGGTCAAAGGGTAATTCATTTCTGAAGCAAATACTCCATTTAGGACATCCTGACACTCTGTGACAGCTGGGAAGTTAAAAAGTAGTAAAACCCAATCCCTGTTCTCCATGAGCTTACCTGTGTGCTAGAGGGAGATGAAACATGGTCAGAAATAACTGCAAGGACTATGCTGAAGGAAGAATAAAGATGTCTGCTTGCATTACAATGAAGATTCAAACTAGGAAAGATAAGAAACAAGGAAAGGCATGGACAAAGACACTCACGTCCCACTTTACTTCTCATCTTGTCACCTACTTTTCTGTAATCCCCTTGTGTTACGGTTTATTCCCCTCATTTGAACAAATCCCCTCACTTGTTCTTTTCTCCTCCTCATCTCTCTCTCCCCTTTCCCTCTCCATCTTCCTTGGCTTTTCAAAGACCTACTTAGTGATTGACAGTATATAGTATATGCTCAGGCTCTCACAAATTCACTGCTATCTTCTACCTTGGCTGTGAATTGCCTGCTTTGACCTCCTAGATATCTACCTCCAATTAACCAATTGGTCACGTCTCTACTGTGATAAAAATAAATGCAATGTATTCCTAAGGTAGTGAGTGGGAAAAATGAATACCATTTTTACACTGGTTACTTATGGAAATGATAATGTTTTTTGGATGTACTGGGTTACATAAAACACAGTGTTAAAGTTAAATTTTCCTATTTCTTTTCACTTTCTTTAATCTAGGAACATTAAAATTATATCTTTATTTCTCACATCTTTTTTGGACAATGCTGATTGAGAAAGACCTTACTGATTTTTCTCTTTGATTAATCTTATTAAGGCAAAGTATTAATACAAACTATAGATTTATTTTTCCATCTATATTAGTTGCATTTGCTTCGCATAATAAACATGCGTGTTATAGGATGAAGGATAGTTCAAAATTATTCTACCTTCCCGGCGAAAGTTTGTAAGGTAGTGGGACAATGGCTACTAATGTTTTTTCCATAAAGGTAGTTATGATAAATACCAGGATAATATTTATAATAAGTTGTATAATCATTTCACTTCTTCACTCTTCCCAGGCACTGGATCAAGTATACACAGTCCTTCCTATTTCTTGGGATATGCCTTGGCTAATGGGTTCTTAGAATATATAAATAAATACATTAAATAAAACATATCATTCCCTGTTAAAATTTTGAGGTTGTGTGCCTTGTGGTATTACTTTGTCCTTGATTAACTGACAGAATTTCGATACCAGCTTTCCTTGGTTAGTATTGCCTGACGTGCATTTAACAACAACAAAAACAAAATCAAACTTGTGGCATACTTATATTTTAGGCTTGTTTCTCATAAATATTTATTTTTAAAAAATATGACCTGAAGTATTTTAACTTGTTAATCCATTTGCATTGATTATGCTTTGTGGTACATTACATTTTATACTTAATTTGTTGCTGTTGCTATTGTTGTTCTGGAATTTGTCCCATCTACGCCTTATATTTTTTTAAGTCTTTTCTTTCTTGATTTTATTTGCCTGGGAAGTTGTTTTTTTTTTTTTTCATTTGACTTTCCCTTAGGAAACTTGCCGGAGTCCAGCTCCAGCGGGTTCAGGTCCTGAGAGGAGGTGTGGAGTTGGAGACGAGAGAACGAGACAGACACTGAGTGGAGGGTGGGCAGCTCCACTTGCCGTCTGAGTTATACCGAAATCACTTTCCTTATATGTGTTTTGATTACACGAGGCTTTGGTAAGCACGTGGGTCCATACACAGTGTGTTTTCATACAGAGTTAAAGAAAAGCTGATGTCATCTAAAGAACTATTTTAGACCACCTAGTTCTAAATACTCTTCCAGGTGCTAACTTATCAGATTTACATTTGAGGAACAAAAAGCATTTTAGCAAGGTCAGGCTACCTCATTAGGCCAAGTTTCCTCAGATCTCATTGTTGTGTGCCCTGCGGTTATATAGGTGTGGGCCAAGGGTGACCTTCCAAGAGCCATAACTGCGTTCCGAATTTGTAGATGTCCCAATTTCCCTTCGTACAGTCAGGGCCTTTGGATGTCACGTCCCCACGACTCATGGAGGTATGAGCGAGGGGCTTTTCTGTAAACGGATTTACAATTTCTTCCTGTCATCCCGGCCTAGTAACCATTTCGGAAGTACTGACTTTTATCCTCTTAGTGATTTCCCGGGGAGCACAGCACCCAGGGAATCACTACCGCGGAAAGCGAAAGCAAAAGACGGAGTCCTGGTTTCAGCCACAGTCTCCGTTGCACTGGAGCGGGGTCAAGCAGCGAGACTGTGACCATGGCCTGCGCCGATTGTAACTAATTTTGTGGACTATAAATTATTCAGTTGTTTTTTATCAACACATTGAAGAAACCATTCTACTGGTTCCTTATTATTTCTGAGTAATAAGATGTCAGTCTAACAAATTTTTATGGAAAATCCATTCTTCTCTTGAGTTGTTTTTAATATTTTTGTCCTTGATGTACTCCAATTTTACATCAGGCTTATATTTGTTCTTATTTTATCCTGCCTTGCATTTCTCATTCTGTTTTTGTTAATTATAGAAAATGAATTATCTTGTTGAATGTTATACTTCCACCATTTTCTATACTTTTTTCTTTGAAGAACTCTGAGCAAATATAGATAGAATATTGCCACTCCATCCTCCTTGTCCTTAAAAAACTCCATCTTTCTTGTCCCTTAAATTATGAATAAATCCATATACTACTTGCATATTTTCAGATGACTTAATATGCTCATATCTACTTCTCAGAGATTGATTTTTACTAGCTTATTTTTGAAATTTCTAGTAGAGCTATTTAATTCATTTTCACATTTTCCATGTCGCTTTGGAATGTCTCATTTCCTTCGGAAATTTTTGAATCTCCTATATTATGTTTGTATAGTAACACCATTAGTGCCTCATAGACAATTCTCACTCGTGTTTGTTGGGTACATAGTATAAATTATTGTGGCCTGTGTTTAAGGAGCATTCTTCCAAGATACTTTGACTTTGATTTTCCAATCTTGTGTTCAAAATCAAGACCGAGGCTTTAAGATAAGTCATAAATTGGGGGCACAGAGTAAGAATTCCTTTCCAATCAGTTTCAGCACATGTCCTGAAGAGTTGCCAGAGAGACATTCCCTCCTTGGCTCTAACTAGAAACATGGCTGAGAAAAGCAAGTTTGTTTCTGGGATAGATTTTTTATTGTGGCTCACTGCTAATGGATTTGCCTTTCCTCTATTCCAGTTTTATAGGAATTATCTGGCCCAAACCTATACCCAGCTAATTTCATAACTTTATTTCCTATGCTCTTCAGGCAAGCACCATTAAGACCCCAAGGTTTATGTGTTCCAAGACACTAGATATCTACATGGCAAATAAGTATTCCAGCCATCCTAATCTGCCACCAATCCCTAAGAAATCTTAATTCTCATCTTTTTAACCTCAAACATTTCCTTTATTTCATTGCTTGCTTAACTTTTTGAAAGATTACTCTTTGCCAACATTTTGAAGGAATCAATTTGTCTGTAGTTCTAGACTGCCATATTGCTGCAAAGGTAAGTTTTCCATTTTTTTAACCTAGTGCAATTTCAAATGGAATTTTTCTCTTCTTAAAATGCAAATAAGGCCATGTTGTTTGCTTTCTTAAACTGTTTTTAGATATAAGCTTTCCATAGCTCTATGGCATCTAGCTCTATATGGTCTTAATCTTCTTTATCTTTTTAAATAATTCTGTCAACTATTTTCTCTTTGCTAATAATGGTAAAATGACATTGAACTCTCTTTGGCTTTTGAATGTATCTCTTCAGCCTCTTTCACCTAGAGATGTTACATATTGTTTGTTGTCTTCCTTCCATCCATGTTCTTCCCTTGTTGATGTGTTTTCTCTTCTACTAAGGTCAATTTAAATGTCACTTTACCTGAATTCTACCCTAATTACCAAAGCTAGAAATTTCAGACTTATATCATCAACACAATGGGAGATAGAGAAGCCAGGAAAGTGGACTAGGAAGAAATACTCCTAAATGAAAGAAAGAAAACCATGGTGCCATGGTATTTGACCAAACATATAATTTCAAAAATAAAGAAATGACTAAGAGACTTAAACACTCTAGAAAGGTCAAATCTTATAAGAGCTGAAAGGATACTGTTAGATATGGAAATGAAGAATCAGGAGGTGAATTCTGGCTACCATAATGGAAAGCTGCAGGTGAAAACCTGATTGCAGTAGGATTTTGAATTAGGAATGGAGAGGAAAAACATTCCCAAGTACACTTAAGGAGCATGAAATAAAGTTGAAAGATTATCACTTGAGTATATAAAATTGAAAAAAAATTGTCTTAAAAATGCTTTGCTGTCAAAATTAATCACAGATTACCCATGCTAGGCAAGCAATCTCAGTGAGGCATGCCTTCGAACTTATTTTATACATTTTTTATCCAGCAATGGATGGTTGTAACTATAGTTACTTTTAATAACTTGTTTCATTTTTATACTAGAGTTAAAAGAGATTTATGCTGTTATAGTATTAGTGTATTCTGAACGTAACTATAGTTTTACCTTTACAAGTGAGCTTCACACTTTCGTATTTTCATGTGATTACTTAACATCCTTTCATTTCAGCCCAAAGAACTTCATCTGGTGGGGTCCACGAGCTGGCTACCTGAGTGTCGCAGTGTCCAGGTGGGCTGACCTGGTGGTGCCTGGATCCATGGTGGTGGGCACGGAGGCTTGGTCTATCGGTCTGAATATGCAAATTTTAATCCTGGATCCACAGAGACCTGCCTGGCATTAGGGTGCACAGGACTGGGTCTGGAAACTGAACCCACAGGGGCAGCCCTGCAGGCTGTGTGTAGAGTTCGAAGCTGGTACTGAAGAGGGCCTGATCTGGGTGTATGGGGACCAACCTGGCCTCGAGTCCTCCCATCAAGGCTGGCCTGGAGCTTTGGAGCAAAGTCCAGTTTGTTTCTAGGGTTACAATTGCAGTCAGGTTAAAAAATTATTTCCTGATTATTTGCATTTGTTAATATTTTAGGCTGGCAAAAGGTGTTTAACCGCCTTCTGGATTATACAAAGTCACTTTTTGTTGCATGATAAGAGTCGGATTTGCCTAACAAATACACCACCTTTGGTTTCCTCTGTGCTCAAGATGAACAGTACAGATAATCAAGGTCTCCTCAACAAAGCAAACTGCCCATTACAACAGTGCAGATTCCTCTGTTTTCAAAACTAGTGTTTTTCATCCTCATGACATAAACTGTTGCTCATATACTTTCTCAAAGTGACACATAAACCATTATAACTGGTCCCAGGTCTCAGAGGCTCCTGAAAGGCAATTATGTATAGTTCAGAATTCTATTGGTTGTAGTCCAAAAAGTAAACTGAAAACTCCCAAATTTACTGAATATTCCAATCATGTATATCCCTTCAGTGACTGTTTGATATCATACATTTTTGACAAGTGGAATGTAAAGGCTAAAGCATAAATTGTTTAATGTGAGTAAAAAGAATCTTACTGGAACCTGAAAGCCAATTTTCTTTTGATAATAACATTATCACCTCTTTTTCCGGGGGAGGAAAGGACCATATTAACTTAAAAATACAGATAATCTCTGGCTTTTGATAATCTTTAAATGAGCTGAGCTAATGCCTGAGGTTCTTAGAAAAGAATAATTGATGTTGATGATTAACACAATTTTCAGATTTGAGGCCACTGTGTTCAAGGCCAGGGTCTTGATCCCCTAAGTGGCTGTGATTAACCAGTGGCCTGACTTGTGCCTGCTGGAAGGTTTCTCTCATTTCCCGGGCAGTATTATTTCATCAGTGAGTTGGATTGTGTCCAGTTTATTTGGCAAAGATTGTGTAGGACCATGCTGTGTCCATTACCTTTCATTGACAATGATTTAATCTTGTTTAGAGAGCATCAGAGCTAGTTATTATGCTAGGCACAATACTTCAACATTTGGAATGGTTACTTCATTTACATATGAGATGATATTTAGCTTAAGAACAAAAAAATACCTTATAGAAACACACAAATGGTAGCTAGTTCATTTACCTGTGTATGTGTTCCTCCCATTCATCTCTCAAGTACTACTCCAATACAGCACATGCTTTAAGGATAGAAATATAAGAAGACACTTTTCCATAGCTTGTAAGGATATGTCAGACTTTTATTTGTTCATTTTGTATATTAGTTTAATAGGATGATTTTGTATGAGACAATAGGTTACATATTCTGAATAAAGACACTAATTACTGACTAGTACCGGCCCTTAAAGAACAAACCATCAGGAGTACTGTTGGCACCTTTCTCTAAGAACATGATGTTCATTATTTGGGAGTGTGATTGTAAACGTTCTTGCTCAACAAATCTATGTTATTCTACACTTTTGTTAAGAAAATTTGTCATTATTTGAGCAAGACCAGCTGTTCCCTTTCGCTTCCCCCCCACACTCCATCATCATTGTAGAGTTTCTAATTGTAAATACATTTTTTTTGGTACCAAGGATCAAACTCGGGACCTTGTGCTTGTAAGGCAGGCGGCAGAACCACTGAGCTAAATCCCCGGCCCTAGAGTTTCTTATTGTGACCTAGGCCTACAGCAGAAGGAAAATAATAACAGCAATGACAATAATAATAATGATAATGTGTAAATTACATGATACATTAGAGGTAACATGGACTAAAACGATACACGAAATATGCACAAAATAAAGACCTTTTTTCCTAGAGTATCAGGATGTCATGAGCAAGAGAGTAAGGAACTGGCCTGTCATGTTTGTGTGTTACTAAAAGTGAGGCTCATTGAGAAAGTATGATGTATAAGCACCGTGTTCCTCAGGGAATGCCTAGACTTTATCCATCTCAAACCAGTGAAATTTTATACCCCGTGATTAGCAACTCCTCATTTTTCCCTTTCTTTCAGCTCTTGGCAACCATCATGTTACTCTCTGCTTCTATGAATTTGAATTTTTTCTTATATATTTCATGTAAGTATTTTTAACTGGCTTCTTTCTGTAACAGCAACTGGCTTCTTTCACTTATGTCTTCAGGGCTCAATTAGATTGTCTCATATTGTAGGATTTCTTTCTTTTTTAAGGTTGAATAATATTCCACTGTCTGTGTACACTACTTTTTCAAACGTGTTCATCCATCAATGGACATTTAGGCTCCTGCCACATCTGGCTTATTTTGGATAGTGCTGTATTGAACATGAATCTTCAAGAATCTTATTTTAATTTTTTTAAGATAAATACTCTGAAGTGGAATTCCAATAGAATCATATATTAGTTCTATATATTTTGTGTTCATGAAAATTCCATGACATTTTCCCAGTGCCTGCACTATACTAATGCATGCTACATTTCTACCAATAGCTCACTGTAGCTTTTCTTACATCTGAGATAGCAGTCAGGGGATTTGAGCAGAGTTGTGAGACCACTTCATTTAACAGGATCTTCTTGGCATCTAGGTTGATAACAAACTACAGAGGGGGAAGAAATGGAAGTGAGGAGTTAGTTAATGAGGTGTCAAAACAAATGTTCAGCAGGAATACCCTCTCGATCCACAATCTGAAATATTATTTTCTTATTGGAGGTAGCAGTGAAGATTTGAGAGGAAAGCTAGATTAAAGATGAGTTCTTTATAGTTGTTCTGTTATAACACATGATGTCACTTACATGGGTGTGTACTGTGAGCCAATCACTCAGGTAAGCAGTTTTGTATTTAGAATTATTTTATTAAAATTCTTAAGATATTTCAACTTAGAGGGCCAAAGTCTGAGTCAGAACTCAAATCCACATCTATTCGGCCCATGCTTTCAACCATGCCATACAATTGCATCAGTTCTTCAATATTCTTCCAGTCAAATTCTTTAACCATCCAAACCATAACTTCCTTCCTATTTATTGCACAACTCATCTAAGCAAATCATGTAAATCTCTGAAGAGAAAACTGAGTGGGCAAGCATAATATATGCATGCCTATTTCTTCTTGTCCTTGCTAATGGCAAAATACGTAAGTTTTATATCAGATCTGTTTCACTTCCATTTCTTAAAAGTTGCAAATATAACTTCTAGCAGAATATTCATTACTGCAAATATCCATTATAAACAAACAATTTAAGAGTCATCAAAAGGTGGTAGAAACTTACACATAATATTTAAAATTCTCCCAGGTTTTAAAGCTCTTCTTGGCTGGGTCAACCAGGGTCACTAAAAGTTTCTAAGTGGAGGTATGGTAATTACTTTAACTTCCCAGGTAATAAGGAGGTCTCTAGTGCAGCTTTCTATCTCACACATGGATGAATAAAGGGAAAGGCCAGGTTTAGTGTAGATAAGTGATAAACAAAGGGTAAAGATACTCAAACTGTTTTGTTCTTAAAGATTACAGTCAACAGGGTGCTTGGAGTGAGGACAATCTTGTTATGAAAACTCAGTTTATATCATTTGTTTACTATCCCTGACTTCCTGAGTGAGTTAATCAAACATTTTAATGTTTTTTTTTTCATTTCCATTAAGAGTAGTAATGATTTGGATCTAGATATCCCCCCAAAGCTCATGTGGTCATAGGCTTTTTTCAGAGGTGGCTGAATCTGGAATGTGTGATGCTGGGATTAAGGGCATGTGATTATTAAACTACTACACATGACCAATTGTTTTGGCACAGCCCCGCCATAATCCCCGTAGTCTAGATGGGATAAAAGGGGCAGAAAGGTCAAGGTCCCTTGTTGCTTTTGCTACCTTGTGGATGCCATGAACTGCTTCTCCTTTGTGACACCTCTCTGCCATATGCCACCCTGCCTTGGAACCAGCGGATTATGGACTGAAACCTCTACAAACTGTGAGCTAAATAAACACCTTCCCCTTTAATTTTGGGCCTCAGGTGTTTTGTCTCAGCAAGGAGAGAAAAGTAACACAAAGGGCAAATGTATATGGTACTTAAATGAGATAATGTTCCTGGCATATTCAAGGGAGTATATATATCGAAGGATTGATGATTAGAAACTATTTTTCTTCTGTTCATGGAGCAATATTATCATCTAGAAAACAAAAGTAAGAAACAGCATTGTAGAAAGACCAACATCCTGTTGACCTGTTCTTGGCATTAAGACAATAATTAAAATGATTCTCTTGATCTAAGTACTTTGTCACGCTTAGAGTGCATCTAAACTGGCCAGGGTTGCCAGGGGCACTTTAAAGAGGACAGTTCCACTACATTTTGTGTTGTTTAGCTTTGGAGGTAGAGACTGAATTTCATTCTGCAGAGCTATCAATCAACAAATTTATGAGCAATTACCTTCCTCTGCATTTTTTTAGGAGATTATTCTCTGGAACAGAAGTTTTCACATCATGGTGACAAAAAGCCAAGTTGACAGTCACTACCAGAACTGAACAGAATTTTTAACTCCACATGACCATACTCTCCTGCCAGATTTTCTATAAAAATTAAATTTCGGGTATAATAATTCAATGGATTTTTCATACCTGTGGTCATTTTTATTAGACTGAATTGATAACGAGGTTTCTGTGAGTCTGTAATCACTTATCATGTGTTTCACATTTTTAGGAAAGCCACAGAATTAGGCCTTGATCTTGTACTCAAAGCTGATTATGAATTTTCTAACCCAAAATTAAGTCATTAAATAAAAATCTTGGTTCTGGTGATCAACCAAAAAAAAAAAAGACAAAAATAAAAGCTCTTCTTACAAAATGAAGCCCAGAATAATGATAAATTTACTTTTGCCCAGTTTTCAAAGCAAACTATAGACTTTCAAAATTACAAAAATGAAATTTTGTATGTATGCATATGTTTATTTCTTTGCAAAGTAATTCCTTGTGTTTTTGCCATTGGCTGAGAAAAAAGGAACAAAACAATTGACTCACAAACCTTATATTAGCCTTATAATTTGTTTTTTTTTTACTTTGGACAGTGGTGACAAGAAGTAAAAAGTTCCTTATACATATTATCATAAGAGTACACTAGGAAAAACAACACATAAGCATAATAGAAAGTATAAAGATAACTGCTTCCTTAAAGAATAACAAAAGTAATATGATAGTCCAGAGTTAGAAGAATTTGGCCCAATTCATCTGCACTTGAATTTTTTTTAACTGAAAAGATTAAAGTCTCCTCAAAATGATTTCAGAGTCATGCAAGCTCCTAATAGAGTAGAAGGTATGTAAGCCTTGTTCTATTGATACCAATACTATGTCTTTTGGTCTAAAATTTAAAATTTTTTCTTAGGTTTTTGTTGTTGTTGTTGTTGTTGTTGTAAAAACCTTCTGTTCCTCTTTAGTATTTATCTCAACATAAAAATATGAAATAATATCATATGTCAGAATACAATTACATTTCTTGCCTTTGAAATGCCTCACTGTTTCTAGTTTGTTCTCTTCCTACAGTGTTTTAAATGAAATTCTCAAATGTGGAAATGAAGTAACTCTTCAAGTGTGACCTTATTCATCATAATTTTTCTATGTGATTTGAGCTGCTTACTGCTCCAGCTACTACCTGTGAGTAACTGAAGTCTCAGAGCTCCTACTGGAGTCAAATCATTTTATGTAATCACTGTAGATCTTTTTTAGCTAGCTTATGAAATTCAGGGAGAAGACAGATATTTCAGAAGATATTTTATTTATTGCCTCTGGTGATATTTTCCATGGTTGGAATTCTTTCTCTCTTTACACATAAATCTACCAAGAAAAATTCTTCACTCAATTGATTCACTCTCCTTTTTCCCCACATAGAACATACAAGTTCAGAGGGCTGGTGGGGAAAGTTATACTAAACATTTAATTTGTCTTCCCAGATCTTAAAATGATGTAATTTGAAAGAGGCAGAAAAGTAGTTGGTTTTGTAGATTTATATCAATCTCCAAGGTTCTCAAATAAGATCACATTTATTCTCCAGGGGATATTGGGCAATGTGTAGAGATTTTTGTTTGTTTATTTCTTTTTGGTGGTTGTACAATGGCCTTGAAGTTGCCACTCACATTTAGTAGGAGGAGGGCAAGGATGCTGCTAAACCTCCTACCATGCTGCATATGTCAACTGTACAATATGGAGTCAACTAATCTAATATATCAATACTGCTGAAGTGGAGAGACCTTATTATCACTTTAAAATTGAATCTGTTCCTCTCTCAATTATGCAATTAAAATATTGTTCATTCTGAAAGAAGTTTACAAAGCAAGGCATTTGAGGACATACTGTCTGACAATTCTGAAGTGCAATGAAGGGAATGTTTAAGCAAGTAAACTGACTTCCAAAAAGCAGGATTGGGAGGCACATGACCAAGTAGTGCTCATACAATACTATTTGAGTCCTCCCCAAAATCTCCTAAAATTTCAACCATTGGGCAAGAGAAGTAAAAATCCCAGAGTGGCTAACATGTTACATTGCTATACAAGTCTTTAAATAATTGCAAACTCTCCATGGTGCACAGCCAGGAGTGAGAACATTTGGGTTCCCTTTCCCCCACTTCTGGGTTAAAAGGGAATTGAAACCAAGCCAGTGGAATGCCTCACCTTGTAACTGAACGTGTGGCAGCTTGTTTTCTCTGTTCTATTGGTGTCTCAGGAGCTCTTCTTCTAGCCAGTCATCAAGAATTGAGTTAATGATGGGTCATAGTGCCCTCCAGCCAGCTTTACTGATGTCATTTAAAAGGTATCTCACTATAAGAACTGGTGACATGGCTCTGGTGAGGCCATCACTGAATCCAATTAAAAATCTTTTTTCTTCATGCTGTGAGAGAAATCAGGAGCCCAGCCCTTTGTTCCAGTGTTGCCACACCATAGGGTACTGCAGAAGGCACATGTGACACTGTCTAGTCTTTAAGCATTCTTGTCTGGAAAAACCTCCAGTCCCCAAGGCCAATCTCTGGTTGTTCATTCACCTCCTGATTTAGAGATAGGTCTTTCTCTTCCTAACAAATAATAAGATAACAAGTAATGAAAATGAAGAAAAATAACTCAATTACTCATGCCCCCTTGAAGACACTTTGCAAAAAAGATATTTTCTGTGTTAGAAGGAAAAATAACTAGTAAAGTAGGTCAGGCAGGTTGCAATATGACACAATTTGCAGTAACATTTCTGATTTTAAAAGTAACTTTTGAAGACGGGTCAAAGTAAAATTCAACATGATAATATAATTAAAGACATTTTCAATAAGTCAGCACTTATTTTAGTTTAGTTTTCCCCTTGGATTGGAAAGTGTGTAGGCAATTAGTTTAAATTAGGCTACGTGGGGATATTATTTGTATAACAAAAATAAGTTTCTCTTTGTAATTAAATTTAATGGTGTTGCACTGGAGAAAACCTGAACAAATTTCTAAGGCTTACCTTGCTCTAGTCAACCCACTGCTCTGAGATTCATTTGTATAACAAGTCATTTTGTTACATCTTTGACATGCTTTGCTGTTTTAACATGCTAAGCAGATACTTCCAACTGCTGAGGATTTACAGTAAATCATTTTTCTCTGAGGCTTGTCTAAGTTCCAATGCTTCTTAGATTGTTTTGATGTTGCTAAAACCTTGCTTTTCTTTTAATCCTGCTAAAAATAAAGAACAGTTTCGAATCACCATGTGTATTTACATGTACATATGAAATTAAGATTGAATCTTTGAGATTACTCATATATTTAAACTCCCCGTCCTGAAGTAAGTATTCATCAGCAGGAACCTGGGTGTATAACACTTTTACATATACATACCCACACAGGTACGTATACTCAAAAATACATAGTATGGGTGTAGTTCATTATTTAAAATTTTACAACTAATACATGTAACTTTTATAATTATAAAATATAACAAATGGAAAAATACTTGCTATTGCTGTGGCATATGAAACCTAAATTTGGTTTATTTTTTTCTAGATACTGTTATTGAAAGCAGATGGAGCTAGCTTTCTAATATCAAATTATTTTTCTGTTGACATTAATCAGAATAAGTTATATATAGGGGAGGCAATATTTTTTGATGGATAGACAGTCTTGAATTTCTGTTCTCTGTCATTCACAAGCTTAAAATTTCAGGTAAGTTAAATTCTCAAGTAATAGGTCTTTGATCTATAAATTGAGGGAAATAATACACGATAGGATTGTTTCAAAGAGAAAGATGAAATTAATATACTAAAAGTATTAAGTAGAATTATAACAAGCAGTTAACAATTGATATTAATGATTATAGTCCGTTACTGTTTTCATTATTATTAATAGGAAAAATTGAGGAAGGATAATCACATGGAAATAAAAACATTAAAAGATACTGTTTAAGTTTATATGTTCATAATACTCTACCAACTACTCTGGCCTCCAAAGTGATTAAAGGTTCATGAAATAGTTCCTAAATGCATAAGGCTGCTTTATTCCTGTTGTCTTTTTTTTTTCCTAAATAGCTCCCTGTTCTTGAAATATGCTTTCCCATTTGCTGCCTAGTAAATGGCTATTCATTCCACAGACTCCAACTTAATGTGTTGTTTTTAATTTGTTGCTTTTGCAAAGCTATGTCTGCTCTTTCCAACCACTCGCCAAGCATGCTGATTTTCATCAACAATATACTTTGGTTATAAATTTATTAAAGCATTTAGTATATGTAACCAGTTGATTCCTTATATGTCTACCTACCCTGGCAGGTATGTGAACTTGAAGGCTAAAGCCACATTTTATTTATTTTCCTTTTTTAGTGCATAGCAGTTTCAGGTGTATCAATATATGAATGCATACCAGCTGAATAAACCAATGAAAAAATGAGAGAATTTGGCCACGGATTTAGCTCAGTGGTTCTGCTGCCTGCTTCACAAGTGCAAGGATCAAAGTTCAATCCCCAGTACCCAAAAAAAAAAAAAAAAAGAGAGAGAGAGAATTAAAGAGCATTTTTTTTCTGAGTTCATTTATTTTATTAGAAAATAACAGTAACCATATTCTTCCATTGCTTCTAGTACTTTTTTTCTGAAAAAATTAAGTAGTGTTTAAGTGTCAATTATCAAACTATAATATTTACCAAGTACTAAGCATTATTTTTTCCTGAAATTGTTTTTCTTTTTATTTCCCATTCTTCAATAGTTCAAGGCATTTTCTATATTGATTAAAAATTTAAGCAAAGAAAAGAAAAAGAAAAAACATAAAAATGTTTGACTTTTTCTAATTGTTTATGCTTCTTTCTTCTATCCATTTACCTCTATCTTGCTCAACCATTTCCAGTGAGACTGTTGCTCTCATTATTTTATAGAACCCACTCTGTAACTGTCCTAGAGACTCCCAGTCTTACAATTCAGAAGTATTTTATTAAATTTAATTTTCATTTTTCTTTGAGGCATATTTATTTGGCTTTGCTATTTCTTTCTTTGCTGTCTGAAATACTTTGCTTGTGTTTTCCTTCTCCTTGTTCAAGTTAAGCCTTTTATGGGATAATAAGGAAAAACAGGGAATCAGAGAATATATAGGAGATTTTTTATTATGTCATTATTTTTCATGGAACAAGATTAAAGGAGGCAGAAATATTGAAATCTGTAGAGATAAAAAGGATTCTAAGGTAATTGCATTAGTAGCGA
This sequence comes from Heterocephalus glaber, assembly GCF_053883595.1. Classification (NCBI taxonomy): domain Eukaryota; kingdom Metazoa; phylum Chordata; class Mammalia; order Rodentia; family Bathyergidae; genus Heterocephalus; species Heterocephalus glaber. Next base: position 15,216,862 of record NW_028258296.1, on the reverse strand, counting down.
TAGGAAACCTCTGGAGTATATGTTCAGGGTAAATTTCAGATTTAAAGGCGGAATTTTAGAAGGTTGACCAGAAGTATAATTTAGCATGAATTGGAAAATTAAAAGGAATATTAGGACATGCACAACTGTCACCTGGTATACAGTATAGAGCATACATTTGGACCATTGTCTCTCTGAATTCCACATTTTTTATATTCCAACAATTTCAGATAAAAATATTTTTAAAAAATCTTGTATCTGTATGAACATGTACAGGCTTTTTTCTTATCATTATTACCTAACACATTACAAGCACTATTCATATGGCTTAAATTGTATTAGTATAAAAACTAATCTAAACATGATTTAAAGTATATAAGCAAATATGTATAGATTGTATGTACATATCATGTCTTTTTATCTAAGATTTGATAATCCAAGGATTTTGGTGTCTGTAGGCAGTCCAATCCCCACTGTTACTTAGGGATGACTGTATATGACTGATAAATTCTGCAGTGTCATTTGTAATTTTATGTGAATTCTAAAATTCTAATCTGGCTTAATCAAACTTTTCATTTTTTAATCTAAAATATATATAATCATGGACATTAAAGTATTTATTGATTGACAACACTGCTCTTTTCCTATGCTAAATGAGATTATAATATAATGAAGCCATTTCATTAACCATATACAAATACCAATTCTTAATTATTAACCAATTTTGTGTAATCTGATTCTGCATATTTTTAAGATAAAGCAGTATCATTTCTTATATGTAAAAAATTAACATAATAATCTGTGTCTCTGAAAACTTAAGGGAAAATGGATAAAAAAGAACTGATAAATATTATAAAAGTGAATTCACTCTGTTTATTAAATCAATATGGTGAGAGCAAAAGATAATTTTTCCCAAAAGCTATAAAAATTACAGATAAAGAATATAAAATTAAATCAAGGTAAAAATATGCTTAGGAAGTGTTTTTAAAAGTACAAGTATTATACAAATAGAGAAAGAAGTAGAAAGGGGATGTGATGTGGAGTAGTTCTAAAATAAAGCAGAATTTGGAAAAAACTCATTAGGTCAGCATAGTTGAAGATAATCCTGACAGAGAGGCAAATGTAGATGCCAATGAGAAGGATTCAGCAAAACCAATTTCTGCAGATAGACATGGAGCAAATACATTGGAAGGAAATGCAAAACTTCAGAGGTCTGCGAGAACTGATATTTTCCAAATAAACTCAGAACAGCAACAACAACAAAAATAAGACCACTCCAAATAGTGTTAAAATGAGGAGTTGGAAGTGTTTCTTAGTGCTGTCAAACTTAGAAATGACACACACATTTAGAAATGCAAAGCTGAAATTTCCCAGTGTTAAATTTTTAAAATTCATTATTTTTTTACATCAAAAAATAAAACCAACCCTGCCCCTCTCATGAGAAAGGTGCCAGTAGAAGTGTTTTGAGTTGAGTTCTGCTTGAGCTGGGTCAGAATATTTCACTCTGTGGCCTTTTGAGGGCAGCTAATACTTGCAGTGATTGTAAAATTCTCAGAAAAAGGATAGACATAGGTATTTATTACAAATACTGAATGAAAGGATAAGAAGAAAAGAGGACAAAAATTCTATATAATTATAAAATTTAAGTATTTATTGATTAATGAATGCTGAAGAGTTTGTCATAAGAACGATGTTAATTTATATTTGGATAAAGGTCATTTACCCATCCAAACTTTGGTGCATGAAATATGAAATTTCAGCAGAGTTTCTCTCATGTAACAGTTTATATTTAAGGCAAAACTTGTTGAACATTTACTACAGAGAGCTAGAACACTAACTTGTAATTAGAAAGAAAGTATAGTAAAGTGTACAGAAAACAACAAACATGGCACATACTGGTTTTTTGTTTACAACACCAAAAATAGTAGCTTATTTTCCTAGTGCCCTACACATATTGATGTCTTCAAATTCTGATATAAGAAATACTGAAGTTGTATTTTTGAGTCAAGCACAGTTAAATGATTTTTTCTTTTTCAGCAGAATTACAATCAGGAATCATGGTTCCTACAATTTTTCAGAAAATAGTAAGTTATAGTAATATTTACCATCTTCAATATATAAATAATTAAGAAAATAAAACCCATGCAGGCTGCTATGAACCAACTTACACTCCTTAAGAAAATTAAAAGTGAAAATTACAAAAATGTTAATATTTTACAATAAGTTTCATTTATCGAGGTACTCATTTAATATGCATTTTGTTTTATTCTACACTGGTATACTTAAAAGATGACATATTTCATGCAAGACTGGGGGATAAATGCAATGCTCTAATTAACAGATTATAAATATTATGAAGTGAATAATGTATGTGATTTAATAGAGATTGAACTCTATCTGGTTTTGAAATAAATTGGTCATTTTATTGAGAGATTAATCCATTTCAAAAGGTGATGCATCTTTAATATTAGTTAAATCAAATCTATATGTTTTCCTTAGTGTGCAAAGGTAAAATAAGGAACAAGTTTGCCCTCAAGTGGACTTCAAAGGCAGATCAGAATTTCCAAAGAGGAAGGGAGAAGAAAGTTGGGATCATGGATCTATGTATTCAGATTGGTAGAAAGGAAGCTAAAAAATATTTTTTGTTCCTTACAGGAGACACTTCCTTTATTTTGGGAACATTTTCTATTTTCCTAAGTGTTCCAATAGCACATAACAATTCTACTTCTATTTATAAATATTCCAGTATAATTTTGTATCCATTAGTAATTTTAAAAATTTTTATAGAATATTTTAACCTTATAGAATGTTTTGCCCTTAATTAAAACTAAACAACTTTTAAAACTCTGATGTTTGCAACAGTCATCCATTCTCTATGCCAAAAAGCCTCACAAAACTGTATAATCAAATCAAGACAGCAGTACCGTCAACAAGATGGCAGAAGAGGAGGTTGCAGTTTTCACAGCTTCTCACAGAAAGTTAATCTAACACCTATTCACAGAAAAGGAAACAGTGATGAAAAAACATCAATATTGGAAATAAGCCTGAGTTATCTTCATGGTTCAGACTGCATTGAAAACTACAAGGAAAAAGAAAGAGAAATGGTCTCCCTTGAATCCACAACCCCTTGGTCTCTCTTCCCTCAGCACAGTGCCACCTAGCAAGGATTTTCCAGCAACTAGAGTTCATAAAGGGGAAAACACCTAAGCGTAGATACTCCGCTTCTCTAGCATTCTGTTAGACTTCCCAAGAAACTCACTCAAAAAAAAAACCCAAAAAAACAATACCAGCTCATAGGAAGCACAAGGAAAAATGGTACAGTTGATCATGGGGTCAGGTAGAAACAAACCAAGGAGTCTGAGCCCATAGCAACCAGCATACAGGCCTTGGTGATGGCTCTGTGTACCTGCCAACATCAGAGATGTACCTGTCCAATCAGAGATGTCAGCCAACAGCATGGAACACCAGCATCGCTGAGCTGGTCACTCCCAGAAGAGGTGGGAAGCTTTAACTGGCTTGAGTTCCCAGATTGATTAGCCTCAGAGCCTACCCTGGGAACTCAAGCAAGTGAATTATGATTAAGAGTGGGAGCTAGCTGGCAACACTTGGCAGATTAACACTGTTAAGTGCAATCTTAAAGTCTACACGTAGACACTGCCCAGAAATGAAGATAATTGCCACAGTGAATTTCATCAAGGAACAAAAGCTATTTGTATGACAACTAGCTGTTTAAGCAATGCACAGTGCAGCAAGAAAGTCTACCCCAAGGCCCTGCATTGGCAGGGGAACAAACATCAATGATGCACTACTACTGAGAAAATAATCTGGTCCTGTCCATGCCAAGCAGTGACTCTACTTAACTTCTCTAACAACCCTGTCCAATTGTTAAGCTTAAATAGCAAGAATGTCTGGCAAAGGATTATATCTTCTGGCCAAGCCTAATCTGAAATGACTGCATATTCATGCAGCAGCTCAGCATTTTTGCAGAGCTGAGCTAGCTACTCTACCTAAACTGAGGAAAAAGGCAGCAGCTCAAACATCAAGAGAAGCTGAAGTAAGTTTCCCTGCTCAGAGTCCTTACTCACGATCTCATAAAGAATCACAAATCAAACTAAAAAGTGAAGTTCTATTTCACAAAAACTTTTGTAAAGGCCTGAAAAGGTAACTGTCTCCTCAAATATGCAGCCACATGTGAGGAGAGTAGTGCCCAAGGATTACAAAGACTCAAAAAATGAAGACATTTCCAAAGTGAATTTAAAATTTTCAACAACGGACCCTAAAGAAAAAAAGAGATGTATAAAATGACCAAGTATTTAGAATAATTCTCTTAATGATGTTCAATGGACTATGAGAATATACAGATAAAAATTAAATGAAATTTAGAAAATAGTTGATAAATACAATAAGAAGTTTGAGGATAAAATAGAAATCCTAGAGTTGAGATGCCAACTAAACTGAAAACAACAATAGAAACTTCAGCAGCAGGTTTAATGTGGGTGAAGAAACATTCAGTGAACCCAAAGATAGAACACATGAAATTAACCATAGGACAAAATTTTATAAAACAATAAAAAGTAGTTTTTAAGAGCCTGTAGGAATTATGAGACACCATCAAATGATTCTACCTATGCATAATAGGAATTCAAGATGAAGAAGTATAGAAAACTTACAAGAGACCACAGAGCCAAAAACCTCCTTAATTTGTAGAAAGATACCAACTTCCAAATGCGGAAAGTACTAAAGTCTCAATCAAATTCAACCCAAATACAAATTCTACCAGACACACAATTATCAAACTATGAAAAATGAAAATCAGCATGAATTATGAAAGCAGCAAAAGATCAGAACCACATTAGTGTACAAAGGAATCCCAATACTACTCTGACCAGATTCCCCAGCATATTCCAATAGACAAGACTAGACTGCAATGATACAGGAAAAGAGCTGATGGAAAAAAAAATGTTATCAGGAAGGAATACTCTCTCCAGTAAAGCTAAGTTTTCTAAACCATGGGAAATATAAAAACTTGGCCAGACAAACCAAAGCTAAGGGAGAATATCACCATTAGAAGAGTCTTACACAAAGTACTGAAGAGACAAACAAAAAGCTTCTAACTAATAACAGAAAGATTATAAAAGCACAAAGTTCCATATTATAAGTAAGGCAGCCATATTTAGAATAATCTAGGACTGTAATAATGGGGTGTAGTGTAATTTAGTCCCTAATACAAGGACAAAAAGAGAGAACTATTAACATCAACTATAACTACAATAAATTGTTAAGGTGTATATGTTATAAAATAATGTAAATTCTGAGATCAAAAAATAAATTAGGGTGCTTGCTTTGGCAGCACATATACTAAAAAAATAAATTAGAGAGATAAAAATATAAAATCATTGTATGAGATCAAAGAAGTAGTCATGTATATAAAAATTATATTTAAGGTTCATGCTAAGTAGAAAGCAAAAATCTGTAGCAGAAACACACACATACACAAAAACACACACACACAAACACACACTCCTTCTCATATATACACAAGAAGACAAGAAAAGATCCACTACAGAAAAGCATCAAACCACAAAGAAAGACATCAGAAGAAAGAAAATATACATTCCGGGTATTAAGTCAGAGTCATGAAGAAATAGAAAACCAGACTAGATCAATAACAAGTAAGGAAATTTAGTCAGTAGTATGATATCTTGCATCAAAGAAAACCCTATGACCTAATTGTTTCACAAGCAAATTTTACCAAAAACTCAAGAACTAATTCCAATCCTTCATAAACGCTTCCATAAAATGAATAGGAAGATATATTTCAAAACTTTTTTTTTTGGTACCAGGGATTGAACTTGGGACCTTGTGCTTGCAAGGCAGGCAGCTGTATCACTGAGCTAAGTCCCTGGCCCTTAAAATTGTTTTTTTCTGGCCAGTATTACCCTGATACCAAAGCCAGAGAAGGAAGCTATCGGTCAATATTCTCCATTTATATACATGCAAAAAATCCTCAACAAAATACTAGCAAAATGAATTATACAATGCATGATAAAGATCACACACCTTGATCATGTAGGACTTATCTCTTGTTTCAAGAATATTTAAACATACATAAGTTAACAAATGTGACCCATCACATGACAGTATGATGGACAAAAATTCATATTGATCATCTCGTTAGATAAAAGAAAACTATTTGAAAACTTCAACATTGTTTCATGATAAAAACATGCAAAAACTTACATGTAGAAGAAATGTAACTCAACTCAATAAAGTCCATATATGAAAAACCCATAGCTATTACAATACATAATGGACAAAAACTGTAAGCCTTTCCTCTAAGATCCAGATTGAGAGAAATGGTGACAAATTCACCTTTTCTATTCATCTCAGGATAGGAAGTCCTTTCCACAACAATTAGATAAGAGAGAAAAATAAAAAGCATCCAGATCGTAGAAGAGAAATTGTTATATGATGATGGCATTTGTATAGAAAACCCTTTGTTGTTCTAGTGATATTTTGTATTTCACATCATTTTTCCCTGAATTTTTATACAAAAATGAAAAAATGTGGAAATTTCATAGAAATCAAATATCAATTCCTTATCTGAGAACTTCGTATGAAGAACTTTATATGATAGCATAAAGTAAATTTTATTTTGACTATAAGTGGTTTCAAAATAACTTTTGAAATGCCTTCCCAATTTTAACACAAATGGAAATTCAACAGTGAGAATTCTGGAGAGGGGCACTTAACTGAAGGTTAGAAATTGAAAATTTACCTAAGAATCTGATTCTTTAAATGAGTAAAGACACCTAGAAATCTGTACTTTATATAAAGCAACAACAAACTGAGCTAAAATAGTTCTTACAGTCAGATTTTAAAATCACTCTGCTGAAATTTTCAAAGCCTTTGTAATCTTTAGATTCTAAGATTCCCAAGATATTTTCCCATAGTTCTTTTGATTCTCTCAGGTCTATTCCCTTCTCTGAATATACTACTATAAAAGTAAGCACTGTAAGTATATGCTCATTGGTATTACTCACTTTTATTGTACCCAACATGAAATTTTAGCTCAACACTCATGGTGTACACTTTAAAATGTCTCCTTATCAAAAATTCTAAAAGCTTGTTTCATGGAGAAATGAGTTTAGATGTAAAGAATTTAATGCTATCATAGTAATACCCTAAGTAACCAGAATTTGTTCTGGTTAACTGCATTTTCTAATAATCACATTTTACCAAGGAATTCTACACCTTTAAAATGTTGTCAAAACTAATTTTTTTCTCAAATGAGTTAGTTCATTCATTACTTTAATAAGAAAAATATAGGTGAAGATAATTGAATCTCTCTGATAATCAATAATTGAGTATTTCATAACACCTAGAAGGTCTCTCCTTCTGAAACTAAATTCTCAACATTATATTATGCTGGAGATGGAGACATAAAAATTAACACAAATATGCTTTCCTTTAAGGTTGAGCAAGGAAGCTTGCCACTTCCTTTGAAGCATATATATGGACACATTTTCCTATGTTTTATGGTATTCTATTTGCATATTATGCATGTATGCAGATTTAGTTGTGTAATTATGAAATATTTCAAGCATACAGATGTATGGAGAATAGTCTAACACATCCAACTCTCTGCTTAAAATATATTTAATCCTTTGAATCCACAATTATGTATTGTTTAGCAGATTAGCATTTAAATTTTTAATAAATTCTTGTTACTACAAATAAGGGAGCAATCAATGTTCTCATTGATATCTCCTTCTACATATATAAGAAAGTTTCTCTAGAATAAACACTTAGAAATGGAAATACTGATTCCAAGCCAGAGTCCTCTTCAGTGGAGTACACAAGCCAATTGTTCTGCAAATGAACGAAGTACATCTACATACATAGCAGCAAAGAACTGCGACTACATACTTTTATTTGTTATACTGAGAATTTCAAAGTTTTATTGATGTGATAAGTGTATAAAAGTTCTTCTTTGTAATCTGTTTTCTGTTTATTATTGAACAAGCCCGTAAATATTCATTTTTACATTTACTTTTCCTGTTGTGTAAATCATCTCTTCACATCCATTGTCCAAATTTTTGGGCAAACTTTAAGTAGTAGTAGTTTTACAGAATATTCTGTTGGCAAAGACATGGAGGAATAATTCCTGACATATATTATTAATTGGAATGCAAAATAGCACAACGTCTATGGAGAAAAATTTAACAATATCTAGCAAAATAAAGTGTTATCTACCTTATACTTGAGCAATTCCATTTCTGAGAGACTATCCTGAAAGTACACTACTGGTAAAAGTGTGAACAAATGATTGGATAGTCTCTTTGCTGTTCGATGCTGTTCTGACCAAATTAAACTAATCATTAACCTAATAAAAGGCTTTTCTGAGCAGAGGACCCACGTAACTGTCCATGTCAGATGCCTATGAGCTCAGTCTCACCATCTTGGAGCCCCAGAGATCCACTGTGTATACGCTTAATAATTATATCTATTTCTAGAATTACTGAAAGTCTGCTAATACTATTCTTGCTAAATACATGTACATGTGTCTTATTATCAGAATATTTATACAGCCAGAGGGAAAGAAATGCACTGTACAGTGGGAGTTTACAAAAATGGCCCAGGGAGACATTTTAATCAGATTTCAGTAAAACACCAAAAAACAAACAAACAAACAATGATTGATAGTTTCGAGAGGATCAGAAGGAGGTAGGTCCATGGAAATTAGCAGAAATCACCCCTGAAAGAAAAAAAAAGCCAAGCTGTCCTTCAAGAAAGTCAGCAGGAATTAGTGACCACCGGTAGTATCTGATTTTTTTTGTTGCAAGGCATCTTGACTTCTTTTTAATTGTTTAAAATAACTCACTAAAAAGAAGGCAAAATTATAAAAAGTAGCAAGAATTAAAGCCATGGGAATTTTTGTTATCTTTTTTGTTGTCTTTCTTGTTTTCCTGAGGATAGAACTTAAGGGCTTCAACGGAGCTACATTTCCCAGTCTTTTTATTTTTATTTTGGAGCAGCTACATGGCCAAGGCTGGCCTCAAACTCATGATTGTCCTCAGCCTGCCTCCCAAGTAGCTAGTACTAAAGGTGCAGGCCCCCATGCTGGGAGGGGGCACTCAGTACAGATGATACTCAGATTTGTTTTATGAGATTAGATTTATACTTGCATGTGAAGCTTATTTTATGGATTTAAAAGCCTATTTCATTTTTTGCTTACTAAATTATCTTCCATATAAAAACCTCCTTTCTAATTTCTTGCAATATGTTGTCAAGGCAAAAATTTCTATGTACACGGCAAGAGGTATTTAATTATGTTTTAATATAAAATGGACCATTGCAAAATTTGGCATAATTTGATTACCAGATTGAGTAGATCTTAATATAACTTACTGTAGGAGGGATTGCATGCCCTCAACTACTGGTAACTAGGAAAAAATAATTTATTTGAAAAACTAAAAAACATTCTAGTTTATCTGACATTTTTATTTCTGAAAATTTGAGATCTTTTTATTCTCTTCATAAGTCTTTTCTATCAATGTGGAATGAGAAACGATTGGGTTTTTCTTTGTCCTTTGAATATCAGTTGTAGAAATGCTCAGATCCCTTGCATACTTTGATCTATAGAACATCTAAAATTAAGAAATGTTATTGTATGGAAGCAAAGTACAGAATTCCAGCATGCAGAATTTACAAGGAATGTTGGGGCACAATGCAGTAAGGAAGGAAAAGCTATAGTGCATTGAGGAAAGAACACAACTGAGATGAATCTACCTAAAACCAGGAAAAAGTGGGAAATAGAGTGGGGTGATAAAAAAACTACAGCATAAAGAGAAACAGGAAAGTCACTAAATTTCAAAAGCTAAGATGGGAAAGGCTTTAGATGCTGTGGCACCTCAGATATAAGTGTTCTTGAAGATCTCAGTATACAACAAAAATTTGTTTCAATATGAGTTAATGTTGGGAAAAATTATTCTAAACCTAATAAACCAGGTCTTTGTTTTTCTGTTTGTTTTTGCTTTATCACACAAGATTTTTAAGAGATTATAATATAAAATTATGTTCCAGGATTTTTCAGAAATATTTTCCAGTTATTAGAATTCTACATTCCTTCTTTGCTTTTTTCTGTAAGGAACGCATAGTAATATTTGGAAGAAATTCCTTCCCCATTTGTATGATCCAGGGTCGAGTTTCCTAATATCACTTAAGTAATTGAGAGCAGTAAGAAAGAAGCAAAGATACCTATGTTGTTGCATATAATTTTCGTATACCATTTATTTTATGTGCCCTTCATGTAACCTTCAGGACAATTCTAACTGATAAGCGTGATTATCCTTGGTACAGATTATCATTGAAGTTTCAAGAAGGAAAATCACTTAGTCACAAGACTACTAAGTATAACATCCCTGAATCTGGTCCCATAGCTGACAAGGTACCATTTCTAGTACAAAACACAGTACAATTTTTAATTCCATTCTTCATCTAAAGGCTTACTTGGATATAGTCACTAATATTGCCTATTAAAAAGAACAGCTAATAGTGAAAAAGAAACAGCTGAACATGTGTGTAGTACTTACTACTTGTCAGGTACTATCCTAATTACCATATATGGTGCTGAACTAGATGGAGTTTCTTTTTCTCAGGAAACTTATGTTTTAATAAGTGAGACAGTAACTTTTAAATAAAATAAATACCAACAGTAAATAGTGAAATTATTAGCTACTCTAATTCTTTAGTGAGGGAAATAGATGCTTCATTGAGAACGTTTTGTAAAGGTAAGCCCAAAACGAGGAGAGTTCCAGAGAAATTCTGGAGGAAGAGGAAGTAAGAAAATCTCCTTCGGTAAAGCCCTGCAGTGGGTAGCGTCCGCTAAGAAAGGCCAACAAGCCACCATTACTCTATGATGAAGAACTGGAGGTGTTTTCCAAATGAAGTGTGAAACTTCCTGTAGTGTTTTACAAAGGAAAATACTAGCTTATATGCCCTGTTCATGTCCATTGGACCTGACCACTTAAATATTCTTCATCTGACTTCCAACTACTGGTATCTATTTCTCTTTGCCTGGGGCTTTTTCTGAAAATTTGGAAGGCTGGTTTGCCCTCACACAAGTTGACACACTGCTGGAAATTTATACTCCCGAGGCAGCCCTAAGGCAATGATGATATATATATGGCCAACTCTTCTCTTACCCCTTCTAGTAGAACAACTTCAAGAAGTCTTTATTCAGCTTTTAAGGAGTTAAGCTATAAAAAAACCATGGAGGTATCTGACTTGATGAGACATTCTTTTTCACTGACTCTCTTTTCCTTTCACTGCCTCATGCCCATCTCAAATATTTCTTTGCTTTCAAGGTATTGTCACACATGATTTTTTCTCTATAGTCTGGTCCTAGTATTAGTTTTGTCAAACTAATGCAAATTTGATTTATTTTATAAAATTACCATTTTGACTGTTGTGTGAAGAAATGCATGAATATAAGGAAACTAAATAATGGACTGTTTCAGTGTTCCAAGTGAAAGATGATAGTGGATTAAGTTAAAAAATAGAAATGGAGGATGATGGACATATTCAGAATTACTCTGTTTTTAGGATGGGTAGAAAATGCTGATATATTGTTCATGTAGGTAGTCTCTAAAAACACTTCAAAAAATTCAAAAAACACTTCTAAATTTTTGGCTTAAGTAGCTGTGTTAATGGTCAGGTAGGGAGATGGGAAATCTGGGTTCTAGATACTCGGAAGACTGAATTAATATTTTATTGGGGAAGTGTTAATTTTGATTTGATTCTTTGGCATGCAGTGATGTCAGGTAGATCTTTGAGTTTACAGGTGTAGGAAAGCAAGAGAACAGAGTGGGTGATGATCTCAAAGTCATCAGAATCTAACTGGTATTTAACTTCACGTGACTGAATAAGATCAACTAGAAAGATCATAACAAGGGCAGACTAAATAAGAATGGAATAAGAATGACTAAAATAAAAAGGAACCAACAAAGAAGAATGTGAAAGCAAGCAAGTAGTTCAAGTAAGAGAAAGGAAAGGAAAACCAGAGATTGCGAAAAGGTTAAAACATTATTCAAGATTGAAATCTTTGACAGTGTCATATGTTGCTGACATTCCAGCAATGTAAGACAGCAAACTGACATTTGAATTTGTAAGACACAAGTCACTGGTGACTCAACAGTGTCAGTTTGTAAGCTGTTAGAATTAAAACCTGAATGAAAGAGCCAAAGATGACAGTTGGAAGAGAAAAGGTTGATAAATTATAGACAAGTGGGAGATTGTTAAGTATCTTTTTGATATTTGCTGAAAAAATATGTCAGCACTTGGATACACACAAAGTCTGTACCCAAGGCCACCCTTGCTTTCCTTGTGGTGTTGAAACTTCATGTGTGCTGACAAAATTGAATCATCAGAAGAGATTTTGATGAATGTTTAACGTACACACATAAACCTACCATATGAACTATGATTCAAGAGTAAGTGATAAGTTATTCTTAAACATTACTCCTATACCATTTGAAAATTATACCAGCCACATTTTAAAGGTTGAAATATAGTATAAAACAATTATTTCCATTTGTGATGGTTAATTTCCTCTCTGATCACTATACTATTTATTGTAATACTAAATAAGCTTTTGTTTTAAATGCCACACACAGGAATATCACTCATCTCTTTATGCAAAGCTAAATATTTTAATTCACAAAAATGCTATTCCAATAACATGCTTTAAAAATAGAATTTTATACCTATGATTCTCAGCTTGAAAAGCCTCAAAAATCCTTTGTTTTCAAGCAACATAGATGATTGGCAGTTTATAAAAATCATATTAACAAGCTTTTGTTTAAATTTTTAACCTCCATAAATTCCAAACTAAAAAGCATTGTCATTTTAGAGCATACTTGTAAAGTCTGCTGTTTTGAAACTTGATTAGTGAGAACAATACCTGTGTTGAGTACCTCAATTTTCTCTAACACTCCACTCTTTTGTTCTTGTTCTGTATACAATCCTGGTACCTGTCTAGGATGATATTTCATGAATGCTGAGCTGTTCTATCACAATTTTCTAGTTTTTCATTTTTATGGGTGAAATGTTGAAGTGGCAAAATAGGTATCTTGATTTTAATCCAATCTCAAAATGTCTAAAATCCTTACAAACAGGGCTTGTTTATGTGGGGAAAAGCAAGTTACTAAAATTCAATTAAGTAATTAAAAATAACTTTAAAATTTTATTTTAATATTATACATGCAAGTATATCAAAAGACTATAAGATTATGATTATAATATAATTTTTATTGTTCAGTGAATTATTAACTTTTATAATGTTTCAACTCAAAAAAAGACATAATGATCTTTCTAAATTTATTTACTGTGATTCCTGTCACTATTTATAACTCACTTCCTTTTCTTTTTTCTGTATGTACTTGAAAGTTCTTAATAAGTACATATGTAAGTATATATGAAACAAATTATATGTAATTTGCAAATTACTAGCACGCTTTTACTTACAAATCTCTTCTTAGCATTAAAGAGACTTGTTGAACACCTATTTACACGATGTGTTCCCCAGCGTAGTAATCAGTCATCAATAAACTCAAAATAATTTCCCCATTACTATAACCACAGCAAAACATTGGTTTTGAGGACCTTTGAAGAATTCCTTTCCTCATTTTAATTATAGATTTTTAAAGAAAAGCAACAAAAAGAACTATAACAGAAATAGCTTATTAAATTCAATAAAAACTGAGCATAATAGCACTGTGACTCCTTTGCATACAAATTCATCAATCTTCCTTGCATGGGCATTGGGAGGACAAAAGAAAAATGACTACTTCCCCCACTTTGGGCTGAATAATGCTTCCTTAAAGATACAAGGCCCTTGTTCCCTAATGATGTCGCCTCTTATGAAAATAGGTTTTCTGTAGATTAAGGACCATTATCTCAGATTATCAGGGAAGATCCTAAATACAGTAACCACACATTATCTTTGTATCAGGAAGACAGAGAGAAACTTGGCCATAGAAAGGGGAGATGATTTGAAGTGGAGCAGAGAAAGATTTGAAGATGATGACCTTGAGGTATGTAGTAATGAAACCATAGCAAAGGAAGACCATAAGCCACACAGACTTGAAAAGGCAAAAATGCACTCTCTCCTACATCCAGCAGGGACAGTGCTACCCTGCTGCCACCTTAATTTCAGTCCAGTGACATTGATTTCAGATTTCTGACCTGTGGAAAAGCACATTTCTGCTGTTCTAAGCAAACAGCTTTTTGGAATTATGTTACAACAGACAGGGGAAAGAATGTAGATGTATCTGTAGACATAGATAATTTTTTATCTCCTTTGCTGTCTTTGTCAAAGTTCATTTCAACTAAATTCCTACTCCTGCAATATACTTCAACATAACAATAGTGTCTGTACTCCCAGCAGACAGGTTCCAAATGCGACTGAGAATTCATTGAGGACTTTGACGCTATCTTTCAGTAATTGAACATGCATTCATAGCTTATGGGAGACATTATCTTATTAAGTTAATAACCTCCTTGAGCACTTCAAATACATCCCTTTCAAGTGTGTTGTGCTTGTTCTTTTAAAACCGTTCCTCTCCAAATATTCTTATCCTGTATGTGCTCATATCTCTCCGTTGATTCAAAAGCCACCTTCAAATGTCTCCATTTTGGTACGTTTCTCAGATCATGCCTTTAATGTAATTGAACATTCACCCAAACAATACATTGTAATTTGTCCTCGCTTAAGCTGTTTTCATAGCATTCATTTCCATGTAAGACATTATAAATTTTATATTTATGCTGTTTATCTATCTTGTATATTCAGTTCCATGAGATCCAGGATTCTTGTATATTTTTTTTAATGCTATATCCCAATGTTCGCATTCTAACTACGTGACAAAACGTTCATAGAAACAATAGAGACAGGTGAGAATACATGGTAAATGAGAGAGTGAAGACCTACAAATTTACCTGCTTTGTGACTTTTTAATTGATTTATGTGTGCTAATCAATTTATTCTTTGCTAGAACAACAGTGTGGTTTTTTTATTCTTAAGTTCTTTTATTGGTACATTTTAGGTATACAATACATTTACATTTTTCACTGGGTGCTTGTACCTGTACATGATGTTTCTTGGTTCTTATTTTTTTCCCATTACCTGTGCACCCTTCACCCCCTCCACCCTTCCCTATTTACACAGACTTCATTTCCATTTTTTTCTTTTCTCATAATTTTTCCTTTCCCTTCTTTCCTTTCCCCTTCCCCTCCCACCACCCCTACACCTTTGGACTTTTCTTCCTGTTTCAAATTCTCAATTATTCATTTTAATCATTTTAACCCTTATTTACACTTTCAGTTTCTCACACTAGAGAAACCATTAGGTATTTACACATGTGTATCCTATTTATTTCACTTAAAGAGTATGGCCTCAATATACATCCATTTAGCTATAAATGACTCTAGTTTTTCATTCTTTATGGCTGAGTAGTACTCCATTTTATAAAAAAACCACATCTTGTTTAACCAGTTTCCAGTTGATGGGCACTTGGGCTGTTTCCAAGCTTTAGCTATTGCAAACTGTGCCACTATAAACATGGGTGCACATATATCGCTGTGATATGATTTTTTTTAATTCTTTCGGGAAGATGCCCAGTAGGAGAATAGCTGGGTCAAATGGGACTTCCAGTCCTAGTTTTTTGAGGTATCTCCATACTGATTTCCACAGTGGTTGCACCAGCATGCAGCCCCATCAACAATGGAGAAGGGTTCCTTTCTCCCCACACCCCCTCCAGCATTTGTTATTGGTTGATTTCTTGATAGCAGCCATTCTTTCTGGGGTGAGGTGGAATTTCAGTGTTGTTTTCATCTGCCTCTCTCGAATGACCAGTGATGTTGAACATTTTTTCATATATTTGTTTGCTGCTTTTACTTCTTGTTCTGAGAAATGTCTGTTCATTTCAGATGCCCATTTTTGAACTGGGTCTTTGAATTTGGGGGGTCTGATTTTTTTCAGTTCTTTATATATTCTAGATACTAGTCCTTTGTCTGAGGTACAGCTGCTAAAATTTTTTTCCCACATTGTCTCTTCACTCTGTTGGTGGTTTCTTTTGCAGTGCAGAAGCTTTTTAATAAGATGAGATCCCAGTTGTTGATTCTTTGTGCTAGTTCCCGTGCTATGGAGGTTTTGAAGAACAACAGTGTTTTAAACTTCTCCCAGAGTAACAAGGTAAATTAAGCTGATCCAAATTACAGTTCTGCTAATAAAGTAAAGAAGATGTCATTTGCAAAGTAGAATTAGTATCTACCTCTATGTTGGATGTGCATCCATTACAGGCTAATAGTGGTGTAATTTTTAAAGCTCTCATAATTTGTAAATAAATTAAAATTTCAAAGAATGTTTTAAACAATAAATTTATTGATACTTTGCAATATGTTAGTAACATAAAAATACTTTAAATATGAGTCTGAACACTATTGATGTATCTAGGTGGTGCATTAATTCCTCTTACCTAGCTAAGTAACTTTATTACAATGCACATGTGATTTTCTTTTATAATATCATCATAGGTTTCCTTCAGCTACCTGCTCCGCTTTCATTTTAAATTACATCTTATAACTCTTTAAAGCATTGATAAGATTTTTTAAATATCTTGTTTTAAGACCTTTCTTTTGTGTATCAATTCCATGACTTCTGTTGTTCACACTTACACATTCCATTTTCAAAACTATTTCCTGCTTTTGACAAAATCATTTACTTGTTATACCTAAAAGGTTATTCATCATCCTATCATAAATGGTGATTTTGCACCCTCCAAACCTTTGCCTTACATTACCATCATCTTCTTCACCATCCCACCTATCACCACCAACTTCAATTAAATTGTGAACTGCAATTAACAAAGAACAAAATGCAGTTTGATTTGTTTCTAAATGGTCAATATATTATGTTTTATTTCTTACTAAAATGAACATGGATGTAAAAATATAATGTCACTTATTTACATAGAATATTTGGAATATTTGGTGGCTTAGAAGACACCACAGCTGTACTTTTTCTTAATCTTCTCAACAATAACATAGGAATCATTTAGTTCAAGTCTTGGAGACTGTCTGCTAATAATTATTTTGAAGTAAAAATGCTTGGCTTCTCAATGTGTCAATACATCTGGTATGATCTTAAATAATTAAAATATGTTGTCACTTAATTTACTCACTTATTATAAAAGAAAATGTTAGGTACTTCAGAGCCCCCACAGAGCACGCCCCCTCCTCTCCTTTCCCCCTGCCCCACTCCCGCCACAGGGAACAGGGAACTTCGGCATAACTAAGGCCTGACCTCCCTTTGTTGGTGACTCTCTGCCTAGTTAAGGTCTTTCTGCCCCACGGGTTTTGTTGTCAGATGTCCCAGTAAGATAGGGGCTTCCCGAAAGCGGTGACTCCATCCCCCCCGACCGAAACCTGTTGCTGCATACCCCAGCCCCAGTCCCCCACCCCCACCAATGGCCTAGTGCTCTCCCACCTGCAAGATCCCTGTACAAGCTTCCAGCTCAGCCCATACAGTTGCTGGTCTCCATTCTGTGAGTCAGCCCGGCAGGCTGCACACTGCCCCAATAAAGCTGGCTTGAACATCCGTGTGTGCCCCCTTCTTCAGCGACCCTTTCAGAAAATATAATGAAATCCACTATAGATAATTTTTCTGTACTATGTCAAGTTTAAGTAAAGCATTATATGGACAAATACTTTGAAAAATATCAAACCACCTAAAAATACAAGAGAAGGTTTAGGCAGAACAACAATTACGAAGCTGCTTTATAGATTTAAAAACTAGGGACAGAAAGATTTAGTCAGAACTAGAATCCAGATCTCTTGACCTTTAAAGCCTTAGATTAAAATTATCTAACTATAGTTAAGCCACTTTGAAATATTTTTATTGCTTCTATTATAGTAGAAATATTAACATATAAGTGAAATATTTTGGGTATTCCTAAATATATATTAAATATTGTGACATTATTGCATGGCTAGACAAGCTCATTGACAGAACTGAGTCTCAGTCTTAGGATATATGTGAATATATGCCATCATTACTGATATAGGCAAAATTTAAAGTAATTACAGAAACAATAGACCGAACTTACAAATGCAAAGCCAAAAAGACTATAAATTCATTATGAACTTAAATTTCTAAATTAAATAAAATATTTAAAACTTTTCAATTATCATTAACACATGTCTGTAGTACATAATGATTATATTCATTGTTGGGAATTGGCGCATGTACATAACACATCTTTCTGACTTCATATAAAGAAAAATAAATATAAAAAGTTACAAACAATATTACCTATAAAAGTTAGTTTACAAATTCAATTGCATAAAAATAGGATGCTCTTTTTATTAAAATAAATCTCCAATAAAAGGAGATATAGGCTAAAAATAAGTTATTTTAACACATACAACTATCAAATGTTTAGGGTGAAAAATATACAAAACATTCCTAACATCAATCGGCAAAAGACAAATGCGTAGAGCCAAAGCACATACATTAGAAAAAATTTTTAATAGGCAAAAATAATACCAGGTGCTCAACTAACCGCATAATTAGAGAAGTCCAAGTAAAACCACAAGGAAGAACAATATAATTTATACTCAGTTGGTCAAAATAATTAGTGTGATTTGAGAAAAAAATGTATATACATATACATATATAAATATACAGAGATTTTAATACATTTTTCTTATTTTTAATATGATACAAATTGTAATCACATCAAGCAGTAATCCATAAGTGTGTAAATCTGGCTATCCAATAACTCAGCATTGCTATCTTTAACAGCGGTTACACATAATGCTTTAATAAATGGTCCTAAGAGCAGAGCCCTGGGAAGAAACCAATAGCTCATCAAGAAGAAAAGGAGCAAAATAATTGCAATGTAGTCATTCACTGGAATATGACACAGCAGCAAAAAGGAACCAGAGCTGCATGCATACATATGCAAAACTCTTAGTATATGTGTTGTCAAAGCAAGCACTACATGTTTAAATCGTAGTGACATAACTTTCAACAAAAATCCAAATACTACGGAACTATGTAGGATGTGGTCAATATTTAATTCCAGAATTAGGTTTAGGTTTTATGGGTTTCCTTCATAGTTATCAGCATTAATAACTAAATGAAAGAGAGTAGTATACAAACCAATAAACACATTTGTATTTTTAACCAAGAATTGTAATTAATTCAATTCTGTCTACTTGGATTACAAAGTGGACAATTCAATATAAATTATTTATAGCTAGTATATCCTCATAACTCTACCAGTGACCAGAGTTGAAGAATCTTTCATTTCCTCAGCTTTAATAAGTCTCTTCTTACCTACAAAACTACATTGTTGTGAAATTTAAAAGTAAAAAATTACATGTAACATACTTAACTTTGGCTGCTCTTTCTTCTGGATCCTTCTTTAGCCCTTCCTTAGCTCATTGATTTGTAATTTTATTTTTTATATTCTCTGTTTTAAAGATCTCAATTAATGATTTCATTTAGTTCCTCATAGATACAGCCAAAATTTCTCCAACATTAATCTACAAAATAATTTTCTCTATTTTACGACGTAATCTGCTCATGAATTCATTTTGTATCGTTACACAAATGGAATTAGATTGACATAAATTGAATTCCACTATGGAGGAAGTTTGATGTCATGGAAAGAGTACAAGGTTTAAAATCAAACACCAAGTTTGAATTTGTATCATTTATTTGTAGTGACATTTGCTAATATAAATATTAATGTGAGGAAAGGAGGAATGGGTACTGTGTCAGCATAACACACATTCCATTAGTAAACATTCATTCTTTCCCCTCCCTACATGTATCACAGAATGAAGATAAATCATTGTACATTCTGATCAATATGAAAAGTAAGTAACCATGCTTCTTATCCTCAGAATCCTTGTAAAGAATGTAGAAAATAAAACTTACCTACAACTTACAATGCCATGTGGAATGATTTACATGTCATGATGAGTTACAAATGACTTGCTACCTGATGCATACATTAAATTCATAGAGAAACTATAACTTCAAAATATAATTATGATATGAGCCTAGGAAAACATGACACTAATAATTTTTATGGCATACAATAGTACCAAAATTACTCAAATTTATCTAATCCTCTCATAGCATGATATACAATTATAAAGTATGCCATTGGCTCATTAAAGAATGTGGTAAAAGCAATTGTCTTAGTACAACAATGATCTCCAGGAAAATTAAATAGCATTGTAGTCTTCCATAAAACTGAGTATGCCAGGTGGTTGGGTGATGAATGAAGGAGCAACCTCAGGTTGCCTAGAAGGAAACCAATGAGCCTACATATCACTGCATGTTAACTCTTCACTCACAGAATATAAATCACTGGATTTGGATTGTGGTTCTTTGACTCAAGAAGTGAGGACCACTATTGTGTGATGATGAAGCAAAGGTTTTGGATCTTTACCACTGTCCTTTTCCTCAATGACCACCCTCACATGAAAACAGCTAACCAAACAAACAACAAAAAATCTGAAAGATTTTTGGTATTAGTGCTACTAGTAAAAACTTAAAAGATCCAGGGTGGTGATTATTGGCACACTCTTTAATTTTCTTTCAACCAGTGTATGAATCAACTGGGTTTAACAAAATGACTGTTACTAACCAGTTTGATATGTAATAATGCTAATGACACCTATAGTTCTATCAGTGATATTCTTCCTGGATCAAGGCAGCAGAACATTTTGCACAGATATGAAACTCTTGACATAAATTATCATCTTCTGTGCAAAAATATTAGACTGCCTTCACATGTCACACAGCAAGCTCATTTTCACGAGCATACCTGCAAGATAGATTGGAAACACTCAAGTATGTTCTAATGTAATTCAGAAGCAAATATTATTTTATTAACTTGAGATCTTGGCAAACATGGAGTTAGTCCATTACATAAATAGCTTTCTCTAAAAGTGACTGTTTCCCAGCCTCTGGATTAGAATTCTTTGGATGGCAATGTCTTTTGGAAAAAAGACATTGGTTCAAAACACATCTTTAAAAGCTACATGTTAGATGTATTTATCTGTCAGTGTAATTTCATTTGTTCTCAGTTCTTACAAGATTCTAACTCACTCTACTTTTCTTTCTAATTATTGTGACAGAAATCCACAATGCTTGACATTAAAATTAAAACTGAGTAGAAAATGACTCTGGCAAAAATTACTTTCTCATCTTAATTCGTTTCTTACTTTCAATTCATCTTTGGCTAAGAGTCAGAAGCAGTTTAAAGAGTGTAGCAAGACACGAATTTAACTAACTGCAGATCTTGATTGATGTACATCAACTTAAGAATAGTGAAATCTGGGGCTGGGGATTTAGCTCAGTGGTTTCGCTGCCTGCTGCACAAGCGCAAGGACCTGAGTTCGATCCCCGGTACCAAAATAAAAAAAAGAAGAATAGTAAACTCTATCTAGTGGTTAAAATTTGCTAAGCATGTGACTACGAGTTTTTTTCTGGTATTATTAATATAATCCTCATAAAAAATCTAGACAATTTCAGCACTCTGGAAGGTGAAGGTAGGAGAATAGAATGTTGGAGCCTAGTCTGGGCAATTTGGTAACTTAGCAAGTACTTGGCTCAAAATTTTAAAAAATAATAATGAAATGGCCTAGGAGTGTAGGTCAGTATGAATAACATAAATTCAATCCCCAGTTCCACCAAAAAAATCTAGGAGATAAATATTCTTAGAACTCATTTTTATATAGATGAGAAAACTGGAGAATAAAGAAGTGAAGATGATAGTGGTTATCATGCCCCCCCTCCATCTTTATGCTGAGATTCAACACCTAGAGTCTCACAACAGGAGCTTATTTGGATGTTTTTAAAGAGTTGATTCAGGTTACGTAAATTCACTGGAGTGGTCCGTAATACAATATGATGCACATCTGTAGAATCAGAAGAGATTACAAGGCAGATCAAAACAAAGGAAGTATCATGTGAAATCACAAAAAGACAGTCATCTATATAATCCAGGCAGAAAGGCTCTCAGAGGAAACCTGTCACACCTTGGTCTTCCAGCCCCCATACAGTAAGGATAAAAATATTTCCAGGCTGACACAGCCTATTGTATGATACTTTGCTATGGCAACTGTTTTTGACTTAAATGTTTTGTTCTCCCCCATTCATACTGTGAAATCTTAATTCCAGTACTATGGTATTAGAGGGTGGGGTCTTGGGGAGATAACCAGATTGTGAAGGTAGAGTGCCTCTCACCTTCTTTGTACTCTGAGAGGATACAAGGAGGACTCAGCAGTTTGCAACTTGGAATAGAGCAGTCACCAGAACCTGAAGATCCCCTCACACTGGATATCAGATTTCTGGCCTCAAGAAATAAATTTCTATTGTTTATAAATCCTAAGTCTGCAGTACTTTGTAATAGCCAATCAAAATGACTAAGATAGCACAACTTCCAGAGTAATGCAGTAACTCTCCCAAATTTGCTAATCTGAGTAAGTACAGGTGACATGTGAATTGGAAGTTACTATAGTCTACATTAAAAGAAACTACTCTGTAACTTTTCACATATGCATTCAAAAGTCAACAGGGAGGGCCAGGGGTTTAGCTCAGTGGTTCTGCTGCCTGCCTTGCAAGCCCAAGGTCCTGAGTTCGATCACCGGTACCAAAAAAAGTAAAAAGAGTCAATGGGAAGGATGGGGCCAAGAAGGTCCTGAAAGAAGAAAGTACCCTGGGCTTTGCTTAGCTTTTAGAAAATATGTTACTTTTTACAGTCTTGTAATATTTTCCGAGGTAGAAAATTTACTTGTGTATTTTGCATGCCTCAAAGTATTTTATCTTTTGCAAATGCTTCCTTAGTGTGTTTCTTTCCTTCTAGTTGTAGCCTTCATATTAATTTCCCATTACTGCTCTGATGCAGTATACCAGCTGACTAGCTAAGAATGACAGACATATTCTATCACAGTTCCAAACCCAAATTCCAGTTGAAGAATGGCCATGCTATATCAGAAAACTTTAGGAGATGACTATTCCAGGCCATGAAGAGAAGGACATTAGGGATACAAGGGTGACAATGCTTATTAATTTAGATTGACTATGATTCCTGAAGACTGCTGCCATATTTAATAGATACAGCTTCTGACTTCCCTGATATTTCACACAATCTTGTCTTAGAAGACCATTGATGGAATAGTTACTTTTCTCTCAGACTAGGTCAGGTTTCTTCTTTTCTATCATCCATTCAGTTCATGAAAATTTATTGATTTCCTATCCTGTTCCAAGCACAATGCAATGAATATATACAATAAAATATTGTCTTAAAGCTTCTGATTATTCAAGTATTTATCATAACTTTTTAAATCAAACAGGAATGTTTATCCAAAATAATGTGTACTGTTTATTACTTTATGTGTTGCCTTGTTCTTCTCTATTAGCAAACAAAATAAAACAAACAAAATAGAAATTCTTTGAAGACAGAGTTCCCTTATTATCTGCTAAGTATCCCTTAAAGATTCCATAAAGTACAAAATACAATACTATAAAGCATATATTTACTTATTAATGAAGTAATGGAAAAAAAGAAAGAAAACAAATACTTGTCAAAGTGTTTCCATTAGAAGGAATAAAGTTTACATTGTAATTGTCTGTAGCAGAATTAAAATCATTATATTTGAAAATATCACAAAGATCAACATCAATCCCTTATCTCTCAATATATGCTCAACGCCAAAAATGAAACAGCAGTGCAGTGAGCGACAGAGCACATTGACAATGCAATCTGAGAAATAATTAAGAATGTGAAGAATACATGAACACCTTTGATATTATGGATTACAAAATGGAGCATCATTCACAAACTGTAAATTAATGATGCTCTTTCTGCCAGGAAACTGTAAAGACTTAATTCCAGGTCAAGTAAAAACTTGCATTATTACCTACAAAAGTAGAACATTGCTACAGCCTTTCTACGTTACATTGGAAAAGGTTATTTCAACACTATCATTAATTTATTAGTACAAAACTCGCTAATTTCCCCAAGGTTCTTAAAATTTGAGAGTACAACTTAAGGCTTCTGAAGTGCAATTATTGGAAAATGAAGAAAAAGCCTAAAATGGGATAAATGTAATAATCTTTGTTTGACTTCTTCTAATATCACAAGCAATCCAAAGAAAGTGGTTTTATCCTGCACAGAGCATAAATGAAACTATGACTATCTGTCAGATTAACATTTTAATACATGTGTGCATAAGTATGTGTGTAATTAATCCTGGTTAAAAACAACCCAAAGATATTTATGAAACCGAGCAATGTTTTAATAAAGATAAATAATTAGAATTTAAAATTCCTAAATCATTTATTAATCATATTAGATATCTGGGGAGCATGTAAATACTGGATATAATTTCAGGCAAATGTTCTACCTGAGCCTTTACTGCTAAACTTCATACAACCTGCAAACTCAGTAACAGGGCTGCATTATTTGAAAGTCTTTGTAACATTTTGGCTTTCAAAATGCTTACAACTCAGTGACCATGTAAGAGGACCCAGAGTAGCAATGAATTTTAAAAAACATGTTTGCACAGATGACACATCTGAGATTTTGTGTGTTTCTCAACTGTTTCATGGGAGAGGGAGGATGTGGATAAAAGGAAATGAGCATTCTGGAAAAGTGAAGGCATTGACTGAGCAAAATTCAAATGTCCTTTTGCTGATGGAATGACCAAATAATTGTGAATCTCACATTTTAATATGTGGTGTCTTATTTAATATCTTCCCTTCACACAAATGCTGAACTGTCTGGTTGCTAGTATGTTGGTTGTTTGTTTTCATCCTTCCCTCTGAGTCCCACAGAGGACCTCATTTAAATTTCCAAGGACAAGAGTCACTTCTTGAATAGGAAAATTATATAGACTTGAGATCTCCTACACATGGTTAGGAAAATTGTAAAGCACAGAATTAGGGAACCAAATGAAAGCATTCAGAGAGGAATTATAATGTATTTGTCTTCCTTTTGACCACTTACATTTTGTTTATTGCTCATGAAACACCATTTATTAGTCTAGTGTTTGGAATGTAAGTTTCTAAGCATTATTGGCTCATTTCAGAATTCATCATCTTTAGAAGATTGGGGGTGAACAGTTTGTACCTTGGTGTTGATAATGTACCACTGACAAAAATATATCTTAATGAAAGACAAGGTACAAATGAAGAAAAAGTACTTAGATATAATGGAAAAACTCAATATTTTCATTGTTTTGGTAATACAGATTCCACTTGAATTATTTTATATGTGCCTCATTGTAGAAAAATGATGTGATTCTTTATCATTGCTTCCCTAAGAAGCTTTAGAAAGTTTTCTCTGCTTACTCTCTTCAGACTTGAGATGTGATGTTCTTGACATTACAGAAAATAGCATCATAAAATTTTTATTTAATTGAATTTTTACTCAGCAAATGTAATGTAATTAAAAGTTCCAGAATTTATAACTAGAACATATAGATTTATTGTTAATAAAAGAGAAAATCAAGTTTTATAGCATAAACCAAAATATTTATTCTAAGATAGTAATGAGAGAATTTATAAAGAAAGACATTTTATTGTTAACGTTTTTTAGCTAAGGAAAAATATAGTTATGTTCTTCTGTTCACTTTAGATATTCAATTTTTTTAAAATTTGGAATCTACAAAATACTTGACCTATATGAGATTATGTACAATAAAATTACCAACATGTTTATAAATTAAGGATTTTAAAATCAAGCTAATGCCTTTCGGACAATATTGCTACAAATATTTTGAGCAATAGCACTGAAGAACACTAAGCACTATATATATGATCTAAAAACCTAGATTGAAAGATAAGTCTCTTAGAGTTAAACTTTTTTTAGTGATTTATGGATATATTACAATTAAAAATAAACACCCCACACTATACACATAAAAACAACAACAAATTCTGAGCAAAAATCATCCACTTACGTAAAAATTGGCTCAAGTAATCAATAAAAATCAAGCTTAATTTCAGTTTAGAGGGTCCATCATGCCTCTGACCATACAAGGACTAAGGTTTCTAAAACCATGGGCCAAAATAAAACTTCTTTTAGTTGTGAGCGGCAGGTATTTTATTTCCTAGATGAAAGAAGAGAATGAGTGGAAGAATAAAAATCTTGATACGTGATAATCATGTATTTGCATAGGCTCTTTAGACTTTTAGCTCCCAAATATAGGATTTATGTATTTTTTATAGTTTCATAAAAATATTTAGCAGAGTAGATATGCAGTGAGAATTTCAAAAAACTAAAAATGAATATAAGAGTAAATACAGCTAACCATTCGTTTCATTTGTGTTCAGTATTAGTAGAAGAGATGTGAAAACTTTTTTTGTTGTTGTTTTTCATGGACAATTGAAGTTAAAAAAATAGATGTAAAATATATGAGAACAAAGAGGTCAATTTATTCCTGATTTATCAAATGCAGTGCTTATTATCTGAAGGCAATTTAACAGACAGTAAATATAAAAAGGTTAAAACTTTTGAAGAACCTGTGTTTTAATTTATATCCATTTATTAAAGTATATCAAAATGAATGTCAATGAGTGATAAAAATAGTTTGTTTTTGATCGTTTAGTTGAAAACATTCAATGAACAAAAATTATTGGTTTGAGGTCAACTATGAACAGTTAAAGAACTACTAATATTTATTGTCAGTAAATAAGAAGAAATCAAACACTGACTCATGACTGATCCTGAAGCTCTCTAAGTTAACTTTCTTGTAAATAGAGAGACTTGAAAAGAGAGATTATAAACAAGTGAAATGGGCTTGAGAAACAGTGCATACCATTTGCAATGCTAAAAAACGTGATAGGGCAAGTTTAACAAAATATTGCAAAAATATAACAAGTTTTTGAAGGTGAAGACCATTCTGTACACCAGCGCACACTGACAAGAATTTGGACAGTTAGCTCTAAATTGCAATTTAGCCTGATTTTTATAATTTACCTCAGCCATTTTTCACTTAAGAGGGTGATTTAGCTCAGAATTTATTGTTGTTTTAGTGTGTGTGTGTTTGTATGATATAGCATAAAATGTCTATGTTTTACTAAACAGCTTATTGTCAGTGATGAAAACTGTATTAAGGATCTCCAATAAACAGAACACACACGAGAGATAGAGAGAGACAGAGAGAGAGAGAGAGAGAGAGTTTGAGAAATTATTTTAATGGAGACCAAGGGAAGAGTCCTGAGATCCAGACATAAGAAGTCCAAGTGAAATCTGGAGGTAGAATTGTCTCTTTTGCAGAACTCTCTTTTTCTCTTAACACATCCCATTAACTGGATGGCTCTAAGCCACATTAGAAAGATTTATCTACATAGCTAAAGGTCTACTGATTAAAATGTTAATCACATCCAAAAAGTATCTTGGCACCCTTATGTAGAATGGTATTTGATCAAATATCCAAGCACCACGGCATAGCCAATTGAACACATAAAACTGACCATCACTGAAACAAAATACCCTGTGATTCTGGTGAATAAATCAAGTCTACATCCCTTTCAATCAATCATAGTCACAGCTAAGATAACATCTATGAATACCTAACCAGACTGAGAATGGTATCTGTGATCACTTGAGCTTCAAAGTCCAAAAATTCCTTACAGTTTGGAAATTGAAAGTAATAAATTTACTTTTGACAACTAAATATAGGGTATTATCCAAGGCTTGTAGAGGTGTTTCATAAAAGAATTGCATATGCAATTATATTTTTATTCAATTTTAGAGGGAAAAAATGGAAAGCAATTTTCTACTTTATTGAAAAAATCTAAAGATTGTTTCCATGATAACTAGAAATGCAAGCCCATGCATAACTATAGAAACTAAGCTTTCTCCTTTATGCTCCTAACACTACAACCTGGAACAGCACATTTGATATGAAGTGGTCTTGATTTATTTGTTCACGTGCTAGTTATTTCTGCTAAAATATTGGTTCCTGAAGACCAGATATGATATCTTGTCTTTCTTTATCTACATGGCACAGACTAGAGTACACAGTGAATTCCCAACAAGTATATGTTGAATTGAATTTTATATTGAAACTGAAAAATATTTTTATATAAAGTTAATATTTGCTCCAACCATAGTGGATTTGTTTTCATTGCTGTCATTAACAAATAAACATAAACTTAGTGCTTAACGCAACACAAAATATTATTTTATGCTTTTGTGAATTGTCTGCATTCTTTCTGGAGGCTCTAAGGGAGAATCTGACTCTTGTTCATGTAGTTTTTTTCAGAATTCAGTTTCTTTTGGTTCTCAGAATGGGTCCCCACTTCCTTGTTGGGTATCACTAGGAGTTTCCCCATTTATAAGGACTACCTGTGTTTCTAGAAATGTTTCCTTCTCTATCTTTGAAGCTAATGTAATGTTATGCTAAGTCTTTCTCCTAATTTGAATATGTGGTGTCTTTTTCATCATACGATCTTCCTCTAAGCTTCAGAGATACCATGTGACTTTAATGTACCCACCCAGATAACCTAGGGCAATCTTTTTATTTAATTGTGGTCTTAATTAGATGTACAAAGCTCCCTTCATCATGCAACATAACATATTCATAGTTGTAGAGATTAGGAGGTGGCATCTACAGTATGTCATTAGCCAGCCTGTCATATGGCATCATCAGCATTATTATCATTTTCTTGGTTAAGGAAAGAGATGACGTGGGATGCCACCGTCCATATTTGTCAGTTGCAGAGATGCAACCCCAAGCAGACCATCTTTCATCAATGTTAGATATTTTCATTTTACCCAAATGCCTTTTTATCAATGTTATGTTTGACTATGTATTCTGTCTAATATCATGTTGAGATCTAGTTCCCATTGTAACAAAATTAAAAAGAGGGACCTTAAGAAGTTATTAGGCCACAAGGGTTCCAACCTTGTGAGATTGATTTCATCACAATAGTGCAAGTTGTCCTCTCTGCCAGTCTCTCTGCCTCCCTCTTTCTTCCCTGAGAGGACACAAGGAGAAAGCACTCTACCCCTGTTGATCTCTCAACCTTGGACTTCCCAGCTTTTAAAACTGCGATAAATAAATATCTGTTCTTTGTGAATTAACTGGCCTCAGGTATTCCATTTTAGCTACACAACATGGACCCAGACAATTCACTAAATTAATTATTAGGAGACTCTTTGGGTTGATCATTAAAATTAGTCATCAAGTAGCAGCAAACAAAACCTGTTATTGCTTTTAAAATCAGTGGATTAAAATTATATACATTCTATAAGAAATAAGTAAATGTCTAAATACAAAATATATATACATAATAAAAATGAAGAATATTAACTAACAAAAAATAGAAGAGAGGAAGCCAAAGTATTAATGAACCCTAGACTTTATTTCTATTTTCATGGGTGAGACACAAGCTTTAAAACTGCAATTAAAATTGATGTTAGAGAATGACTGTTTGTAGAGTATAAACAGAAATAACATCATATCCTCTGTACTAACAGTACTAAAAAGACCAGGAGAAAAAATAAACACCACAGCCTATGGAATGTACAGCAAATTTGTGCAGATTGGCAATTGCTATTGTATAGTTTCAACGGTGACTTTGTAGAGCTACTTACCTCTTGATGGGACTTGGCATAGCTGCCCACCTTAATAAATCTGTATCAGGCTAAGCAGTGCATTTTCAGAGGTAGATAAACAGTTTCTTAACATACTCCAAAGCTTGTGAGTTACATTTTGGATGTAAACATATAAAATCTAAGAATTATTTTTTGCAGTTGGTATGTGATTTGATACTCTTGTCATTAAAAAGAGTGAAAAACACTACAAGCACAGAAATGATGCCCTATCCGACAAGGAACTTTGCAATGAGATAATTTAAAAATACGCAAAAGAAAAACTCATGAATGCTTCATTTCAATTGTGACCATATCAATAAAAGCAACTCAATGTCTACTAAAGCATAATCCCAAAAGAATCAC
This sequence comes from Heterocephalus glaber, assembly GCF_053883595.1. NCBI lineage: Eukaryota > Metazoa > Chordata > Mammalia > Rodentia > Bathyergidae > Heterocephalus > Heterocephalus glaber. Next base: position 15,186,827 of record NW_028258296.1, on the reverse strand, counting down.
AAAGAATAACAGAAAAAAATAATCATATACCTTCATGTAAAAACAGAATGTAGCCTTAATTGAATAAAACTCATCTAAAATAATTATTAAATATTACTGATTCTAACATCATTTTAGATAAAATTACAACTATATTGTAATGAGAAAGCAAAACTGCCAACTTCTTTTTTGGAAAGTAAGTCTAGTAAATGTTTTACAAAGCCACTAAAAAATTCCCAATTTTTGCAGCTTTCTTTTGACTTTTCATTTCTTTCTCAGAAAGGTAAAATAAATGTGCAAATTTAGAACTATAGATAATGAGTGGGAGTATTGTGAGGAGGATTTATGTCAACATGTCTTTTACTGTAGTAAATATTTAAAAATTTAAACATTCACCATATTTTGATAACACCACATATATACATATTATTATATATGTGGTTAACCATTCCATTCTTTGATTAATTTAAGCCACCAACTATTTTAAATGCTCTAGAAAAATCCTCATCCACATGAAAATATCTATGAGTCTGGCCTCTGCAGCCACTAAAATCAGCCTTATAGGATAGATTTAACACAAAGGGGAAATCTAGACATAAGCATAAAACAATCTTTCTCACTGAAACAGATATGTCTTCACACTGTCATAAGCAAATATTCATAGCCAAAACTGTTACCTATGTGCAAACACTCTGGAGGTAGTTGCTGCTTTTTAATTATAATTATGCTTTAATTCAAGAGCTATGATAGCAACAGGAAGTGGCATGAATGAAAGAAATACATAGGATTGAGAAATAGGATATCTGGGACTTTGTTCCATCTAAAAATAGCCTTTTCATGCTATTGCACAAATCATTTAACCTCTCTAGATCTTGGATTCTTCAGCCTTAGAAAAGTATTAAATAGGTCTATTATCTCTAAGAAATTGACTCATTCCTGGCAGAGTATGTACACTTTCAGATAATGTCAGATCTGTCCAGTTTCCCTGCTACAGCCAGCCTAGTCTACCCCACAAATAGCAATTACAACCATCTGGAAGGTAGAAAATAAACATGCTCCTCATACATGACTTAAATCAGAGACACTATTTCTTTTAAACTCCTGTGTACATAAGCATCACCTAGAGGATCTCCTTTAAAACTTCCCTGTCCTAGCATAGTGACTCTGATTTGATGGGAGAATAGCAAGGTTTAAATGCGCACATGCTAATCACCATCCAAGAAGATTCGTATGCAGGTGACTCTCAGAGTATACATTAGAAAACACCTTCCCACACCTGACAGATAGCATAATCATGTGGTGAGCCTCATCTGCAGTGTGAGCTGTTACCATTTGTCCTTGGATTATGAGTATGATTCTAACTGAGCTGTTGGTAAAGTCCTGATTGTTTAGCAGGTGGTTTCGTCTAGTTTCCCTGGAAGACAACATTAAGAGAAGAATTTGCATACAAGGGATCTCAGGATAAACCAGAATGAAGGGAGAAAAGCTATGCAGGTTAAAGCCAAGAAACCAAACATGGTACGATTGCAGGTGCAAAGAACTCTGGAGTGTAAATTATACTGCAGTTTGTCTTGCATCCAGGTAAGACATCTGGGCTTTTAAATTGTGGCATCAGGTCCTCGTTGGCCAACAGATGCCTTATGGGAACTTAAGCTCTAAAGGAACTTCCTCAGTGGGACAACTGACTCCAACACCACAAGGGTAAGTAACTATGACTCTGAAGACAACTCCAAACACCAGCCCTTGGAAGAGATGCATGCAGTGAATTCTGAGTGAATTCTCTTTCCAAGAATATTGAAATGGGTGGGTATCCAATCACTTCCACTTCACCTCAGTATCTTACATCCTGTTATAGCTTCCCTTGCTAACTCTTTAATAAGTATTTCCAACTTAGATATTTCTGAGAACTCTGAAAGTAAAACTTAAATAGCTAATTCACCTGCATTTATTGTTTATAGCTCTGTTTTGTTTCTTTTTCCTAATTCTAATGTTCTGCTTTCTCAGAACTCTACTGCAGTGCATCTTCCTCTTGCTACCACAGAATATACAACGCTCAGAATAGAACATTACTTCTTGCTTTTGGTGAATGCTCATCAGTACTGAACTCTGGATACTACTGACTAATTACAAACTATCTTACTGGAATTCCTGATTGACATTTCATCCCATTTCTCGTAGATTGCCCTAGGACAACTGCCTGCTCAAATACGACTCATTTAATGCAATTCAAACTAACCAAAATTAACTGGAATCACAGGTGTAGCTAAAAACTAGACATGAGAAAAAGAAGTCATTGTAATTGCATCACGATTAATAAAGGTGAATTTAAGTGATATTTTATAACATTAAAACGCAGTGTCATAGAATTCCTCATTCAGTTCATTTAATCCAGTGAACCAATGCACAAAACATCCAAAACTCTGTTCTCTAAGCCCTACACTAATACAAAATTGGAGCTATATACTAAGGAAAGTAAAAAAATAACTGACTTTTTAAAAAATCAAATTAGAAAGTACCTCTTCTGGTTTTAACCCCTACCATCAATGCTGTCTGGGGTGTAGAAGTAAACATGCACCTAAAAGTAGTGGCCAAAGTTTTTTCAGTGGAAATTATGTACAGAAGATTTACTTTTTTCTTCATTTCAGTTTTGGCTTTTATGTAAAGTGCTAAAGATTTTGCTAAGTCAAAGTGCTAGAAACACATTTCTTACAGTTGTACTGTACTTCTAATGATTATGGGTAAATAGAGCTATCTCTGGATATATTGGTCTAGAATATACATCTGGAAGAACACTAAAACTAAAAATTTGAAAATTGTTTTCCACATTGTGATAAACTTAGGTTACTAGGAGGTAGCTGCATGTTTTTTATATGTTTATCTCTATTTACAATACAATTATCTGCCTTTGAGAAAAAAATAAAAAGTTAAAAGTTGTATTTTCAAAAGTATGCATGTGCAGACATGCGCACGTGTGTGTGTGTGTAAGTGAAAATTTCCTCAATACTGAAAAATGCATAAACTCCACAAAAAATGACTTTGTCAATCATCATCAAGTGCATAACAGGGATTTAACTAGTAATTTTTAAAAGTATTTCAATGAAATCTGTAATTTTAAACATGTTTCCCCATAGTTGACTAGATAATAGGTCAAAATTAATTGGTTACTTACGGGGCAACCTAACACATACTAACTCTTAAAAATAACTTTTTCACACCTCCAAGCACTTTGTCAAATATTATGGGTTAGATAACAACTAGGGTTCAAAAATTGACACTTATAGAGTCTAAATATCAAAATGGTACAGATTCAAAATAGAAACACAATTTTTTTAATAGAGAACTGTTGAAGTTCAGAATCATTTCATGAAAGCAGAAATTAAGGTTGGGAAGTATTGCAACTGTGTTAATTTTGAAAAACTAGATTATACAGCAAGAATCTTGTAAGAGAAAACAGTGTAACACACATAGATTGTGAAGTATGTTGGGTTTCTTTCAAATATATTTAGTAACTATTTTATGCTTAGAAATGAAGGCATTGTCTACTAAATCATTTTGAGTAGAGCAATGAATTCCTCTATACACTGCTACGTGGCATGACTTTGTCTGCCAAACTCAAGTTAATCACCTAAGATGTCTTGCCATATGTGTAAGCCAAGGTAAACTACAGGGATTATATTTTTGTAATATTAATTAAATTTAATTTTTCTCTGCTCAAAGCAATAATAGTCATGAAATTGAGCTTTTCCATTTTTTTGGATAATACTAAAATTATGTGCCAAATAGTCCTGATAGTTTAACATTAGTGAATCAATACTAATAATTTACAATAATAAGCACAGACTGAGCTGCTATTAAATGCTGAACTAGGATACTAAAGTTCGTGGAGCATACAAAAGGACAATTTAAAGGATAAAATGTCTAGCTGTCTGTATATTAATCTGTGTATCTACACACACAGAAAAGGAAAATTGATTATTTTAAATAGCAAAGGCAGGTAAAATCATGGGACATTAGAAACTGTCATTAGTTTTAGGCAGTTGATTGGCTTTAAATAAAGAAAACACCCAAAACTGAAGTCAATTCATGTTATTTTACAATTTTGTTCATTTACTTGAGTCTTACAAGGTTATGCATTTTATTTTTGGTACTGGGGATCAAACTCGGCTCCTTGTGTTGCGAGGCAGGTGGCAGAACCACTGAGCTAAATCCTCGGCCCTTCCAAGGTCATTCTTGAAGAATTAATGTTTGGACTAAAATTATTTTTTTTAATTTCCTTCAAAACCAATCTTATTTTTACTTATTTCATAAAGTATCCATTTATTTCTAGTTCACGTGCTACTCTTATATTAGCTAAGAAAAAATATTTAAATTGAAATTGAAATCTGTTTTAACAGAATTTCTAATGATGAAAATGGTTTGAAATGTGAAGTCTGCCATTATTTTTAAAGATTTATTCTAATTCCATAGAAATATATTTTTCAGATTATTTAAAATTGATATATCATTAAATCTATAAAAGGGGTATTTAATCAAGCCATCAATGGATATATGATGAAGAAAAATAGATAATTAGACAAAAACAACAAAAGATTGAATCATAATCTAGAAGAGAATGTATATAAATTTCATTTTGATTTGTGGTTTTCTAAAGCTTTCTTTGAAAAATTTACTCATATTTCAATGGTCTAAGATTTAGAACTCTTAGAATAAAAATGCATTCTATAATCATAGCTAATAAATTTGATGTATATTAGAGTTAGGGAACAGATATTCATGTCACATGCTAAATATCAGCATCAGCTCAGCTATAATTACTGAAGCCAAAAAGTAATCACAAATGTTTTTTGGAAAGAAGCACAAAGTATTGATCCAACATACACTCCAAAATAGAAAAGTATAGCTTGTGTATAACAAGTAGCAGATGTACATATACATTTTGAAAAAGCAAGATGATTTTAATTGACAATCTGTTTAATGATTCAGCAGTGTAATGTGGCTTCCCCAAAATGTTTATATTAGATAGTTTCGATCCACTTTGCAAATATGGGAATACAATCTTTATTATAGTAGTGCCGAATCTTTTTTCTTTTTCACTTCTTTTTAAAAACTTGTTTTGTTTGAGTTTTATTCAATTGTACCTGGAATATAGAGTTCCTGGCTATGTATGTATGGTGGATTGCAATGACTGTAAATTTGTCATTTCTTCCTGTGAGTGATGAAGCCTACCGCCCTTCCTTGGAACCTCCGCTAGTCCTCTAATTTGCTTTGATCATGAAAAGGAAACAGAAATGCACCGTGTAACTGAGGCTGTCTTGAGCAATCTGAAATCCCTCACTGACGCTCTTACAACCTTTCCTCTTAGAAAACAGCTGCCATGCCCCTAGAGAGCCTCACTCCAGCGCATGCATAGATCATGGGAAAAGGAACTGAGGAGATCCTGTTGACATTCCCAGCGAGCTCCTAACAGGGTGCCAGCAACTAGCAAGCACCTGAGTGAGCTCTGCGGACATCCCAGCCTGGGCAGGCTTCCAATGACTGCAGCTTCCGCAGAAACCACATGGAGCATAATAACTACCTCACTGATTCAAGTCAAACCACAGAAGCATGAGAGACAAACAGAAAAGTTACTTTTTTAACAGCAGATTTGAGTGGTCTGTTACTTAGTAATAGATAATTGGATCAATCTTGAAGGATTAAAGGCAAAATAGAGTGTGCTTAGTGATGTGGCCTAAACTGCTGACCTCCCTCAACTCCGTAAAATTATATGTTCATCCAGCAGACTCAACTAGTTTTAGGGTCTACATTAACCTTGGCAGAGGCTGAAAGACTGTCATAGCTCATACATTTTACATGAGCTTTGAAATGACTGTCATCGCCTTCAGCTTGGTGTCAAATATGGCATGTGTCCTCAACTTCCCACTGAACCCTGCTGCGTTAGCCAGTCTTTGTAGCACAGTCTTTGGATCAGTTTCTAATCAGAACTCTGCTGTTGTTCATTTGAAGCTTTAATTATATTCTGAATTCAGAAATGTGGTTGAGAACTGGACAAACTGCCTAATATTTTTCAGGTGAGATTTCTGTGAGCTGACATTATTTCCTATGTTTGCTTGGGTGAAATAAGTGGTCTAGTCCAAATGGAATAAGTTCATGATGGAAAGAGAGGGAAATACAACCTCTGGGAGTCCCTGTGATTCAGGAGCGTAAAAACAAGCAGACACCATTGAAGTAGAATAAGAACATTTTCAGAGAGTAGGGTTATTTAAGTCAAGGCATGAGACATTTGTGGCAAAGTGCAATCCACAGAGCCAAATATTCAGGAAGATAAAAGATGATGAAGAACTGAAAACAAAGATGGATCAAATAATAAGACAAGAAGAGTAAAGTAGTAGGAAAAATCAACATAAACCATTATTTCAAGGCAACTAATAGAGAAAGGAAGAGAACATTGCAGAAATGATATTTGAGCTTCAGAGATTGTCTACATAGCAGCTACTCAGCAGACCAGTTACAAGTGATTCAAAAATGCTTCTAAATGTAGAATAATGAAATTTAGATTAGTTATTTACAACAGGGAGTATTATATTTAAGGAACACACTATTATAAATTCCTAGATACTGGCACACTAGAACAGAGAATACATAGGCTATTTACAAGACGCATCTGGATAGATTTCATTTATTTTCATCGAAAGTTATAGCCAAATTCATCTTAAACATTTTGTTGTATAATTGTATATGATTTGAATAGGTATTGGGTACAGCTAAGGGAAATGTAAAATTAAAACTTGATAATGGTTTCCCTTAAAATTTTACTTCTTAACAAAAAACAGAAACTAATTCATTTTGTCAATACCCAACAATTGTTAGTGATCTTAAAATTTAATGTTCCAACTTTTCATTTGACCTGATAGCATTAAGCTTGCTTTATTTCCACAGAAGGAACATAAAGTTTCAAAGTTTATAAATAATAGGTAGTACCACAGTATTTATTTAGATTTTGTTTTTCTTGGAAGAAAGAACTATAGAATCTTCATGTTTGAAAAGAAGGGAAGCACGAAACTGAAAAACACAAGACAACTTACCCTCAAACACAGTCGATGAAATTCCTCATAGATGGTTTTCAGTCTCATATTAAAAGTGCTTTTCTTGCAGATTCATGTCTACTAAAAGAATTTTAGTTGAATTCAATGTGATTACCATTTGCATTTCTCTTTATAAATGTTTGAGCCTGTGTTTTCAGGGAGATGTTCCCTGGCAAATGGGGACTAGATACTGCAGCAAGTATCTTAGGAGGTCAAGCAAGACAATATGAAAGAGTGCAGCAAATCCTTGAGTCCTTGTTTTATTTAAATATATCCAAAAACTTAGAAAACTATCTCAAAGGGAATCCAGAAATTTTTCACGTTTGTGATTAAAAACAAATTTTTTAAAAAGTCTACTTTAATTGAAGTCACTTAATTAAAGCTAAATGAGAAAGCTAACCACATAACAGCAGGGGTACCCGTGGATATAAATGCTCCATTAATTGGATAAAAAAGGATAAAAAGTATTCCAAAACTATAATTTCGTGTTTCTGAACACATTTTATTTAATGTTCTTTTTAATCAGTGATCAGCATAAAACTAAGGTGAGACATCCCACAGTTTTGAGTCATAGCTTCAAAACACTTGAAGATAGATAACTCATCCAACTGAAGGAGCAGGGCAGAAATGTGAGATATTGTGTTTTTTTGTTGTTATTTTTATTGTGAAGATAGGGCAAAGACATTGTATGCTCATGTGAATAGTGTATCATCCATTACAAAACAAAGATAATCCATTCACCCATCCATCCATCCATCCATCCATTCACTCAAGAATTTTCCTATCCACAATGTCTGTGATCCATGCTAAGTGCTAATAATAGAATAACTATAAAAGTCTACAGCCACAAAGGACACTCTTTTGAGGAAGTTGCTCCTTTGCCTCAGATGTAGGTGAAAAAGAATGAACCAACTAAAGAAAGAGGGTTAAGAATGTCATACAGTATACAGAAACAATGGTATGTAAAAAAGCTAGAATGCAGGGAGAACCCATGGATTAAGGAACTGCAAGTGATGTCTTGTGTTTCTAGCACACCAGAGTTTGAGGCAGGAAATCGAAGGTAAGAGCAAATACTGAAAGTAGAAGCAGGAGCTAGTTAATGAGAGATTTCATAAGCTATTAAATGAGATGACAGCACTTGAAAAATAAAATTCCTTGTCAAGAACTTCAGGTTTGTGAACAGTGGATTATATTTTTTAAAAATTGCTAAACAATCTATGTTGGAAACACAAATAATGACACAACATTTATTTTTATGTCTACACAGAAATGTGTGAAGTAGAAATGTTAACTATCATCTTTCAATCTTTCAACAAGGGGACTTAACACCATACATTTAATGTAATGGCTGTCTTGAGGTTGATGTTACCTATCATCCTGTTATTTCATACTCATAATTAAAATATTGAAAGGTTAAAAGTTATTGATAATAAAATCAGGTTCTCCAGGACAAGTATTTTCAAGGAAGACTGAAAGACAGATTTGTTCAAAGAATAAAATCTTACAATAGATCTGACAGAATTCCGGAGGTATATGTATGTATATGAGAGGAGCCTTTATGCACAAATGTCATAATGAACTGCACTATTAATCATCTCTAAAAAGGGATTTGTTGGTGATGATTATGGGAATTTTTAAAAATTATGTAAATTGTGTAATCTATATTATAAATTGGCAACACATGGCTTTTTCTATTTAGCAATGAAATAAACACAGTTTAATTCCTCCATCACCTATTTTTGAAGGAAAAAATAGTAAAAAAAAAAATTAAAAGAAACTTTTTTTTTACTCACTGAGATGTTTTGGGAACAATTCTAATCTAAGCAATAATGGGGGAAATATTGTAATAGCTGTTACTGCATTAAGTTGATGGAATGAAAGCAGTCAGTATACTGATAATACTAAAGGAAAAGAAAGAAATAATAATAACCTAATGATAACAGAATGAATTCTTTAAGGCATAAAAGGTTTAACTTCTGGTGCACTAATCACTAATGGAAGCAATGATAATTTCCTATTCTAACAAGATATGCCATAAATATCACTTGATAACCCTCAAACTATATTTTAACTTTAAGAGGTGGATTTTTCCCAAAGATACTCTACCACATAATGCTATGTATCTTTTAAGATCAGCTATTGCACATGTGCTGTGGAAGATATTATAAGATTTGTAGCAAAAGCAGTTATGCTTTGGAGATAAGAATCCTGCTTTCAAAGGCAGCAGACTCGTTCTAATGTTCTTCAGTTTATTCTTTTCTCAAAACTTGTAAATATTTTTCCCTTGTGGAGTAGACTGATACGATTTTATATATATTTTTAGTCATTACTTATGAAATAATCCAAATCTTAGAACTGTATTACAAATTTTTCCACTTTCTAATGCTGGTTATTTTGATTAGTTGGAATTTGAGCATAATCTTTGAATGGTCTTTTTCTGTGGATATTCTTATTATTGGGTAAGGCCAGCAGGCATTCTCTTTTGGGTTTTGCTACTTATAGTTCACTTTTTTTTTCTAATCATTTTATTCATTGCATCACGATCATGCAAAGACAAGGGAAATAACAGTTTTCTGTTGTGACACCAAGACAAACTACTTTCAGTTTAAATATACTCCTGGCTAGAAAAATGCAATAAACCATGGTATCTATGGAAATACATTAAACATTTCTTGAAGTTAAATTGAGGAATTATACATGGATACAAACAGCATCGTTGCAAGTGATTGGATTTTTTCCCTTTGGGAATAATAAGGGTACTTCAGAATTTTTCAGACCAAATCTCTAAAGTTGGAAAACACATTTAATTTCATTAAATCTTCTAAAACTTACAGAAAATCAGAATCAATGAAAAATGAAAATCAATGTATATATGAAGCTTGAGCTGAAAATATATTTTGATAAGCAAAGTGTTCTGACTCTCAAACACTTATAATAAAATACCTGAAATCCAAAAATGACTGCAAAGAGAAGCAATTATTGACACTAATTATCTTGTGTATCCAAAACCACTCTCCTGTCCATCATATCAGGCATTTTTATTTTATTCTGATATATATTTTTCATTATGTGATCATCATATTCACCACCATCATCACCTGGATTTTCTATATCAATAACATAAAGAAGTTAAAGAGTAATTTATCTTTTTTTACAATAATTGCAATGACAGATATCACTATTTACAGAAAAAAATGTCAAGACAACTCAGACCATAGGAAGGAGAAGACTACTAAGACAAATAAACAACTATTTTGGAAAATATACATCTATATTGCTACAAAAAAATGTATCCTGATTCAAAAACCAAATTGCCACAATCAGGATCTTAAAATCTATAAAAAGATACTATGAAAGAAAGAATTTAAATATCTATTATTAATCATGGTACTGAAAAAGAAAAGAAGGGAGGAGGAAAGAAAGAAACTGAGCATCAAGGCTCAGGGCTATAATCCTACCACACTGAGAGGCTGAGGCAGGAGGATCACAAGTGCCAGCTCACCCTGGGCAACTTAGACTGGGTGAGACTCTGTGCAAAAACAAAACAAATAAAATCAAATGGGAAAGAAGGAAGGAAGAGAGAGGTGGAGGGAGAGAGGGAGGGAGAAAGGAAACAAGCAAGGGGAAAGAAAGAAAGAGAGACAGGGAGAAAGAAGGAAGAAAAGAAAGAAGAGAGAGAAAAGGAAAGGAAAGGAAAAATAAAAGAAAGGAGAGGAAAGGAAAGGAAAGAAGTTGGACAGACAGTCTTCCATTCTAACAGGAAATGCTGTCCTTGTAGGTGTGATGGTCAAGTGTATGTGTCAACTTTGCAGCTTACTGTACTCAGTTATTCAAACACTAGGGCAGATGTTTTTGTGAAGAGGTCTTGTAGATGTCCCTAAAGTCTACAATCAGCTTACTTTAAGATTACCATTTAATAACATGAGTAAGCATCTTTCCATCAATTAAAGGTCCTAAGTACAAGAACTGTGGTTTTTCAGAAAGAGAATCAGCCTCAAGACTAAAGCTGCAAAAAACAAAAACAAAAAATGTATTTTAAAAATTTAAAAAAACTGAAGAAGTAAGAGCTACCTGCTGGCCTGGACTACAAATGTCATAGCTGCAATTCCCTAATTCCTCACATCACATAAGCCATTCCTAATATATAAAAAGAAAAATAAATTTAAAATTTAACCTGTGTTGTGTAGATAGATGTATAAATAGATAAAATTGATCTTGATCCCAACTAGCATCGTATGAAAGGAGCCCTCAGTGCTTGCCTGCTGTTCAGAAACACTTCCCTGGTGTCAGATCAGATGAAGATCTGTCCAGAAATTTTAGTAAAAAGAGGAAATTCTGCTAGCCAGTAATAACCAGCTCTTTCCACATGAAAATGTACTACTTTTCACAGTTGCATTTTTATTAATTTATCAATTTGGTTGTACTTTGTAATATGTGTGATAGATGTTTACATAACTACCTGACTACACTACTATCTATTACACATTTTCACTAAGCACACAGAATTTCAGCTATGCTCTTGTCCCCCTGCCCCGGTTTTTACACAGAGATCAGAAAAGCGGAGTTGAAGTTGGTAGCCCTTCTCCTCACTCTCTCCGGTATGGTAGGAACAGAAATAATTGCCTTTATTTGATACCATCCAAGCAGAATGATCTGATCGTGCTTAACTTATAGACTGCTTAGCAGCTGACATGAATGCGTAGCATGTTATGTAAGAAAAACACCTGTTTGTGAAAATATGAGGGATGCGTTTATACAAGTGCATACCTTAAAAGGAATAGTACATTAGGCTATCACACCCTAAATCTCCAATGGAAAGCAAGTCTTTTAAAAGCAAGAAACAAAAAGCAAATTGTGTTGTCATTGTTGTGACTCCTCATGTAATTATACAGCTTTGCACTGGACACTGCCAATAAAGAAAGGTTTACTCCAAAAAAAGAGGTTGGTATAAATTGCAATAAATGGTAACACTTTAAAATAATTGCCTAATCAATATTAATTCCTCTGGTATCTATTTAATAGCATTAATCACAGTGAACTCATTTAGCATTCATGTGAATGTCACAAGTAATTCAATTGGATTTCCACTATAATTCAACATTAATTACCTTAACCGAGCCATTATTTTCAAGTGTTACCCAGTAAACATGAAAATAAAAGCAATAAAATATGTATTGAAGAATTATAATCCAGCGACATACCCTATACCTACGTTTAATAAGCTTTGTAATTCATGTGAAATACTTCATTGACAGGTCAAGTCTATTAGTAGAATCTACACACTCATACACCCACACAAAACTATTGCATCTCATTTATCCCTATTTTTCAGCTAGAGTTGAGTCATGTAAAAAGGACATTGTCAAATAGCCCTATATGCCCCTTAAATCTCAACTTTATGGTATTTTAGACATCAATTACCTATCTGCAAGGAAAGGTGTATAGATATTTCCCCACACAATACGGCTTAGCACAACTGTGTGCTGTCTAGGGTTAGGATAGCCTGCCAAACACTTACTTCACTCATCTCTCTTACAATCAAATTATTAACTTTTGTAAGCAGATTTTATGTAGGCAATTAATTCAACTATCTTCTCTTCATCTTTAATTTTATCCTTCCAATATGTTGAATGACAGAAATGGGGATAGAGAGAGAAAGAAAGAGGAAAGGAGGAGGAAAGGGAGGAAGGAAGGAACCAATGGATGAAAAAAGGCAGGAAGGAAGGGAGGAAAGGAGGCAAGTTGGTTCATTACATGTGTGTGTGAAATATGGGTCAGTTTCTTCTAAATGCTAGAACGAGGGCCTTTTCCAAATAAAATATGATCTGTCATGAACTAACTGTGTGTAAGCTATTTAAATGTCTGAAGATCTTCTTAAAATTTCTCTGAATTTTAGTTTGTGGTCTAGGATCTTAAAATTTCAGTATCTTTGTTTCAAGATCAATTGTTCTGAGACATATCACAAAATGCAAATTCTATATTTAACAATTTGCATTTTACATTTGTATTTCATATATATGCACTCAAGGGAGCATGTTTTATTCAAGTTTGCATATTCCATAGCACCAAGTACAGTGTTTTTCACAACAAACATTTACTGGAGGGAAAAAAAGAAAGAAAAAAAAGCACAATGTACTCTTCGCCTCGTTTTAAGTGCTAAATGAACCTAATTACCTACCAGGGCAGTCATTCATATATATTTATTTAGCACATAGTATGGGATGGGATATACAAGATGACTTCTTTTAATTCTTTGAAACTCTACTTTAAAAAAAATGAAATGTTACATGAAGCCTCAATATATAAAATAAATATAAATAATACTCTTGATTGCAGTTGGGGCCATGGAATCTGAAAAATCTGCAACTAGCCCTTCCCTTAATAGTTATGACAGCTTATAGAAAACCCCCAAGAACACTGAGGGCTTTAAGAAGGAACTGGAAAAACAGATGGCAGGGATATTGGATCAAATCTGAGCAAACACTAAGCTCCGTAATTTACTAACTGTTGGTTATTGGGTGTGCGCACAACTTAACTCTTCTGAACACCAATTTGTTTGCCTGTAAACAGGAGACTAAATATTCTTACCAATACATGTTTTGAGGAACAGAATAATAGAGATAAGTAATGTTGTTATTTTACATTGTTAGTATTTGTTGCTCATTCATCCAAACGATTTTTTATTTTTTTCCAAGTACAACTCCAAGTGTAGGGGACAAAGCAGAAAAGTAAGACAGACCCTGGTCACCATGATACACAATTTCAGATAGTTGTAAGTAATGAAATTAGAGTAAAGAAGCAGAATTGTTTTTGTCTGTCTAATATTTAGGTAGAACACATAGGGAAAATGAAAAGTGAGGAAGAGAGCCATGCAGATATGAGAGAGGAGACTCTTCTTGGTAGTGGGAATGGTGACAACTAAGGCCCTGAAGTGTGAATACTCCTGATGTGTTGGAGAAACACTAAGGAGGTCAGTGTGATTGGAAACGACTGAGGGACAGAAGCTGAGGTCACTGCATTTTCGGGGTACATTGATCATATAAAATTAGAACTTTGTTTTTGACTCCACATTAGATGAGAAGATTTGATGATATTAAGCAGAAATTCAAGTCTATTTGAGAGACAAATTGAAAACCTCTGAGGCCACTTTATCGGAAGAAGAGTGAAGGAAGAGGGTGAAGGGAAGTGATCCATTCTCTGTTGAGAATGATGGTGGTTTGAATTTGGGAACTAATGACGAACCCAACCCAGAGCATGTGGAGTTGGGCGTAAGATCTATATGTGTGCACATATCCATGTGTGCATCTTTCCACATCACACAAGAGATTCCATTTCAAGACACATAAAACAAGCACACCTTCAACTAAAACAAAATTCTATTTGTGTTCCCATTTGCATTGATGCAGTTAAAGCTCTAGAAAATGTTTCATTGTTCCTTTTTCCTCCTATGGCTGTGCATTCCCATTGACTTTCTTCCTCAAGCAAGTGTACTTCTACCTCAATAACAGAAGCACAATCAGCTTTGCCCTCAGTATGAGAGCGAATCTAATGAGAGAAGTGGAAATGCTCTGCTACTGTCAAGGCATTGACAGATGTCAGGTGCAATCAACTTAAGATAAATCTATTATATTGTATTATGTTTTACAGTTACATAAATGTAACTTGTGATCTTGCAGTCCTCTTGCTTCCTACTAACTCCTTTTCTACTTCTTTCAGTGTATTGTTTCTTTTTCAATATATGACTGTATTTGAAAAAGAATGATATCTGAGCTGTAATGCACTTCTTCCTCAAGAGAACGTGTTGAGGGGCAGGATGTAGATGCATCTGCTGAGGGAAACCTCTCCAAATCCAGAATAACAACAACATTGCAACATAACTATGACATATCATCACAGATGGGGCTGTGTTATTGTCCTCATGCATAAAAGTATGTTGGAAAATATGTTTCTTCATTATATTTTGTAGCTTGCCAATAAAGCAGAAGCTAGACTCTTGGAGTGGGGGTGGGGGTTCTGAGAGTAATGCTAGGCAACTAACTTTTACAATTATGGCCTTTGCATTTCCTACAGCTTTGTTCAATTTATATCACCTTGCACGTTGTCATAGCTACGCTCTTCTAACTGGTTTTGTTCCCATCAAATTTCCCAATAGGATGCATATTCCATTCACATGACTCCCAAAATTTCATTCAGAAGACAATGACATTTGAACTGTTTATCAAAAATTGGTATGAGATTTTTTTTTAGTGATCTCAACAATTTGTCAAGTGCTATTGATAGATAGTGAAAAATGTATGAAACATTAGCTAAGGCTGACTAATGTTATGAGACATTTTTCTTGTTTTGTTAGTATAAACCTGCATAATAAGGATGGATCAATAAATATGTTAGACTAAGTGATTTTTGAAAATTTGCAAAATTTTCTATAATAATATAGTAGTAATGGAATTCCTCTTTCTAGAATAAAACTTTTTAATAATATTGTCTTAATTTGTACCTGGTTTTGCTTTCCTTACAGAAAAGAGAGTATTCAAAGTCTCAAAGAAGTATCTGCAACACATTTCTATTGATTTTTAACAGTACAATTGATTTATAGTTTATACCCTATACAGATCTCACACATGAAACATCTACTTCCATTTTTAGTACATGCCCAAAGTTTGTACAAACATCACCTAAATCAATTTAGAACATTTTCTTCAATTCAAAAAGTCTATCCTCTAACAATTACTTCTCTACTTTTCCCAACATTAAGCAAACACGAATCAACTTTCTATCTGTATTATTTAACTCTCTTGAACATTTTTAGAAGTGAAATAATACAGCATGTAGTATTTGATGATTGCTATTTTTCACTAGGCACGCAATTTCGACTCAACCATGTTAAATTATCTGTGTTGACACATGTACTGTGCACCAACACTGCACAATTTGTATTTTTAATAACACTCCTTATGTGGAAATATTATATTTTACTAGTATAATAGTAGATGGACATCTGAGATTTGACCACTATTTTGTTATTATTTTGTTGTGATGATACATGTTACTATTAACATTCATGTCTGTGTTTTTATGAGGATATATATTTTCACTCCTTTGGAGTATATATTTAGAAATAGAATTGCTGTGTGATACAGTATCTATCTTTAACTCTATGAAAAATTCTACATAAGTTTGCAAGATGGCTGCATGATTGTACATGCCTAGTACAGTGTATGAAAATCAGAATTTTCCACAGCTGAGTCAACACATGCTAGTAACTACCCTTTTAATATTAGCCATATTAATGAAGGAGAAAAATTTTCTTATTATGGGTTGGATTTGCATTTCTTTATTATCTGATAATTTTGAGCATCTTTTCATTCACTTCATTGCCATTTGCATCTTTTTTTGAAGAACACCTATTCATGTGCTTTCCACTTTTAAAAACTGTATTGTCTTTATGTAGTCTAGATTCAAACAATTTATCAGATATTGTATTTGAAATATTTTCCTTTCTTCCTGGAAACTGCTTTCTCTTCTCAATAGTGTTTTTCTAAGCACAACAAAATTTTAATTTTCATAAGTTCCAATTTATCTATGTTTCCATGTATGATTTTTGCTGTTGGTATAATATCTAAGAAATTATTACCTCATCCAAGTTCATGAAGAATTGTGTCTGTTTTTATCTAAGAGTTTCGTAGTTTTAACTCTTACATTTAATTCTTTGATCCATTTTAAAGTTTGCATGTATTATGAAGAAACTATGCAACTTCATTTTCTTCTATGTGATACTCAGCATCATTTAGTAAAAATACTATTCTTTCCCAAGGAACTTTTAACTTGTATAAAAAATAACTTTCCTTAATGTAAAGAGGTATAGGTATCTAACACCAAATTATTGTTATTCCCATTTTGTTAAACAAGCAGTAGCTAATCACCCATTTTGCCTATTTTGTGGTGTTTTGTTTTGCTGTTGTTATTATTGTTTTGAGACAAGAGTCTTGCTATGTAGTTCAGGCACGCCTTGAACTCATGGCAATCCTCTTACCTCAGATTGCCAACTGCTGGGAATGCAGTGTGCACCACCATGCCTGGCTTTTGTGTTGGAGTTTTACTAACAGTTCCGAGGGTCCATCTACCCAGGGTAATTACAGCTTAATTAGTTCTGATATCAATTATTAGGCTTAAATAAGATAAAATTTTCTAGATCATACATTATTGTCCACTTTCAAATCTCCAGTAATCTAATTTGATATAAAATTTATATTTTTAATTCTTTTTAATATCAACTCTTTGCTTCTATAATCTTTTGCTTCTTTCTTCTCTCTCTCTCTCTCTCCTTCTCTCATGAATTTGCAGCATTGTAGGTATTAGAATCAAAGTCATTACTCTCACTTCAGATCCTACACATTCATGACTTTTTCTTTTCTTCCCAACCATTTGAGAAATGGACTTAATCCAAATGTGAATCCCAAGCTATTTTTATTCATTTAGTGATTTGTACTTTCCATTATGTTTTCTTAAATGCCTTTTTTCCTATTTCTTGCTAAGCAAATTTTATTAATTATTAGACAGAAATATCTTCTATTCACCATTTCCTCCTAAAAGCATTTGGTGATCACAGAACCTATTCTATCAAGAATAATTAACATTTAGTAACATTGGGAATACAATACTGGGACAAACTTTTACAATATTTTATCATATTTGACTTCATACCTATTATAATTGAAATATGAACCACGAGGTTGAACTTGCAACAGGCATATTTTATTGTTTTTCAAATCATCTTCTGTCTATCTAGGCACTCAGGGCTCTATGGAAATAGTAACAATAACAATGAGAAGGGTGGAAAATGACAGTCCCAGGACATTTTTGCCTACTGCTGTTTGCACTGATAACTGCATATTTAAATTCCCATCTTCAACTCTCAGAGATTGCTTCAGTCAATGCCTGCAGTTGTTATGGAAGCATCTTTGTGATTTCCTGGAAACTATAAGTCTTTGCCTTGATCAGCAGCTGTTGGTCAAATGGCATATCTACCTCTAACAGCACCTCACGTGAATGCAGAAGCAATCCCCACTGGAGATCTAAAATGCTAAATCAATTTCTGTTTTAAAATATAAAACAAAATAATTGATGTTTGATGTTGCTGTTAAGAATTTTTAAATTTTTTCTAAAGCGCCTAGGAATTCTCTGAGAAAGCCACTCAGAGTATAAGTGCAATTTATTATCTGCATTGTATGAAATAAAACTTTTCCCATTCATTTGGCTTAAAGAGAAAGATACCTCATTAATGATGTGTTCTTTCTTCATTTCTGAGCAATTCTGTGACTTGAGATGAAATTTTCCCATATCACTGAGTTTTTACTCAACCCAAAGAGAGAGAACCCCTCAAAACATTCTAAGTAATATTACTATTGTACTGAGAATTTGTCTGAATTTTTGAAATCTATTCAGCAAGTTCAAAATAGAACTGTCCAGAATAAAAATAATAAAAATACATACTTATTACTTCTGTAGCCTTCTACTGGACCATCAGAAGAAGCACTTACATAGAGGAGAGCTGTAGCCCAGCTACGCTTCCTCATATAATTTTATTCTTGACTCATTCAAGTACAAAACAGTGCAGTAAAATATCCTATCAGGCACATGTAAAGGTGAGTCTGGCATTTTAAAAATGGCCCTTAGCAAATAAGCTAATTATAGCTTTCTTGAACAGATTTTATTGTGGTTTAAAAAACACTTCTTGGATCTTATATAACTACAATCAGAAATTAGAGTTTCTTTTCATTTAATCATGTACTTGAAGAGACCACAATAGTTATATATGGGTGTACAGTATACACACTGAACTTCCAACTAGGGTTAGGAGAAAGGCAAAAGTTTTGAATTCAATGACAAGCATCAACATTTAGAGGATATATTGTCTTGCAAAATTGCATCACAAGTTTCTCTACATCTGAGAAATAGATCCCATAGTAATATATGTTTCTTAAGTTATAAGTGACTTTTACATGAGTTAATGCATGTAAGACACATACCATCATGCTCAGGATAAGTTTTAGTTCACAACAAATCAGTATCTTTAATTATGGATATCAGTGATGCACGGAAAAACTCATAAAAAATCAGATGTTTAAGGTTAAACAAAGTATCGAGTAAGCTTCTTGACACACTGAGGTGTAATAAAAGTCCACTAACTTTCTCCTCCCATTCTACATGAGTTTATGTAAGATCTGTGAGACCTCCGTGTGCAAAAAGAACATGTGTGTTATACCACTATACTCTTTGGAAAGTTTAAAAGAAAAAGATCAAGTATGTGCCCCATGCAAATGGAATGTTTTCATTTTTAGGGAGTTAATTAGTTATACACTAGACTGTTGTAGCCTTCAAGAGCCTTCAAATGAGAAAGATATGATTGCACGCTTACAGAGATTCGGAAAATGGATGACTGATTGGGTTCCTAAAACAGATTTAAATTGTGCCTACCTTCTGCAAGTCAGGTTCATGTACTGATTTAATCATTAAACTTCATGTTCTCATTCCCTGTTCTAGCCATCCATTTTTCCTCAGGCAGTGAATATGAATTTTGACGAATTTGAAAGTCTAGAATTCAGTGGGTAGTGAAAGTTGGTAAAAGAAATGTACTGTATGTCATGCCAAAACAATCTAAGAGTATTTACAATTCTTATAATTGCAAATTTAGAGAGATACATGACCCTTGCTGGACTCAAGGGTTACAAAAATTTCTGACAGACAAAGGCAACTTTTTTTGCTCCCATTGTCTTAGGAATTGTTAAATTTTTTAGAATGATAGAATTCTTAAACCAGGTACTTAGATCTTATAGTTCCATCCTTTCATTGTAGTAATTAGGAAATTGAAACCCTAAGAAGATAGTGAGTCACTAGCTTTGCATAAATATTTGATCCAAAGAACATCTGTTAAGTTAAAAAAAAAAGTGTGGTATTATTAAGAGTTAAAAATCTATAGGTACAATGATGTGCATGCACTGTATTTCTAGGGTATGCTTATTAAAGTTATAGGCACAATTATAAATCTTAAAAGAATATACAAATATAGAATATGTTATACATTATACAGCATTATTTTTACTTATGTATAGAAGAGCATGTATCTGTCTTTACACTCATATATTCTCTTGCATTTAAAACTACATATTCGGCCGTGCTCTGGCACCTGCTTTCGGGCTGGCACAAATGAGCAAGTATCACACAATATATAATTCCCTAGTTTCTAAAGGTCTCTCCTGTGGAGTCAGACATTTTTTCGTCTGTATATAAGGGCTAAAACTTACTTCATCTCAAACCTTCTTAATAACAATAGGATGAAGTATTCATAAAATGTATTCATATATATTAAGATCTGTAATATTTTTATCATATTCTGTAAGTCTAAATGAAGCCACACTTAAGACAAAAACAAGAAATCAAAAAACACAACCTCATTCTATTCTTTAATCTACATGATCAGGTAAAGAAGCCTGGTAAAGCATAAGGATCACAACACTCCTTCATCTTCACCCTTTTTACTCATCTCTAAGCTTGACTTCACCAACTGCCAACTATCTCAGAATTTTCAAGTTTTTAAATAAAAGATTTCCATCATACATAATGGATGAAAATGAACACAAAGGAGAAGGAAGTGTCCATTAGCAATATCTGTGTCTTGGCAGAGTGATCAAAATGATGTTATGTTGATAATAAATAAGATGCCTAAAAACCTGTCCACATAGAATGTAATCACAAATACATTGTGAATCATTTCCAGTTGCCTCTATAAAGAAGAAGGATTTAAGTAATTGAGATACCCTTGGCTATTGCAAAATATCACCATTGCAATGAAGCTACTGAGCATAATCCTGATGAATTAAAAGCCAAGCTTGTTTTGATGAAATAAAAAGCATAGCCCAAGTGAAAAATACAAGGTATACAACAGTAGAGACCAAAAAGAAGCAGGGAACCCTGAACTACATGGCAATGCATTTTAATAGGAACAGGTGTGGATACACAATTAGAAGAATTGATTTCATAACTCACCTTCGTCACTTACTAACTGCGCAACCTTAGAGAAACCATTAAGTTCTAAGTAATAAAAAGCAATCATGACTGTAGCACACATTTTGAATAAGACACTGAATAGATCATTATAATACTTGAGAAGGTATTTCAAGACAGAAAGAATAATAGTCAAATATTGGAAAGCAAACAGCATTCTCATGGGGCGTTTAATGAAGTAGACAAGGAAAAAGTAAGTAGGTGTTTTCCAGACAGGAAACAGAAAGATCACTCATGGCAATAGAACAACAGACAGAAGAGCAGATGAGAAGGAATTGGCATACTGTGAAAAGGGGTACAAGAAGGTCAGTGCACTAGAAGGCTATTTCTGGAAAAATATGGACTCAGAATACTGACTTTTCCTGATTTCTTTAGTCTTTGGAATCTTGTGACACATTGCTCATAGTAAAAGTCCATTCACAGAGAAATTACATGGTCCGTGTGCATTTCAGGAACACAGCCTTCACCATGGTATAAAGAAACACTTGGCACTGGGATGTTAGGTGGACAGCCTTTGAAATAGTGCCAGGTGAGCCAAGAGCATTGCTCAAGACTGGCATTGTGTGATTGGACAGCAGAAGCCAAATCCCAGAAAAATTTGTGAGCCAGAGTCAACAATACTGATAATTATTTAGAACTTTGGGGATGAGAGGTAAGAGGAAAAGAAAAAAACCTCAAATAAGTTTCTTTCTTTTTTTCTTTCTTTCTTTCTTTCTTTCCTTCTTTCTTTCCTTCTTTCTTTCGTACTAGCAATTGAACCCAGGGCCTTCACACTGAACTACATCCCCAGACCATTTTATTTTATTTCATGTATGTATTTTTAAAAATTTTAAGACACACCAAGTCACTGAGTTGCCCAGGTTGGGCTAGGACTTGTAATCCTCCTTTTTCATCATCCAGAAAGCTGCAATTATAGACATGAATCAGCATGCCTGACTAAATAACATCATTTAACTTGGAATACAGAGTAAATGATAGTAATGTTTTTTTTTAAGAAGTAAAACTATTTCTTGGTCATATGTGAAAATGATCAAATTTGTTTCAATTTACTGCCTTAAGTTTTTATTTATTGATTATAGGCATCCGATAGAGTTCTCACATAGATTTAGAAGTATAATGTTGAATTTAAGAATATGGTCAGTGTTGGGTACAAAGTTTTAGAAGCCATCAGCCATAAATACCAAGGGAAACTATGAAATCTGGGCTCTCCCAGGAAGATTGAATAGAGCAAAAATTTAAGTATGATGAATTCAAGTTAATACAATCATTGAAGTTTGAAGAGATAGGCAAAGAAAGGTGAAAACTAATTAGGATTATGTAGTTGGAATAATGTAAGAGGTATGAAACTTTCAGGATCAAGTAATGGGAAAATGTGCCAAGAGGAGGCACATTTCCAGGGGTAGAGAGTGTTCAATGGAACAAAGCAGTGGAGATAAAGTCATTGGAAGACCCTGAGGAATGCATTTGGGAGAAAAGTACCTGGCAAAATAGTATGGGAGAAGCAAAAGTTTCATTAGACTAGAAATGTGTAATTGTAATTTAAATCAGTTTAATGGTTCTGTAAATGTTATAAAGAGTCATATTAAACATATTCTCAGTAAGGATAGCAGTGTACTAGGCCTGAAATCCCAAGCACTCAGTCAAATATTTTAGAAGCATTCTAAATGTCTTCATATGCAACATCCTTCTCACACTGGAGAGGTAACAAATTAATAAAGTCTAACTAAATCACATGCACTGGTTTATTTTTTGTTGTTTTTTTTTTTGAAAGAAATGATTCCTAGCTGTTAATTTTCAATATATGTCTGCTATTGCTTAACAATATTGTTGGAATATTTAGCATTTCGGTGATGTAAATAAAAGGCAATAAAATGTTACTCATAAACTAGCTGCTTTCATAAGACCCTGTTTTCACGAAGCACTCAACTACTAACTCTTGACTTTTTCATGAAAGTATATTTGCCATTATGACAGAATAGACATTTAATAATCAAAAAATAATAAGTATTCCGGATATTTGTGCATAACAGAACTTAGAAATGTGCTCCTGGAAAACAATAGTCAGAGCATGAGTGCCACAATGTTAGAAAACTTCTCTGCACTTACTGTTAAATGTTTGCACTTATTGTCTTTCATGTGTATATTCACTGCTGCATAATTATTGGAAACATATTTGAAATAATTCCATGTAGCATCATTCAAAAATCCAACTTGCTTAAATTGTATTTTGTACAGAAGATATTTGATTCCATGGACAAATTGGATCAGAATATAGAAATTCAATTACATAGAGTACATATTGAAGGCATCTGTACGTAATGCATTTTTATTTCAGGGGTATGTTTTCTCTTTATTAAAAAACAATCCAATAATTCAAAATAGTAGTTATTTTGGGTGCATACTCACAAAATACCCTCAACTTCTCTGTTGTCTCTGGAAAAGCCCCACCAGGGTGCATTGGAAACACCTCTGCTAGTTTGTTTGTGGTTTCAAGGGAAGCTTTGAGGTTTTAACTTTGATCTCTTCCCTCACATACTGAGATTTTCTCCTGACTCGACCAGCCCAGACAGAATTTCTACCTTGATCTCCCGGGTCATCTTAAACATCCCCTTGACACCAGCATCACTCAGTGGTAAAAGTCCAGCTCTTAACCGCGGCGTGTTTACTCTTCAGTTTCTGTGTTGTGCTTTGCTCATTGAGTCTCACAAGCGGCTTCTTTTAACTCGCCAACCCAGGAATCTCTGCTCAGCCATTTAGCTCACGTGTCTCCTGCTCTGACTAAACTGTTAAGGCTCCAGTTTTGTTTTTTCAACTATTTAAACTCCTTTTTATTGAGTAAACTAAACTTTCTCTTTGATCTTTCAAAGAATTTGTAACATCATTTGACCACAGTGTGAACGCTAAAGTGACTTCAAATTTTTGCAGATCTTTCATTCATTTATTTTGCTCTTCTGCCTGTCCTCCAAGATATTCTAGACCTCAGTACGTATTTTTTAACCATTTAACATATTGCAGCCAAATTTGATATTAAAATTAATCTGTCATCAGTCACTTCTTTCTTCATATATCATTAATATAATGTGCTACCTCAATTAAGGATATTTTTAGTTGAGCCTTAGCTTTCACAAGAGGCAAGGAAGTGGTAGTTTGTTTGACATAAAACATAACAAGCTAATAAGCTATTGGGACTTCTGGTGGAAGAGGATGTCACAAATTCTATCATTTTCATGTTGACATCTATCATAAAGAAACAGGCCCTATGCAGTGGAAAAGATAAATCCACATCTGTATCAGGTGGATAACATGATAAAGCACATATCTGGAACATATAACTAGGACTCTCATGGACCATAATATTACAGCTTTCATAGATAATATTTTACAATTAGATTCACTTTTAAAAAAACACGACTTAGATGTGATCATTTTCATTGAAATTTAAGGAAATTCTGGTCAGAAGGACTAGTTTTCCAAAAGACTCCAATTGGAACTGATTAGATAATTTTTTCCTTTTTTGGAAGTGATTAAATCTGGAATTCTATTACCAGTCTTCTGTACCACATCTTATTTATTTTTGCAGATAAACATAGCTGCCCCAGCTGAAATTCTACCATTTCTAAAAACCTACTATTGCCCTAGTTACTTCTTCTTAGACAAAGCTTTATTTTTACCATATGATTATCAGCAAAAATGGTTTTAATATCTATTATAGATAAAATTTACACTTAAATATTTTAAAAGCAACTCAAAAATAAGTTGAGATAGACTTTATCCTAACCAAAATAGAGTTCTGTATCTAAGAAGTAGTGTCAGAACACAATTATATAAATGTCAATGTTAATATTCTTAGATTATTCCTCCAGCACTGCTATTAGACTTATTTTTTTCCCATTAAGTTTCTTGGTACATTTTTGGTATAAAATACAGTTACATTGGGATCTTGTACCATTACATGAGTATCTTGGTTCTCCCCCCCGCCTTCCCTTGCCCTCCCTTTGCCCCCTCCACCCTTCCCTATTTGCAAAGAATTTGTTTCCTTTTTTTTTCTTTCTCATATTTTCTCTTTTCCCATTTTTCCTTTCCCATACCACTCCCACTTCCCGTGCACCTTTAGACCTTATCTTCCTGTTACACAATATCAATTAAACATTTTTTAAATTACAATATCAAGATCTTGGAGACATTACCACAGATTTTACAGAATTTAAAAGGATATAGAAAGCATATTTCAAAAATCTGTTCTGAAATAAATTTGACAACTTCTAAGAAGTACCTTGGAAGACAAATTAATGAAAATAACTCTGGAGGAAATATAAAATTTGAATAGCACCTATTAAGGGAAGTATATTCCTAGCTTGAAAACCTACCTATATGACAACAGCAGGCTCATAAACATTTTAACTGATAAATTATATCAAACAATGAAAGAAGAAAAAAGAAGGAACACTTCTCCCCTCATTTTAGGAACTCAACATTGTGCTAATCCTAAAACTGGATAAAGATAATAGAAATAAAAAGTATGAACATAGAGAGAAATTTGTTTAACAAAACAAAGTATTAGAAGTCAGATCTGGCAGGATGTAGAAAGTGGTTTTGTTATAGGGATGGCATAGTTGGTTCAGCATTGGAAGATCCACCCTCAAAAGTCATCATTTTAACAGAAGAAAGGAAAAAGCCATATGATCCTGTCACTAGTTGGAGAAAAAGTATTGGACTAAATTCTACAGCTGTTCATGGTAAAAGCTATCAGGAGACTAGAAGTAGAATGAACTTTCTCTACAGATTAAAAACATGTACTCCATACTTCCAGCGAGAATGCCTTATATGAATGAAGAAGGTACAATGCTTTCTCCTTAAGGTGGGGAACAAGGGCAGATATGCTTACTCTTCATCTGTCCATTAAATTTTGAAACCTAGGCCCCACCAAAATAGTCTGGCAATAAAATGACACAATTAGGATAGGATTGGCAAGGTAGAATGAAAATCTTTATATGTAGATGAAATGATCATCTACAGAGAAAATACTAAGAAATCTCTAGGAGCCCCTAGAACTTGTATTTGAATTTAGCAGGATTAGAAAACACAAGGTATATATAAAAATTCAGGTCTATGTATACTTGCTATAAAAGAAGAATTGGATATTGAAATTTAAAAGTTATGTAGGAATACAAAGGACCTAGAAAAGTTAAAAAAAAAAACAAACAGTGTTGGAAGACATTTAGTACCTAGTTTTAAGACTTCTAAAGCTACAGTAATCAAGGCAGTGTTGGTGTAAGGAAAGATGTACAGATCATTTGAATAAAACAGAGAATCTAGAAATAGAACCACACATATATGGTCCACTGAGTTTTGAAAGATTATTTAACATTAGCATTTTAAAGAATATAAACTCAATTCAAGAGCTGAGGAAGAGATAGTGTTTTCAGCAAATGGCACTAGAACACCTGGTATCTGTATAAAAAATATAACCTCAACCCTTTATTTTCATACATGAAAATAATTTGAAGGGATCTATGAACCTATATATGAAAGCCTAAAAGTATAAAACTTTAAGAAGAAATTATAAAGGAAAATGTTTATGAATTCAGGGTAGGCAAGAACTACCTAGTATACAAAAGACTTGATGTATAAAAGAAAAAAATTGATAAATGAGATTCCATCAAAATTTAGAACTTTAAATGACAACATTAAAATGAAAAGTGGTCCTTAAACAGACCATATTTACAATGCATATAACCTATGACCAGAATATATAAAGAATTCTTAGAGCTCATTAATAGACAACCCAATTAAAAAGTAGACCGAAGAAGATGATAAATAGCCAGTACAGCACAAGAAAAGGTGTGCAACTCTAGAATCAGAAAAATACTAATCAGTACAATAACAAGACTGAATTATATATACACTCATTAGGGAGATGAAGTTAAAAGTTTTAAAAGCCTTGTCATGACTTTTTCTTTTTGTTGGATTCTCCCCCTTTGCGTTTAATTTGTCAAGCCCAATGGATTCATTCTTCTGGGTTTCCTGGGGTTGTGATCCTCATTGTCTTTTCCAAGGGTATTGTCTGAAATATTTTGGAGTGCCAGTTTGATATTCATGAAGTTCCTGAGGTACTCTTTTTCTGGAGTACCGGGGATCAAACTTGGGTCCTTGCGCTTGCACAGCAGGCAGCAAAACCACTGAGCTAAATCCCCAGCCCCTAAATTAAAGAGCTGAAATAAACAGCTTTTTTGTGTGTGTACCAGGGATCTAACTCGGAACCTTCCACTTGAGAGGCAGGTGGTGGCACCACTGAGCTAAATCCCCGTCCCTCTGGGTGCTCTTTATCACGAAATCATCTTATTTCTCCATCAATTTTGAAAGATAGTTTTGCAGGGTACACCAATCTGGGTTGGAGGCTGTTTTCCTTTAGGGCTTGAAATACATCACTCCAAGTTCTTCTTGCCTTAAGGGTTTGCATTGAGAAGTCTGCTGTGATTCTGATGGGCTTTACTTTTTATGTGATGTTTCTTTTCTCTCACTGCTTGTAGAATTTTGTACTTCTGTTGGATTTCTGGAATCCTAACTATTATATGCCTATGTGTAGATTTTTTTTTGATCAAGGCTAGCTGGAGTCCTATATGCCTCACTTATCTGTATGTCAAGTTCTTTTCCCCTCCTTGGGAAGTTTTCTGCCATCACTTCTGTGAACAGGTTTTTTATGTCATCTGCACTCTCTCCTCTTTCTTCATTGACTCCTATCAGTCTTATGTTATTCTTCTTTGCATGGTCTAGCAGCTGCTGGATTGATTTCTCATGTTCCTTTACAATTTTAAATTAATTTTTATTTTCCTGGTCACTAATTGCAATCTTTTCTTCTATATCTGAAATTCTATCCTCACATTGGTTCATTCTGCTACACAGACTTTTGATGGAGTTTTTAATCTCCTGGAAATCTGTTTGCATCTATTTTATGGATTCCATTTGTTTCCTATGTTGGGATTCCATCATGTTCTTCAGATCCTCTATTTTTTTAATCTGTGTCCTCTCTAGATTTATTAATCATGTCTTGCACCATGAGCAAAATCTTTGCTGTTATCTGAGTAATTATTTCTGATTTCATTTATCCCAGATCCTCTTTTGTTGCCAGTTCAGAGAGTCCAGGTAGTTGAGTATCAGATTGTTCCATCTCGTTTTCCTTTGGGGTTGCTGCAGATGATCCAGAAGTCTGTTTTTGAGGCTTGTTTATGTGTCTTCTCATTTCCATGGGGGGGAGGTGCTTCTGGCACCCACGTGGCTTAGCTTCTCTGCCCTAGGAGCTTGGGATGGCAGTGGGCAAGCTTCCTTCCAGGTGCTGGTACTGGCTCAGCTTCTCTGCCCTAGGAGCTTGGGATGGCGGTGGGCAAGCTTCCTTCCAGGTGCTGGTACTGGCTCAGCCTCTCTGCCCTAGGAGCTTGGGATGGTGGTGGGGGAGCTTCCTTCCAGGTTCTGGGACAGGCTCGGCTTCTCTGCCCTAGGAGCTTGGGATGGCAGTGGGGGAGCATCCTTCCAGGTGCTGAAACTGGCTCAGCTTCTCTGCCCTAGGAGCTTGGGATGGCGGTGGGCAAGCTTCCTTCCAGGTGCTGGGACTGGCTCAGCTTCTCTGCCCTAGGAGCTTGGGATTGCAGTGGGGCAGCTTCTTTCTGGGTTCTGGGACAGGCTCAGCTTCTCTGCCCCAATTAGACTTATTAATGCTAGCTGTTTTGTCACATTTTCCTGCCTTCTGAAACACATTTTTGAAAGCTAATTTTTCCATTAGGGAGAGAATTTTCTCTTAGATCTCCGCATATTCCTACAATTGATGGGGTTTCCTCTGACATGAAGGACCCATTTATAGAATCACCTACAACTATAGTTCTGAATAGGAGGTACCATTTTCTGAATTAAAAATATCACTACAAGGAATATTAATCCCTCTAAGGGATTAATTGTAGATTTCTACTACTACCAACTAACCTAATTACATTCAACCATTCATTTGTTTTTGAAAATATTTACTTTACAAAAATCAACTCCTAGAAATTTCTTCTTAGATATTTCAATTGTTTCCTTCAAGGGTCCATCACAGAAATTAAGAAGAAATATTAGAATATGGAATTTTAACTGTACCATTTTCAGTGTGATGAAGAGGAAATATTATGAATGAGAAATCTACTGGCAAAATTCTACATCTGAGATTGGCTTCATTTTATATATCATCAACTGACTTTTCACATTTTTCTTTTGGGTAATGTTAGCATAGACAGCCTAAAAGATGCTAAACTAAATACTTTGTGTGGTTTTATTATACTCCTTGCTCTGCTATACTTACAGCAATTTCTCTAAACTTACCTAGTACCCTCAGTGATGATCTGTGGCCTAATTATCACTGACAAGAGATAATTTTAACAGATGAGTGACAATGTTTCCTGCCTACTATGGTAGGAATCTGCTTGGATTATTGTCTATAATAATTATTAAATATTTATAACTATTAAATTATATATTTATCATAAATATGTACATATATATCATAAAATACTCTACAATGTCTACTGTTGCCCAGAAGTAAAAGATTTGAGGTTCCACAACTATCTCCCCAAGTACTGTCTATTCCCTCATGCCTTCGCCTTAGACCAGCTATTAAATAGTTGCTCTTTACACTGGTCACTGTACACATACAAATTGATGCTGCTTGGTAAATCCCAAAGCTACTTCTATTCAGATGTTCAATATCAAGTAAGTCTCTTTCTTTGTCCCTTTCTTAGATAGAAGCATATATTTATGATCACACATACTCAAGCAAAATCAAATCTCACTGTGTTCTGCATTTTAGCAGATTAAGGGCCGAGTTAAGTGACACAATTTGTGTAGCTTGAAACAATGCCATTTACTGATTTCTTATTCTGATTTATATTTTTAAAAAGAAAGTTTTTTAAGGTACTATGGGGTCTAGAAAAATTCAGAATCTTTCATTTCAAGAAGCACGCAGTTTAGAGGAGGCTGCAGTCAAAGAAAGGGGAAATGTTACATGTCTACAGTTGCCAGTTAATTATACAGACAATTTTGTTTAGTAGTTTGTAAATTACTTGAGGTTTGGTAGAGAATTCTTTAAAGAGGAGATGAAATATTACCTGGCTTGAAGGCAACTTTGAAATAAAAAAATTTTAAGAACCTGAGCTGTTATTTTAAGTAGAATCTCTGTCAATTCATAGCTTTGTGCTTCAGGAAACAGAACACATCCAAGCCTTAGCTTTTTAATATTGAACACAAACAGCTGTTTCAGAAGTTCATTTGAGGAATCCAGGCAGAATCACCAAGCAACCTACCTTAAGGATGGTAGACACTCACTAATTCTGCATGAAGATAGCGAAACTTTCAGCAGCGTACCCTGCCAGTGACATTGCTGGGGTTTCTGAGATGAAGCATTGTATTGGATAACTAAATCTCGGCTGCTGATGTCCCTGTTCATCCTTGAAGGAGTTCAAGTCTTTGGTGCAGTCACATTTTTAGTTACTTTGCAAAATCTGTAATGAAGAAAGTGAAAAGGACGTGTTAATATTTAATATGCCTACTGATCAATCGCTGTGTCTCCTAAAATGTTCATCTCTTTGACTGATGGAAAATGAAATTCATTAGAATTTTTCTGCTACCTTATAGTTTCTTGTTATCATTTTCTCCTTTTGGGAAAAAATAAATGCAGGGCTTCTTTCTATGACTCTCTGCCAACCATACTCTTTGGCACTATTTTCCATATTCATTTGCTCAGAAGAGTGGATATAAATCTCATTCTGCAAGGAAAATATTATCCGTTCTTTGTGATATAAAGTAAAATTCACGAAATGGTACTTTTATGATTCATAGCAATAACCAGTCAGTTGATTTAATATATTGAAGACAGCACTATATTTAGTTTCAAGCTATGCATATCAAAAATATTAAGAAGATCTTTTATGTTTCATTTTCATTTCATATATTGTATCTGAAAAAGAAAAATACTAAATCTCACGGGGAAAAGAAACTACTAGAAACACTTTCGTTCATGTAAAATAGTTATCTTAAAATTTAATTATTTAAAAGACCTCTGATACAGAGGGAAAAGCAACAAAAGGTAACCCTTATACAATCTAGAAGCAAAAGAGAAATGAAAATTCTGATTGATAAAACAATTATCCATATAATACTAAGATTTTCTAGTACATATAATATATACACATTTAACTTCCGTTACAGTTGTGCATATGTCTCACATCAAAATTGTACTTAATGGAGAAAAAAGTGGTTAAATATATTGATAAGTTAATATGTGCCAGGAACATGTGAAGCATTTAATATGTATTATTGCATTTAAGTCTCATAACAAAGACATTTTGTATATAATGTATAGTAATATTGTTACTATTTTACCAGGGAGAAATTATGCAAGAAATATACCCAAAGATCTACAATTAAAAAAAAATTAATATCCCCAAATGAATCTAAACCAAAGTATTCTGGGTCTAGAGAGTAATAAAAAATGAATCAGATAGATGTTCAACTTCTGAAAATCTACCTATTTTCAGAAAAGACAGAGGAAAGTACTCAAAGGAATCAGCTAAGAAGCAAGGAAGTTGTTCTAGAACCTATTAAATTGGAAAACTGCCTACTAGAGAGAGCTCATTCTGATTAGTTCATTTGAAGAAGGTAATTCTAGAAGCTAAATGACAGATTGGCTAAAAGTCTTATATCTTTATTCCCTGTCTAAAACAATCGCAATCATACTCAGTTATTAAATGCAATGTTTCATGTCTCATCCTTTGCCGATAGTGTGAAATTTTCTTGGTTATTAAGCATTCAAGAACCAAAGCTAAAGCATTCAAGAATAAAAGGTTTGCTAAAGCAAAGCTAACAGCACATAGCAAGGACAGGCTACATAATTTTCAGGGTGCATTACAAAATGAAAATGCCAGACTCTTATTCATGAATAATGAAGAGTTCCAATAAGGTGCAGTGGCCCACTAAGTAATCCCAGTAATTAGGGAGACTGAGTGAGAAAGGTCGCAAGTTCAAGTCCTGCCTAGGCAATTTAGCAAGATCCTGTCTCAAAATTTAAAAAGAATTTCAAAATGTTTACAAAAGAGCATTAAAACAAACTTAGAGCCATGTAACTGCCTGGTTTAGGTAACCATAAAGCCTGAATACCCACAGCCAAATTTTGATTGCCATTCTAAACATTTTTCAAAGGGAGATTTTTAATCATTTATTTCATGTGTCTTTGGTCAGACATCATGAATATTGGTTAGATGTTTAAATTATGATATCAAAATACTAAGATATGTATGGAAACAGGTACCATATTGTTTCAATTCCTTCTTGAATTGTGTTCCTGAGTTTAATTTGTAAGATTTATACATTTCTCCTATCTTAACCTTCACATTCCTCATGAATAATTTTTTGGTAAAATCCTATGTTTTCTGATTATATAGAGATTTAATTTAGTCATGTCCTTTGTTGAATGTTGAATATTTAAATATAGCTTTCATTTCAACTGCAAGCTTTTCCTTGTAGTTTGAATTTTTGATTTTGAAAAGAATAAATCTCTTCCCAAATGGCTCATATTTATCTTTAGAAGCAATTTATAAGGAAAATAAATCTGTCATAGTCAGGTCACCCAGACATAAGTGCTAAAAGCATTCTAATATCTGATAAATTCCTTGAAATAAGAAACAACGCTGATTTTGCTATTAAGTGTTATATAGCAGTCTTAGATAAAGATGTCAATTTTGGTGTTAGCTGATCTTCATACCTTAGGAAAAGAGAAACCTGAATTGAGATAGATTCAGCATACATATTATTTTACAATAATTTAACACAGCTTTTGCTGACATTTTGTGTTTTTCCATGATTAAACTTGTCTGCTTGATTAGACATATCTGCTCCATATGGGTCACTATCTTTACAGGCATTTTGAGGGGGCTCTGAAGTATATTTGGGATGTGAGATTTTATTATTTGAGCTTATTTCATTAACATAGCCAAATGCAGTTAATGGCAATACTGACATAGACTGAACTAATCAAACATTCAGTTATTTTGAGGAATCAATTAATTGCATGTAAATGCTGACTGGGCTTTGTGTGTAGTTTTCATTCTTTCAAAGGGTTTTTTTGTTACACACAGTTTGTATGTGTGCTTAGAAAAATTCAATATAAAAAACAATAAGAGCTTTTTTCTCTTACATGCAGCTTTGTCTTCTCTGAGATCTTTTCAAGGCTATCAATAAATTATATCCATTTTATTTGGGAAATTATTTTGATAATAGAATAGCTGGGTCACAATTAGTTCTTCCTGACTATACTATTAATTTTAAGTGAGTCCAATAATATTTTTATACCATGAAGGGCCATTTGCTTTGAACATCATTTTGCTATTATCTCATAAACTTAAAGGGGAGTTTTCACTACCTAAAGTAAAAATTACAAGTAATTTCAAGAATCTTTCCTATTAAAGGATAATGGGAATCCTTTGAGATATTTCTGACAAGGGGCATGTTCTCCCAGCCAGGGTCAGAGTTCAGTTCCTGAACGCATCCATCATATTCTGACTGGCAAGAGGTGAATAGCTGCAGAGTATGTAGGAGTAAGGGTGCCCTCACTAACCTCCTAAATCACTTTCACACACAGAGTTCAATAAATACACACAGCCATTCACAAACACCACATGTACATAATAGACATTTTTAAAAGGGAACTTGTCATTGATGTATTTGTGTATGCAACAACGTTTAGAGCTTCGAAGGGTACGAAAGTGTTTCAGTTAAGTCAGAACATATCTACTCAGTGATGAGGTTTTGAGGAACTTTACAATCTCATGGTACTTCTTAACTAAACCAAGAATTTAACATTAATTTAAAGTGCTTCCAACATTTTTGCTCAACACTTTTCTTATTTCTTTTTCTGGTGATAAGGAATATATGTTAGGTAATTTTTCCTTTGAAGTACCTTTATACCATCGCTTAATCTGTTCTATTTAGTAAAACATTGCAAATTTTCTCTCTAGTTCTTTATCCCGTTGATTAAACTGTGGATTCCATGATGACAGAAGCACCCTATCTCTTCACTTGATGTCAAGTGAGTGTCACATTCAAGTTCTGTTAATTATTTTCTAAGTTAATTCATTAAGCAGTTACCTGAGCTTGAGGGAGGCCTGTGCAGAAATGAAAAGATTTGCTTATCTACAAAACAATATTTTTCTCAGAAGTACTAAATGCTTTTCAGACAGGAATATTTCACATTTTTTCTACATATGAAATGGTTTTAAAACTGTGTAACTTATCTAATGGCCAAGAAAAGTAATGGAGGAAATGGTTTTTGGAGGTTTATGAAATTAAACCTATTTGAGGCCCACATTCCAGCTTCAGTATGAGGGAAAGATTTCCATCACGTTTCCTATGGGTAGGAACTGACTCAAACTCATTCCATAGCCATAGCATCTGGGCATTGCAGGAGTTTAACATATTATCCTAAAATTAATTTTACCAATTCACAAATGTTTTATTTCTCAGTAATCCTTAGTTTCAGCAAATTGTCGTTGAAAGTTGAGAGGTGGGGAGTATTTGAATAAGGCTATCATTCCATATGGTCCCTTAAAAGTACTGTCAAGAAATTTCAAATATGTCATAGAGAAAGCATCATCACCTCAGCTTCTTAATGAACTCTAAATCTGAGTCTTACAAAACACCTCATGTATAAACACATTTTATTATGTAGGCTTTCCTTGAATTTCTCTTCTTCAAACAGTTACCAAGCTAGAGAAAGTTCCATTAAATAAGCTCTACAATAAAATATTAAAATTTCAAAGTGATGTCCAGGCTTCTGGAGAGGTAAATACAACAGTGATAATGGCTAAATATTAAGTAGAATTTTCTGATTTAACAAAACCTTGATATTTGTCAAAAACATTTAATTTTGTAAGATGTGAGAAAAATAAAAAATTAATAGAGGGAATTAGCTTTTCCAACTCTTTAATATACACTCTTCTTATGTTGACTTAAAATACAATTGGCTTAAAATCATGCATTAACATTCTTAATTAGCATGCTTAACTGTCTACAATCTCAATTATTCTTTAAAATTCCCTCACTTAAACTTTGAAGAATAATAAAAAGAATAGTTTAAGAAAAAATAAGTGGAATGATTTTACTAAAATGTGCAAACCCTTTGTTAATAAATTTTTAGGATGATTTCAAGCATCAGCATATTCTAGGTAAAAATCAACATTTACAAATACTCTTACTCAAATTTCTTCCTTCTTGGACAATACCAAAGTGGACAGACACTTTTGTGTATATGTATGTGCATACAAGGTCACACATATCGTATCTTTTCTGATAGGAAGCTGATAACACATTTGTTTTCAGGGCTGGGGTTCAGATCTCATTCAGCTGTAAGGTTCTAGCGCCCCCTAGCCCTGTCTAGCAGAGTAGCAGTCAATTCTAAGAGGAAATGTAGCTCTTCAGAGGAGCTTTAAAAATCATGTAAAACACTGGCAGTTTTATTAAAGTATTCTCCCTTAGAATAGGTATTTTATTTTATTTAGTAGTAACTGTTGTATTTACTATAGTTTAGAATTTCTGGCTTATAACCTGCTCTGACTCTGAAGAGTACCAACTACTGTTGAACTATAGAAACTGATTTATCCTAAAAAATCACATTGAGTATAAACATATCAAACAGATTTCTACTAGTCCTCTCGATTTTTCTCCCCAAATCATCAAAGAGCCAGAAATCTGAAGCACAAGCAGAAATATAGGACAGGTCTGTGATGGTGATTAGCAAATCTTACACAAATTAGCAACCTCTCTCTGGGGAAAAATGTACCTCATTGAAAAGTACATCTGAACATGACACAGATAGCTGCCATCAAGATAAGATATGTACCATTATTCTTTTATTCATGTCTCCCACATTAAGGAAAGAGTTGAAAGTTGGAGGATTCGGATGTGTTTATAATGAACTTGAACCGTTATGCTTTTCCAATCTTCCAATCTTCAAGTTTTCCTTATTAAGCTACAACGACTATTTTCAGCACATTGTAACAGTGCTGCTTACATACACCTGTCAGGAGGAATTCATCAATACAAACCTTAAAGACTTTGATGGGAAAGTAAATGGAATACCAATTTGCCATGGCAGCATTCAAGTCTGTATTGTCTATAGAGCTCACAGGATTCCAATTAGTCTGATTTTTTTTTTTTTGCAGACTTCATGAAACAAACTACTGTAAAAGTTTTTTTGGAAGCAAAAAGAGGCAAGTTTTCTTACCTTGCTTGGCCCATTTCATGATTTACTCCTCTCTTGACTCCACGAATGCTTGAAAGTCATCATTCTTCATTCTGAGGTACTGTAATATAGATACTATAAATCACTTGGTCAATGTACATTAAATCTAATTTAGTCTGACCACCACTGGTGCTCAATGACCAGCAAATTGATTGTGTTACTTAAAGGTGATCGCATTGATACTGCCATTTAATGAACTCCATGCTTGTACATGGCTCCTAATGCACATTATTTTAGATCACTTAGCTCCAATCTAATTGAATTTATCATTTGAAACCCTGACTTGATGCTAATGGCCCCAAAATAGCAGAGTCTTTCCAGAGTAGACCTGTCTACAAAATGCCACATATTGATGTTTTCCTGCAATAAACACTTGTCTTTCTTGTCTTTTTGTAAGGGCCAGTTGTCAGTTATTAAGGTGCAATTATAAGAAAACTTGCATTTAGAAAAAGATATTATTGACCTCCTCAAATTGACTGGCAACTTCAAAATTTGAAAGTGGAGCTCAGGCAGGCTTAATGGGATATATGCAAATTTCTTCCAAGTACAGGCCTGAAACTGTCATATGGCTGTTGTTATTTTAAGATATGCATGATCTCTTTCTGTTCTACCCCCTTTTATTTCCACTAAATGGAAGCAGCATGTTTGCAAGACTAGTCTGGCTTGAGAGAAATGACAATAGCATTTGCTAGGTTTCACCATGAAGAATCATTCCTGGTGCCAGTTCGTTTAGTAAGCCAGCCCTAGGACAAAAAGTGAAACTGATGTAAGGTGACATTTAAACAGGAAAAAAGGAGAGAAAAGGCATGATTTCCATAGGTTTACAAAATCAAGGCAGCATTGTAGAAATTAGAAACGAGCAGAGAATAGTAACTGATTATGCTTTAATTTTTTTTAACATAAGAAGAACCTAATTTAATGTTGCATTGTAGTTCAAAAATAGCTCCACATAGTTCATAAGGTGCTGTATTTGAGGAGCACTGAAGTTCCTCATTATGATAATGTCTGTTGATAACTTTTATTGAACATAAGCATTCCCATGATTAAATCTCTTAATAGGCAGCTCTCTTCAGTAGTAGCTGCCATAATTTCAAAGCTATGCTATGCACATTTCTGTACAGAAACAAGATGATGATATCTCACACTGCTTGCCAAAAATTCAATTGGAGAATAAATATATGGGAAAATAATCTAATTTGCAGTAAGAATTTCCAACTGCAAAATTACCATCTATAAAAAGTTTTGAGAAAAAAATAAGAGATTTGTCATGGTACATTATATTGAGATAACCTAAGTGAAAGAGAAAATCAAACATATTGTTTGAAATTACCCAGTTTTCCAAACCATTTTTCTTTTACATGCATAGTTACTGTTATGTTCACCCTTACCAGGAAAAATAGGCAATTACACCTTCTACCTATATCATCTCCACTCATATGTTATGTGGGATTTGATAGAGTCCTAAATTCTAAGTAGTTGAAAGTTAACCGTGACAAGGAATACAGCAAAGCTGTGAAGGATTTCCTTAAAAATGTATTAAATCGACATTCATATTCTTTCCTGTAAAATAAACCTTTGCACAGAATTGTGAATGGGCTGAAATTTTTCCCTTCTTACAAGCCAACAAGTGAGTTTGTCACAATTTCATAGGGGCTGGCAGAAAATACAAGATTTTGGGGGTCAGAAACACTGGATTTTATTACTCATGGCACAGAAAGTCATGTGAGCTTCGTGTTCATGTCAGGTCTCTTGGTACTCATTCTATGAGAGGCAGTGAAGTGGTTCAGGTATATGCTTTGCATCCCGTGAGCTTTCATCAGAACTCAGGAACCCTAAGCATAGGAAACCCCAAATCTCCATAATGAACCACAATCAAACTTGGCTCATCTATGCCCGAAAGGAAATGTTATTTTATTTTACGAGTTCATATACAAATCTGCATTTGCTCTGAGAGATACACTCTCTATCTTTTATACACATATTACAAACATTCACAAGAAGATACTCTGTAACAAAGAAAACCTGTCTCTCTCCCTGTGCAGAAATACAATCACATACAGAGAATGACCTCACCCAACTCTACTAGCTCTGAGCTCTCATAGAATGCATTTTCTGTTCTGCATCAGGTTATTTTAAATTTATTTCTAATTTTATCAGTACATGCAGCCTCTCATGTCAGCTATAAGTCCCTAAGGGAAAAAAAGAATTCATTCTCATACCAATTACTATCTTAATTACTAATTAAGCCTCATTACCTGTTTTGCATTCAATACATGTTTAGGCACAATAATTGATAATGATGATTTATTGACACTGTAAAGTATACTACAACTGAAAGATGCAAACAATTTTTCTGATATTTTACCCTCATGATGCTTCTATCCAGGTTTTTACAAAGCTATATAAAATGTCAACAAAGTGAGCCACAGAGTCTCACTCTTTAATTTGCATTTTGTTTTGCATGTGTGGTGCAGAAATTATCTTCATCCAGAAATTGGTCTGATTAAACACCTGAATATTAAAGAATTTTGTATAAAAAATCCCACAAGAGATAAAAATAGAAATGTAAAACAGAAAGAAAAATAGAGTTAAAATAAATTCCAGCAAAAAGGAATTTCAAAATGCAAAAATGTTAATAATGCCATGCTCACTTTTAGGTAGAAAATTTGGATTGTATGCAAAGACAGATTTGATACTCAAAATATTTTACTGGTAAACTGCTTAAGGTAAATTGTGCTGATAAGTGTATGTATCTTGGAAGTTTTATTTTCTTTAAACTATTGCTACTAAGGACTCCTATAATGTACTTTTTAAATTCCTTTAGAATTAAGAATTTTTTAAAAAACTTAAGGATAAATGAACAATTATATATAGAAAATAAAATGACATACTTTTTCCTTAAAATAATACATTATTTTTATCAATCAAATAAGTAATACTTATGAAGTGAAACATAATAAGGGATAATTTTTTATAGCTTTAAATGTATCTTCATGTTTAAGGTAAGATATGAAAAGAACAGCATACTTTTCAAGTAACATGGAGTTTTATTTTACATGACAAAATAAATTAAAAAGTCTGCCAAATCTAAGCTAGAAAAAGACCAGTTATTTCAGAGAAAAAATCATTTGAGATGTAAATATCTGATAATTAAGGTATAGCAGAAAAGAGAATTAAAAAGGGGGTTGAGGAAGAAATGAGCAGTTTCTAGTTGTTAAGGTAATTAACCTTTTTTCAGGATCATTAAAAAATATTTTTTCTGCACACTACTAATTTTCTATCAGGTTGTAGAGGTCATTGTTTAGCAGAACAGGAAGGAGAAAAAAACGAAAGCTAATATACATCCACTCGCTTCAGAAAGTGTACAAATAATATGAACAATCACTGTTCATTTCTCTTTTTCTGACATGTGTCTTCTTATCCTAGAATTCTACCTCAGACAAGTGAGATACAACTCTAAAAATAACATCAATGTAAAATAGCTCCTATAGTATTCTGAATAAGTCTCATAATGTTTAATCTATTTCATTTAAGTAGTATTATTTTTACTATTCAATTTTGCATTAAATAGTGTGGCCTAGTTGTACTGTAGAAGAATTTCTTTTCGATTCTGTGCCTCATAGGGCAGATTTCTAAAGGGTAACTATGTTAAGGACAAAAGCTCTATTCCTGAAGTACTGTCATGAAACAGAAATCCTAAAAGCCTTAGAAGATGGAATAAATAGCTGCAATTGCAATTTGAGCCCAGTACACAGTCATGCTTGACCTCCTTAATTTCATACCCACTCTGGCTTTTCATGTGTAGAAGTGCCACTTTCATGGACTCTTAGGAACTTACACTGCCTGTGATTTCTGGGTGAATACTTGAAGAGAACGCCATCACGTGCATCTACAAGGGATCGTGCTCACCCAAGTGAGTGCCCTGTAGGCTGCTCTAATCTGTCTATTTGCTATGCTTTCAATCCATGGAAAAGGCATGTGTGACTTGCTGGGGTGTTCAGGAGGTCAGTGACTGAAAATCAAAGCAACAAGTAATAAATCTCCTGAGATAATATTATAAGTTTAGATTTGACTTATGAATGAAAGAAAGAGGATATAGAGGAAACCATGGAAAGTTTGAAGTGAGATAAGCTTGGATTTGAGCAATCCCATACCAAAGCTTTTTCAATTACTTTTTTTAATGGAAGTTTCATTTGAAGGATTTGTATCCATAATTATCCAGGAAAATTTGAACAACAAACCCCTTCTTGACCTCAGCAAAAATTGGCACATAGCAGCCTTCTAGTGAGAGTAGACCAGGGCATGAGGCCTGAATGAGTGATGTTTATTTGTAAGATTTATTCGCATTTTTCGATGTGCTTTTAAAATTTTTTGTATTTTGTTACATTTACCTACTAATAAGTGAATGATTGTATTTATATTTCAAATTTTTTTGAGAGAAATTGAACATTTCCAATGAATGACTTTTCCCATCTTGCCTGGCACTTCTGGTCAACTCCGCGACCATCCTCTTGATTTTCCAATAGGGTGTATCTGGGCAGAGATCGCCCTCTGCTGGTTGAAATATGACAATATGTACCTGCTCCCTTCCCAAGGACTAATGGTGGGCAAGTACTGTCATTATTGCTATCATTAATTCAAAATCTGCCTTTAGGACTATAGTGCGGATAGGGATAACTGGTATCTATTTTATAAACTTATGCTTAAAAAGGTAATTGTGGATGGGTGTGATTGAAGAAGGTCCTAAATGAATTTGTTTCAAGTCACATGGTTCAAATTATCATTGTACTTCTTTCTTCTGGAAGAATTTTCTGACCTTCCCCCGAAGAAATTATAAGATCATTCTCATTCAAGATGCGCTCTTTGTATACCTGGAGGGAAGGAGTCAAATCCAGAGAGACCAGAAAGAAACTGAACACCTAGACATTGCTATGTTTCCCTCAGCTTGTTGTCATCAGAATACAACGCCACTTGTCCAATTATACTTCCCCACAGCTGTCAACTCTTCACCACACATACGCGTAAAAATACGCAGATTTTCCACTTTTTTTTTGGCTTTTCATCTCTGCAGGCTTTCATATCACTGTCATAAATAAATGTGTATGTTTTTCACTCGTTAATTTGTCTTTGTTATAAGAGTCTCAGCCATGTAACTAAGATAGGAAGAAAAAATATTTATTTTCCTTTTATTTGAGTAGCTCTAGTTAAAATTTATATTGGATTTATGTGAATTGACAAATAGTAATTGCATAAGTTTTAGGACACAATGTGTATTTCAATATACATATATAATGTGGAATGATCAAATCAGTCTAATTAGCATATCCATCACATCAAATAGTTATTATTTCTTTAAAGTGAGATATTTCATTTCTGCTCATATTCCTTAGCTTAAAATTTTACTAGTTTCCTATTTTCCTCCACATAAAACCTCAGCTTCTTAGAATAAACTATTACATGGGTAGGTTTATGTTTGGTTTCAACATATCTTTGGCCAATTCCTTCTCCTATCAACTTCAAACCCTAGGTCTGGGCTATATCTTTTTTCCCTTGCTATATGTTAAGCTTACTGAAATCCAGAGACTATACTAAAACCATTTCTGCCAGGGTGATCTCTAATTTTTGTATTGTGTCGAGAATCAATGATATGCAAACTGCAATATTTATCCATGAAGGATATATTAACATACTAATTTTCTCCCTAAAGAATCTCTGATAGGTTAGAAAACTTAGCTAATTTAACCACTTATAAAACGTAGCCAGAATTCAGTCTCACACAGATCTGATGCTAAAACTTTTTTGCTTTCCCACAAGACCTCCTTTGGTCTCCAAATAATAGAGAATCTACTACTCGTAGCTGAAGAAACTATGCTATATTGATGTTTGCTAAATCATGAAATAACCTCAAATTTAGGGTTACACAGACTTGGGCTCTACCTACTCTTAAGCTTAGTTGTTAGAAGCAGGATGTGGACTACCTCACACAGCTCAATGTTTGCTGTAGTTTGGATCCTGAATGACTCCAAATGCCCATGTTGAAAAGTCTTGGTGCCCAAGCTGTATGTTTGGCACCACAGGAGGTGGAGCTTACTAAGAGATGTTTAAGTCAGAGTGGGAGTGCCCAAGGGCATTATGGGACCCTGACCCGTTACCCTTTCTCTCTTTTGCTTCCTGGCCACGAAGTGAGTTCTTTGGCCTTTCCATGTGCTACCGCCATGTGCTGTATCACTTCAGAAACAAGCAATGAGACAAATCCATTGTGGACTAAACCTCCAACACTGAACCAATATGTTTCTTTGTAAAATGGTTATCTCAGGTGTAGTATCATAGTGATGGAAGGTTGACTGATATGCTCTTTCTATTGTTTTATTTTGTTTTGTTGCTATAGAAGTCCAGAGTCCCTTCTAACTAATGGTGAAAGAGTTGCTTGCTTACAGCTGTGGCCACAATGTGAAGAGCGAGTCAAAGAAGCAAAAAATACATATATAAACAAAATGAGTGAGATGAAAGGATTCTTTATTCTTTTGGAAAAAAAGTTTAAATTCTAAGATATTCCATTTTAAGGTGTTTTTTAATCCTCCATATTATTTTCCCACTATTGCTAACTTTGAAAATAGACAGGTTTATCCAGCATAATTTTCAAGATGGTCAAATCAGGAATCCCATCAAACACAGTATCTATTAAAGATTGTACTTCTCCGTGTATGGTGGCCTACACTTGTAATCCCTGCTATTTGGGAGGCTAAGGTTGCAGGATCACAAGTTCAGGCCCAGTCCGGATAATTTAGCAACTTAGTGAGACACTACTTTAAAAAAAAAAAATTAAAAAGGCTGGAGATGTGGCTCAGTCTAAAGGCCCTGGATTTAATCCTCTGTATTGCAAGAAAATAAAGACAAAGATTTTTGTCTTGTTAATTAAGTGAGAAAACAAGAAAGGCATTAAAACTGGTTTAAATGAAAATGTCTTGTAGAGATTTTTATTCTCTACTGTTCAAAATTCATTTGCATTTCTATATAAAATAGCATTTGCATTGTTATCAGTTTGTTACAACACAGCTTTCATTGCCTTACAATTGTGAAGTAGCCTCCTCAATGCAAGGCAATCAGAAGTATACAACCCTCTGCAATCAGATTACCCCAAGAG
Source organism: Heterocephalus glaber (assembly GCF_053883595.1). Classification (NCBI taxonomy): domain Eukaryota; kingdom Metazoa; phylum Chordata; class Mammalia; order Rodentia; family Bathyergidae; genus Heterocephalus; species Heterocephalus glaber. Next base: position 15,143,242 of record NW_028258296.1, on the reverse strand, counting down.
AGCTTGGTAGACAATCCCCAGCACTCCACTGAAAGGAGTCCCAGGTATCTCATTTATGAGTCAGTTTTTCATCTTTAAATTTTGTGACCACTTCTGTATCAACATTTACCAAGTATGTCTTTCTCTTAAGATTCTTCAATGACTAAGTCTTCATTAGTCTTTGCATCCTCATCCACAGCACATGTCATCATCCTAGTATTCTAAAAAAATGTGGGCCCAATTAATTTACTAGTAGCCACTCATCAAAGAGAACTTTATTTTAGAAAAGGCTTCTCACAGCTGGTCACTGTAGCCCATGCCTGTAACCCCAGCAATCTGTGAGGTTGAGGAAGGAAGATCCTAAATTTAAGCCCAACCTTGGGTAAGGTAGTGACTTGCAAGACCTCGTTTCAACATTTTTTTTTTTAAAATGGCTGGGGATATAGCTCAGTGCAGAAGCCCTTTTTCGGTTCCTAGTATTAACAACAGCAAAAGCTTCCTCATGTGTCCTCTCCTACTTCAATTATCTCTCATGGAGCACTGATAAATCAACATTGGTCATATCATTTTTTCAATTTAATTCATAAATATTGAATAAGCACCTACTATATACTTACTGAAAAGGAGAGAGAAACCTACCTGCAGTGACTTACTTGGTTTGTATCTCTTCCCTTTTCTTCCTTGATTGTATGCTGGACTTTTCCTTCCTATCCTCTCTTGACATTGTTAGCATGGAAGCACTTTTGGAGTTGTAATTCTGTTTTTTATAGGGACTTTTGAGTTTTTAAGTACCAAAGGACAGTATAAGAATAATAACTACCTCCTGCTGGTTTACACTGCCACTCTTCACGAGCTTTGGAGGTGTTATAAAGTGCTTCAAGAAACAGCACAAAGCCTGAAGAAGAGTGGGGATGGTGTTGCAGGTCACATACTTTCAGACGGACCTGTCTGCTCTTCTGGTCTTTAGTCTCAGGACAGTATTTTGTGGGCACGCTGACTCTTCCTTCTCCTAAGGAGACAACAGCTGTTTTTCCCTTAAACCTAGACTCAAAGTAGGAAAACACCTCTCCATAACTTTCCTCTTCCTTGTATTTCCCAGGGGATTTTAGGAGGGAAAGTACATTAATATCTACTATAGGCTTGGGAGAGATTTAGGTCTTGAATAAAAAAGCCACACACTGAGTACATTACATGAAATAAAATCTAGCCCAGAGAGGCTAAATAATTGATCCATAGTCACAAGCATGGCAGAGCTATGATTCAATCTCAGGATTCAAGTTTTGCATAGAAGCCCTGGTGCTAACAGCTTAGTTGCAATGTGCATTAGGGACTTTGAAGAGAAAAATGACCTTTATTTGCATCAACGTCAACCACTTTCTGTGCACTTAAGCAAGTTACCTAATTTCCATCATGAATTCCTCTAGAAATAGTAACACTATGTGCCTAGCAAGGTAGGTTTCAGAATTCAGTGAGATACTAACTGAAAATCTTGTAGTCACTAATATTTTAACTTTCAATATTATTATCTGTAGTTAATACTCCTATCAAAACTCACTGCCAGTCAATAGGAGGAACTAAACAAATAAAATTTATACAAATTAAAACACAAAGTTTTTAGTGTCTGTTGTATTGTAACTAGAATATATCATTTCTGCTTTCAATATTTTTAGACAGAAAGTAGAACTCGCTAATCAATTCCATTAGCTGCACACTCATTCTTTCTTAATTTCCACCAATTTGAAAGTGACACTTCACTCTATATTTCAGGAAATGCCCCATCTTAGCCCTGGATCATTTATATGGTCCTTAACTGTGTAATTTCCATTTGTGAGGAAGTGACCTCCATTTCAGTGGTCACAGTACTAAAGAAAAAAGAAGGAAGGAAAGAAAGAAAGAAAAAAAGAGAGCAAAAGAAAGAAAGAGACAGAGAGGAAGGAAGGAAGGAAGGAAGGAAAGAAGGAAGGGAAAAAAGAAAAGATGACTTGTGGTTATATTTCTCACTTTTGAGGTAAAAATACTGCATATTTTTAACATTTCTGATTTGTTCACACTCATAGAAAAGTCCTCATGTTCTCTATGTGTCCTGATCTCATTTGTCTGAGTGCACTCAGGCCTCAGGGAGCTGAGCATCAAAGTTACATTTTCTAGAATCCCTTTTGATGACTTCGAATCCTGTTCCACCAAACTTAGTGGCAGAAGTTTTAGTCTGATTTAAGTTGTAAACTACTGGCCTTAGTCATTTTCCCACTTTCAGTTTGTCAAGGATACAAGTGATATTCTTTTCCTAGCACTAAGCACATGTTTCATCTCAGCCATCCTTTTTGACTGATGGATATTGACCCTCTTCTCTTCCCCTAAAACAGGCGATTAGTAAATCTCTATCCAGACTGATAGTTCTAATTGTCACAAATTCATGTGAAGAGAGAAAAACTGACCCAAATATGTCCAGGGACAGAAACTTTGCTCATGATTTATAAACGGTTTTTTTGAAAAAATATCATCTCTGATAAAAGATTTAATTAATTTTCATACATTTTAACTTGAGTCAGAAAAGTTCTGACAACTCCACTACACACCTATTGAGAGGACTGCTAATCTTGGGAGGGGCCTAGTTACCTTGTCTTGAGGGCTTTGTTGAATAATCCCTAACTAGATTTTTTTTTCTTTTATGTAGTACAACAGTGATTATCTAGCCATCCAGTTTTATTATAGAATGTCCCAAAGAAAAGTGAATCTAATCTTTCTACCAAATTCCTGCACATACCATCGCCTGCAGCAAGACTGTAATAAAATTTTGACACATGCTCAACACTAAATTATCTGGGAAAAAATTTCATCATGTTATTTCTTAAAATTACTTTTTGTTTTGTATTTCATCGCTTCACCTATTCACTAGCTTATACATTCTTTCAGGCAACGGATGTAAAAATCATTGATTTTAAATTTCATTTTTAGCTTGGTACCTAGCACAAAATCTAGCATGAAGGAAGAGCTAACCCTTTTTGCTGGCTAAATGAAGATCAAAGAAAAAGCACAGCATGTGAAACAGGCAGAGAAGCAGGACATAAAACAATATTAAGGAAACAGAGGAAAGAAATAAAGTGGATATTTCAGTGTACTTCAGAGTAGCTGAGAGCCATTCATACACAACAGGTCAAAAGTATGGTGGAATTTCAAGGAGTGAGTCATCTACATTTTGAGGAAGTATGTGCCTGAGATGAACATAGGAAACATTTCATTAGGTCACAGAATTGAGAACATCTTGAAGATGGCTAACAAAACATTGCATGTAGTACAAATAATGCTTCTAGTTTAGGTCAAAATAGGGAGAACATGATATATTCCAAGAATTATTTAGAGACACAGAAAGGCAAACTACTACACAGTCTATGTGTTATGAAGATAGCCCCAACCTGAACAGTTGACTTTGATGTAAACTTAATCATCAGTGTCATCATGAGAAACAGCTCCTCCAATCATCCAGAGGTTCCAGGAAATCAGAGCCAGCCTAAGAGAAATAATAAAATGTACAACACAAGATTTTTCAGGTTGGAAACATTTATAAGGTATATGACAGTGTCAGTTTGCTTCTGACTTGTTTTACAGAAATTGATCTTGAAATGGGTGGTTGTAGGCAGAGAGATCAAGAGAAATGCTTTGAGGTAGCATCAGACAGGGTTTCCTGTGGTCTGTCCTTGCCAACACAGCCACAATGCAGCAAGAGACACAGGTCAGACCATCAAATAAGCTCTTTTTTTTTTGCCTTTTCAATAGAATTCACTGCAATAGAAATATAGTTTTTATTAAGCACAAGTCATTTAGATAGAAAGCAGAGGACACAGATAACATTCAAATTTCATTTATGCTAGTGAGAAACAGCAGACATTGATATGACTTTTTTTTCCTATCTTAGCACCAGACAAAAAATAAGGGGCCCTGTGAAATAACAGTAGATGATTACATATGTAGTACTTACTTTATCCCTGGCACTGTTCTAAATGTTTTATGATATATTTATCAATTTATTAATTCTCGAGACCAGCTGGTGATGTTGATTCTGTCACTGTGTCTATTTTATAGATGGTGAGGTTAATTAATATTCCTGAAGTCACACAGTTGGCAGAATAAGCACTCAGGCTCTCAGGCTGTAAAATACATGCTCCACTTTTCAGATATACTTGCCCTACTCTTTTACTTAATGATCTTCTTCCATGGAATTCTTGTTTTATTACCTCTTGTAACTTTATAGTGTTCCTCTGAGTTTTATAAAAAGAGATTTTCTCAGAAAACATAGTAAACTAGTTAATATCTGGGAATCTGCTCTGTGATTTGGGTTAAGTGGAGTAACTACATCTTTCCTCCTCTGTTTAATAATTATAATAGTAGTTCCTACTTGGTTGGGTTTTTATAGCAGAAGTAAAATGTGAAGTGTCTAAGATTGTCCTTCATACATGGTATATCTATACCCATTTTTAGATTTCTATTTCAATACAGATATAATTATAGATGTAGATATGAGGACAGATAAATTGATAGATATAGATACATGTCATTACAGATAGGGCTATAATTATTTCAGAAATGAAGGAAATCAGAGTCAAATTCTTTGAGAAAAAGGTACAGAAGCCAAGCTTTCTAGAGATTCTTTAACCTTAATATATCAGAAGGCCCCCCCAAAACATAGCATTGGATAAAAGAATCATTAGCAGTAAATACATAAATCTTCATTTTTACAATATGACTATTAAAACTTCAGACTCCCTTTCTTAATTCATAAATTCATGCATTTTACAGCTGTGGCAGCACATGGCCAAATGTTCTCTCATCTGCCTCATCTACTGGTAGCTCCTCCCTTTTATACTTTCATGATGTAAATCATTTTTCTTTTACTTCCATCTTCCTTTCCTCCCCACTCCCTTTGATCCCTTTTCCTGCATCCGGAAATCTTCCTCCTAGTTTCATGTCAATTCTTTTTTCATTTATTTCTTTACATAAAGGTTTCTCATATAAGAAAAAAATGTGATATTTAACTTTCTCTGTCTGGTTAGTTTCACTTAACACGATGGTTCCTATTACCATCCATTCCCTTGCAAATAACATCATTTCATTTTTTATAGCTGAGTAAGATTGCACTGTGTATACTATATGCCACATTTTCTTCATGCATTGGGTATTTACAGTGTTCCCACAGTTTAACTATTGTGGATTGGACTGCTGCTTTAAACATGAGTATGCATGTATCACTGGCGGATACAGTCCTTAATTCTTTTGGGAATGTGCCCAAGAGTGTTATAGCTGGGTCAAGTGGTATTTCTGTGTTTATGCTTTTGAGGAATCTCCACCCTAATTTCTATAATAGTTTTATCAATGTTACTAGTTCATGTTCTTACCAATAATAATCCTCACTAGCATCCATTCTTTGTCATGATCTTGATGATAGCCACTCTGACAGGGATGACATGGAATCTCAATGAAGTTTTAATTTGCATTTCTCCAATGTCTAGAAAAGTTGAACATTTTTTCATATACTTTTTGACCATCTATATTTCTTCTTTTGATGTGTCTTTTCAGGTTATTTGCCCACATATTATTGGGTTAATTTTTGTGGGGGTGAGGATTTTTAATTCCTTATATAGTCTAGATATTAATACTCTATCAGAACAGTAGCTAGCAAAGATTTTCTTTCATTCATTGGGTTGCTTCCTCATATTGTTACTGTTTTCTTTGTCATATAGAAGTTTTTTAATTTGATGCAGCCCCATTTGTTGTTCTTGACATTATTTCCTGTGCTTTTGGAGCCCTATTTAGGAAGTCTGCCAGTGTCTATGGCTTCAAATGTTTCCCCTACCTTGTCTTCCAGAACTTTCAATGTTTCTGCTTTTATATCTAAGTCTGTAATCCATTTTGATTTGATTTTAGTACAGAGTGAAAGAGAACAGGAATACAAATATAAAAGGAAAAAAGACTAGGGAAAGAAGGGAGATAGAAGCAGTTATGTGGAAGGAAGTAAAGAAGATAGAGCAAAGAAGGAAATATATATGGGAGGTGTGGGGGGAAGGAAATTGTTTCTAGTTGTTCATCAGTGAAACAAATTTAGTTATTCCTAAGGACCAGTCATTGATATGGGAATATATGACAAGACAAGGTATAATGTTATGGAGTAAAAACAGAAAAGTAATACAGCTATACCCACATATGCATATGAAAAGATGGACTCATCATACAAAACCAATTAGCAATAAAAGGGCAAAAAGGCAGAGCATAAGAGGAAAGAGAGAGAGAAATGAGGAAAGGAGAACTTTTCCCATTTTGTTGGGTGACATGAGTAGCCTTGTGTGGTTTTTCACCACCCTTGTCTTTACCCACCACTTTCAGGAGCCTCTAGCATTCTTCAGGTCAGTGGTGGGGATTCACCCTACTCCCTTCACCAGGGTTCCTGCCACAAGCTTGCAGGGGGCTCCACCCATTCCTCTCTCCACCTGTGGAACTCCAGCACACACAGAACCTGGGATTTCGTGGTCACCAGGTCAGAGGAGGTCATCTCAGCCACTGCAGGCTGTTTCTCTCTGTCCTGGTCCCCTTGGATCCCAGACGCTATGGAGCTCTGAGTTCTCTGAGGTTCTCTCTAGGACCTGCTTACTGCTGTGCCAGGTGACGGGGGGCAGAGGCCCCAGCCAAGGTTGTCCAGCCATGCCTGCTGCCTCTAGCCCCAACTCCATTCCTGTGAGACTCCCTGACCTGTCCCCTTGGGAAGTCTGTAGTGTGGCCTGTCCAGTTTGTCTCACTCTGTGTCTGGCAGTGTCCACTTTTGGCTCCACTGCAGTCTTCCGAGGTTCAGCCCGGCTTGTGACCCCGCACAGCCCCCATTAATGCACTGACTCTGTCCTGCTACTGTCTCTGACTCTAAATTTGGCAATGGGGCTTGGGTGAACCCATGGTGTCCACACCCCTGCCTTCTTCCCACCAAGTTTTCCGCCGAATGGCATAGTTGCCAAACCTGAGAGCACAGCCCTTAGCGTTTTTCTGTTATCCTCTCAGTCTCTGGGCCCTGTCATGGCAGGAGGACTGCAAGGCTTGGCTGGCACTGAGAACAATGGCGTCTGGGGTCAGTGCCCAGTTTTGGCCCCCACCTTTGGGTTTTTCCCTGAGAGGTTTGTATATTTCACACAATGGCTCCCTGTCTATTCCTGGGTTGGGGGACAGCTTTACTTCATATTCCAGCTTCCTTTTTTTTTGGTATATCCTCAGTTCACTACCACTCAGGGTCCATTCAGCAGTTGGTGTCTCTGCCACGCCATGTAGAGACCTCCAGTCATCCCATGTACATGGCCTGTTTTTGGTGCGTATCTCCGAGCTGTCTGTGAATGCTGCTTCCTCTCCCCCATATTGATCTGGACTCTACGGATCATTTTTTATCAAGTTCACCTACTCACCCATAAAGTTCACACCAATATTTTTTCTTTGATCACATAATATTTTCTGTAATAAATTGATAGCTTCTGCAGAAAATCAAGTACTTCTCCAGATACACTCACTGGCCCTGTCTTGTGTAAATGTGTTTTGCATTTTCTTATTATTTGCAGTAATTTTGTGAGTTTACATCAACCTCAGAGAATATTTATTATTTATGTTTCTTAAACTGCTATTTTTCAATAAGTTAAAATATTTCTGGTGGAGCGACTTAACTGTGGTCTTCGGTGGACTCACACTCTTAGTGGAACTTTTCTCTTATTCATGTCCCATTCTTGATTGCCCAAATGGAATCAAACACCTCCCTCAGCCTCCACATGTACACATTTGCTGAGTCTCCAGAGCTTTATTTAATCTCACTGTGTGCAAAATTGGTTTGTATGTCTAAAACACATATTGCACCAGATCTGAAATACGTTACACCATATTAAAAATTAATTTTAAAGTTTTTTAAAGAGAAGTGGAGCCACAGCAGAACGAAGATTTGTTATTCTCCAGAGAGAGTCTAATTCAGCAGCAGCAGCAGCAAGAGTGGATGACTGGTTTCTGAAAACATGACTCCCACACTATACAAAAAGCTTCTGGAAGTGTGGATGAGCTCTGATAAATGACTAAAGGAAAATAAAAAGCAACCTTTGCATTTCAAGGAACAGTGAACTAGAATCCTGAATCCCAAATCCTGAAATTTCCCAAACTGATGTGATAAACTCATTTCTGCACAGAACTTGAATAAAACTTCTTGAATAAAACTTGAACTCAAATAAAACTTCTTTCATATCAGAGTTAAACTGTAAATAATCATGTTTGGTCTTCCGCAGAAAAAGTTAGCAAGACTGGCTAGGTCATGAGATGTCTTATAATCTTGGTATTGGCTGTTATCTCAAGCTACTCTGCTTAGAGGGTTCATGCAGTCAGTAAAGAAACAAAAAAAAACTTCATTTGAATTACATTATTGAATTCGATCAGGGGATTCTACTTTATCTGCTCAAAAACTGACACATATTGAAAAGCTACATTTTTCATGTATTGAACCACTGTCAAACTATACGTTTTTACTATGGTTGTCAGTCTAAGTCTCATAGTTGAAAAAGTCTCCCCAAGACAATAAGTCAGAATATGTCCTTTCAGGTAATGACTTAAGAGTTTCCAGAAACACTAGCTCCTGAAATTATTTGTTAATGACTTTTTCATTACTTTAAGACTTTTCTATAGTAAACAGTAATTCTTTATTTTTAACATATAGATGCTGACTTGAGAATACATCTGAAATGCTTATTGATCTTTTACTGTGAAAATATTTCTGGTCATTTCTTATCTCTCACTGCAGCACAATGTACAATGGGTCATAATTCGAGTTTCTAGATACTTAGATTTAGATTTATTTGGATGGAAATTTTGTATGTATAATAGGCATGCAGTTAACAATGTTAAAAATTTAAGAATTTGAAATCAGAAAATTTAAACTTAAGCCTTGTTTTCACCATTCTTAAGCTAATGAGTGTTTAAAAATAATAAGTTCTCAGAGTCTGAGTTTCTTCAGATGTTGTATAAAGCAAATGAAACACAATGTGAGAAAGTATTTGAGAAATCATGTTAGGATACAAATATTTATAATTGTTCTCATCATAGCTTATGGAAATGAGTGGAAAATTCAATTTCTAGTTCTTATTTTACCTACATAAGAAAAAGAAAAAAAACAAGAACTTTTCCATTTGACTTTCACATATTGGGTGTGTTTCTGTCAGTTAAGCACTTTCCTGTTGTGTATTTTGAAAGACTTTTACGAGATAAATTTAAAGAGCAAATGTGTGAAGCCCTGAAGATTTTCCTATCAAAGTGTCAGTTCACAGTTGCGCTAAGAGCCCAATCACAGGGCCAAGAAAGTGCCTCACTCCTCATTTAAGTATCTGACTTTATTCCAACTTGACCCAATTCACCTGACACACTCCAAATGGCAGGTGGCTAGTTAGTTGAGTAATTACAGTTCCATGGTTTCAGTTTAATACTATGGATTCAATTTAGTTGTACAAAGAGAACGCAAGATTGCCACACAGATTAGTTTTTTAAAAACGTTTGACCCTTTTATATTTTAATAAATTTCCCAAATGCTATTATTGCTTCTCTTAAAGACTTGATTCCTGAAAGCTTTTGTTCTTTACAGGCTTAATATCTGCTGAAGAAACCTGCAGAAAAATGTTCAGTAATGGAAATGCTAAGCCTTCATAGTCATAATCAACACTGGCTTTGAATCTGTATCAAACCTTTATCAATTGTTCATTACATTCTATCATTTAAGCTCATGCTGACTTCACTATTGAATTCCTCATATTTCTTTGTTTTGCTTTGACAAACATTTTTGTATGTGTTTTGACTTTCAGAGGGAATGCTGTTTTTATTTTTTTATTTATATGGATTTTATTGATGTTCAGTGTTAGTAATAGTTTTCAATTTAACAACTTCTCACATATAACAAAGTTTATCCCATAGCATAGATTGAAGTCCATAATTCATACTCCAGTCAACTAATAATCAGCTTCTGGTTAAGTTGAGCATAAAAGACACAGCCATAGTTGTTTTCCAGAGTAATTTTAATGATTTATCCTCATTTATCTTCATCATAGTGTATATAAAAATAAATTATTTCAATTTATTGTTTATACTTCAAAAGCTAAATATTGGCAGAAAAGTGCTAAAGGTTCTTTGAATTAAAATGTATTTGTGTTTATACATCCATTCCTTCACATTATTTCTCAATAATCCTTCATTTGGATCTATACTGCACTGGGAACCACTTTGGGTATTGCATATAAGAAGGATAAACCTGCAAAAGATATATCCCAGGCCTTTGGAGATTTGTGCTGTATTTAGTAAGATGATTTTTAAAATAGTGTATGCAGAGTAGCTACCTTAAAGAATATAACATGTAAGAACTGACATGACTGTTACTTTCTCTGCCTCAGAAATTAGGGAGAAATTTGGAGGAATGATATTGAGCTGAATGAATTATGGAGAACATATTAGACTATCAGACCAAGAAAGTGTTTAGAAACTCTAAACAATGAAATAAATAAAAGATGCAAAGGTTATTTGAGCCAAATGTAGTGTTGCCCTTTAAATAGTATGGGCCCTGGCTTTTCCCTACTGTAAATGAGCTGGAGTATTCCCCTGTTTGGTTGTGTGTAAATGTCTGAAAGTCACATTTGCAGATCTGGTATCTCAAAGGAGCTTGAGTCCAGGACCAAACCATGGCTTTACATTCAGACTGTTCCAGCTTCACAGCTGTGGAGTGTGAAGAATTATTCCAGCTTCTTAAGGTAATGGAGAAGCTCAAAAAAGTGATAATAGTTTTAATAGTTTAAAATATATTGATCAACTGTAGAGTTGTGTCATACATTGACCCTTTATGCTTTACCACATTTTGTATATAAGATTGTGTTATTGTTTTGTTATCAATAAAACTAATTTTCCTTTTTCTTTGAACAGGCTATAGAATTTTAGAGAATTTTATACACTATTGTTTGTGTAATACTATAGTTTAGTCTAGTGTCCATATGATAAATTGTTATTATATAAAATTTAAGATGTGTAGTAATTGCAAAGTTCTAGCTTTACATTTCTGTATATGCAAAACTTACTCTTAAATTAGTAAATATTAAAGTATTGAGAGCATACTTGGAACTTTGATACCTTGTTCTAGGTATCCTACCAGTCACATCCTCTCAACTTTTATTTTCTCCAACATGATCTTCACTTCCAGTTTTTCAGAAGTGTCAGGAAAACTTGTTTGAGTAAGTAAAATACAATTTTAATGGAACTGCACTTTGGTAATAGTTGGTTTCTTATTTTTTCCATGTCTATGCCAATAATGAGAACATTTCTATCTCCAGACACTGTCCTCACATGGCTCATGTGAAGGGTGCTTAGTGCTGTCTGTCAGGGTTGGACTTTAATGACATTCTCACTGCTCACCTGAGCAGGTGATGCTGGGATATCAAAAGTCCCAGGGACATGGGCCTTACATGCATGGGCTAATGGCACCTCTTGCTCATCCGTGCAGCCTGTCATTTCATGGTCAAATCATTATTTTTTCTCTTCCCTTTTTCTAATTTTTTAATGCACTACTTTCAGTAATATGGCTAGAAATAGATCTATAATGGTGAAGCAGTTTATATATAGAATTGATCAAGCAAGGTTTCTCTGGAGCAGATTATTTTTCCTCCTTTTAAAAAAATCAATAGTCCATCTGAAGTTGCACCCTTTATCTCCCCCCAAAATAATGGCTTTAATAGCAATTTTTAGGCAAGGGAATGTTCTAGAGTTTGATAGCATGACTTCTTTTGGAATATTCCCTAACACACACCACTCATTACTTGAAATCACTCAGAAAATGATGAGGGCAGCAAGAAGCTGACCTTTTCTTCCCTCACCTTCTTTATCTCTCTCTGTAATGTGCTAAACTTAATAATATTCATCGATGACTATAAAATTACAAAATTAATATGCCAATTTACAGGCATACATTCCTCATTTATTATTTATTGACTTTTATTAGATATTTTAGATCTTCATTCTAATCTTAGAACTGTGAAAAAATAAGTTTTCTTATCCTTTATAGAGAAATTGATGCTAATTCAGGTTCAGCTGCCTGCTCGTGTTCTTACTGTGGCAAAACCAGGATTCTAAAAGTCTGTGATTTCTCCAAAACTATCACTCTCCCCATTGGGAAATACTATAACTAGACTATAGATTAAAAAAGGATTTTATGTTCAAAAATCAATGAGGAAACTGTGTGGTGAAGAAGGTCAGACGAAATTTATACACACTAGTTGAAGCAAAATTCCAATAAAACTATTTATTCAAGACACATTTTCTATAGAAATGTAATATATTTCACTGATGTCAAAATTCTTAGAAGATTAAGACATTTCCATTTAGCCAAAATTTAATGAGCACCCATGATGTCCCTCTGAAATTATAATAGATGGAAAGATCCACTAAGTTCAAAATGAAACTACAGTAAGCTATACTGTAAGGCTTTCCCTGCAGACACAAGTATGCAGGAACATTAAAGAGCACCTCAGTTCTCTGAGACTGAAAACCACAGCCATAGTTCCCACCGAATTCTATAAACAAATGCCATGAAACTTTTATTTCCCTGCCGTGTCTTACAAATGTCATAGACAGGATCCCTACATCTTTATGGTTGTAAGAAGGGCAGTTCAGGTATGATGATACTCATCAACACTTCTTTACTTTAAGTGCTATTTGCTAAGGGGAAAGGCACAGGGGTACCTTAATTTTGTCACTAAATTAAAACTGTCAATAATTGTTCTAAATGTGTCTTTTTGACAAAAGATGTAAGCTGTTGCATGTGATACTCCTTCCCAGCTTTTGCAATCTGTGTACCATATTCTCAAAATCTTTACCTTTGTGACTGAGACTAACCGTATTTACTTATTTATTCTCCAGTACATGAGACTGGAAAAAGTAAATTCTAAACACTAAGTCAACAAATTATTTTCATGGTCTGTTCAGTATTTATACAGAAGTGAATCCTAGCTCCACCTCTACTACCCTGGCATAAATCATCACATCCTCCCGTACAATTAGTAGAAACATTTTAACCAATTTCTCAGCTTCTGCTTTTTTCTCTCTTATGGTTTGTTCTTAACAGAATACCCAACAACCCTTAGATCATTTCTAATTTATCTTCACTGGATTTCTGCCTCACCTGGAATTAAATCTTATCCACTTTCAAAGGTCTACAAGTAACATAAAATCTATTCTGCTATGTTATCTTTCTGACTCCATTTCCACCACTCTTCTTACTCTGTTCCAGCCACAATGAACCCATTTGCTATTTCTCTAATACAACTAGCATATGTCTGCCTCACAGCCTTGATATTGTCCTTTCCCTCTACTAGAATGCCCTCTTCCCAATTTCTCTGAGTTCATCTCATCAATTTATTCACCTCTATTTTCAAATGCCACTTTATCATAGTCTTTTTGAAAGTCCTTCCCAAAAAAACACCTTTAATTCCCTATTCAATTCCTGAGATCTTTTTTCATGACAACACTTGATTCCAGCTGGAATATCAGTTATTAATACCTATGTATTGTCCATCTTTCCCTACTAGAATAGAAGCTTATGGAGGACAGAGATATCTATTTTGTTGCTCGCTCTTTTCTCCAGTTTTGCATAACCTAAAATAGTGTGTGACAGACATTACTGCATATTTAGCATTTTAAGAGAAGTCAAGGAATGTATTTTGTTCACTTTTCAAGGTACTACTCTGTATTTTAATTGAATTAAGGGCACTTATGTAAAAGAGATTTTTTCCAATTTAAAGGTGAGTATCAGAGGCACAAGCCTTCTCTGAAGCTAAGAGTTTTCTATGAGTGGACTTTTGGCCACAACCCAACACAAGCACACAGCTATGGGGTGGATGTGGTTTCTTCATGAACTACGAGCAAGGCACTCAGTATGGCGTTACTTAAGGAGTGAGGTCTAGTGGAAGTGTGCACTTCCCTGAGAGGGAAAAAGAAAGTTCTAGTGGGAGTTGAGATCTTCTTGTGAGACTGAGATGTTATGAAAGACTGTCTGACATATAGAGCTCTCTTGTGGGTTGTCTGTGTCTCCTCTCTCTGATCTCCCTGTCCCTTGACTGTGCTTCTGCCGTGACACCATCTGTTAACAGACCTGAACCAGAGGACAGAGTAATGAGACTGTCTGATCTTGGAGTTCAGGTTCCAAAACTGTGAATTAAATAAAATTTTGTTTACATATTACTCATTCTCCAAGATATTATTATAGGAACAAAAAAACCAGACTAATGCATGCATTTTACATCCCAATTCACTTAGGAGAATTCTTTGTAGGTTGGGATATGCTGTTTGCTCAGTAAAAGTTTTAGGCATTGTAGGTGACTTAATACCAAAACAAATAGGTTAGTTTTAACAAGCATTTTTACAGAAGAGCTAAGTTTTGAGCAAATTTTAAAAGAGGAGATTGTGTGTTTGGGTTTTGCTTTGCTCTCTCCATAGCCAATTTTGTAGATTTTTATTCTACCATTTCACGTGAATAAATACTATCACTTAAGTAAAAAGGTCCCTTTTCTACCCATGAGTTTGTATATCCAAGTTGTTATTCTCTCATCTCAATTTTGATAAAATCTAAAGTTGGTACTTTTTCTATTTAAAGAATTGTCCAGGAGATTAGAAGCAAGTGGAATATAGTCATCTCTTGAAATTCAAGAATATTAGTAAAAACATTCTGCTGACCATAAAATTGTAGGTGTATTTTGAACTTGGTTTTATATCAGTCTTTTATTTAAATTCTTATACCTTTGACTCTGACACAGGCTACAAGAAATATACTTTCTAAGTCTCTTGCTCCCAAGTCTCTAAATTGCACATTCTGAAAAACTGACTATTTCCTTGCAGAACATGGAGACTGAATGGAAGGCTATGATTCACTTTCAGGTTTTCTGCTGGTGACATAAACCACCAGAGCTTGTTGGTTTATGAACAACAACACAACCCAGAGGTTGAATTATGGCATGTGTCAGTGATGAGAGATAAAGAATTGGCACTTGCAAACCAAAGATGATAGTTTCCTTCTATTTGAGTTAGAGCCATAGAAAAACAAATCTTTTTAAATATCTAAGAAGAGGTTCATTGTTGCAAAATTCTGTACTTTATAAAGATAACTATCCAGAGCCATTTGAGAAGATATCAAATACATTTGAACATAAAATAAAGCGATGATGCAGGACTGGCCAAAGACAGGTCTGGCAGTTTACATAACTGAGATGTTTCTGAATTTGCTGAGAAAATTACCATTTTTCCCTTCTAGAAATAGTACCTTACAGAATTATATTAGCTCATTTTTGCCCCTCACTTCTGAATGTGATGTACTTATTAGTAGTGCAAGAAGATTTCTCATTTTTATGTCTCCATGTGTTTTGAGAGGAAAAGGAGAAAACAAAATATAGGAAGGATTACTACAAGCAACAATACAGCATTGACAAAGGTAGCTGTAATACACCCTTTCTTAACCCATTCTTTATTTTTCAAATTCCTATAACAGTGTCAATGCTAAGTTCAAAACAGTAAGCTAAGCTACTAAACCATGGAGAAGCAGACACTGAACTGTGGAATCCATCTCTATTTGGTTCTTCTAATGATAATTCCTGAGGGAGAGATTCTAGGTCAGTTATCTCATTTGGGAGGTACTAGAAACATGGACAATGGAGAAAGAAAGGGTTTCAGAAAAATAAAGCTACTAAGCTGCAGGTTATTAAGGTCATTGTCTACTGGAGCTTAATCTCACAGAGAAACTGAACAACAGTGTAAAATGATGCCTGGGGCTCAGTTAGTACACACCTGATTGTCATTGGTTCAATGCTATATAGGGTGGAGGTAGGCAGTGTTAATTCAGCAAAAGCCTTCAAGCATTGGGGAATGATGCTGGCAATTAGAAGCCAAGGTAAGAAGGCTACAGATCAGACACTGTAAGTGTCTGCTATCAAGGGAATGTTTGAGACTAGGAGCAGAGTGGCTTGACCTCTAGCCAGAGCTCTCCATTCTTCACTACTGTGATTGTGAGAGAGAAGTTCCAATTTCCTGTATTTCTGCAAAAGAAATGGAAAAAGCAGATATGAAAGTTGTCAGAATCAAAATGGAGTTGTCAGTGTCAATCCTAACAAACAAACAAACAAACAAATACTAGAGGAGATTGTAAGGATTTTTAAAGTATTAGTTCCTGGTAAAGGTGATTCTCACAAAAAAACAAACAAACAAACAAAGTCCGTCAAAGCCCAACCTTTCACAAAGGCTACCACAATTTCAGAAACAAAATTTTTCTGTGAGGACATCTGTAGGAATGGGGAAAGGTGACATTACCAGAATACCTGCAGTGGGTCCTGGTCTCCTGTGAGCCATGACAGCACAAGGTGAATTAAAGAATCAAGACAGGAAATGAGACTTAGAGAAGAAGTTGAGTTCTTGGCTTGATCAGTGATGCTCTGGGCTGCAAAGATGAAGGTACCCCAAGCTTGTCACTATTTATTGGGTTCATAGGGAGTGACAGATGACTTAGAGGGGGGCAATAATCCTAAATTGACAAGAATCCTATAATCTTAAAAGGAAGTATCAGATATCTCAGAGATGGCAGTAATCCTATGACCATGAGGATCTTATGCTGGTAAGACTCTTTTGTTGATTAAGACAGTAAAATGAGCAAAGACATTCTTACAACAGTAGATGGGATGAGTTAAACTGAAAAGGAATGTGTCCCTCCCCAGGTAAAACCTTTTTCTTACTACTCTGTTCTTAAAGAACCAGGATATCTTCAGCTGATGTATTCTTGCTTAAATGTCATAGCACCAGGGGACCATTGAGGTGTCAGCTGTGACCAGAGGCAAAAATGGAGTTGTGTTTCAGCATGACATAGCTGGCTTGTAGGCAAGAAGACTAGGCCTAATCATAATTTAACTGTGAAATGATTTTTCCCCAAAAATTATGTAGAATGGCTCCTGACAAACATCTGTGCAGCAACACTCTATCAACCTCAGACAAGTCCCACCTTTCTTATTAATCCCTGACCATTGCTTCAAAATGCCCTATACCATCTTCATTTTGAATTTAAAAATTTTCTCTAGCCTCATGGCATATATATATATATATATATATATATATATATATATATTCCTACTGCAATGTTCCATTATTCCCAGGTAAATATTATTCTTTGGAGAATCTTTATCTGCTTTTTATTTTAATTGACACATAATTTTTAAGGGTCCATTCCTTGAGATATTTAATAGGCTTGTGATTTCCCATAGCATTCAATTATTACATTCTGTAGGACCAACACCGTATCTTTGATGCTCCAAAGTTAGGCTTAGCATCTACTACGTAATATCGTCCCCTTCCCACATTTGCTTTTCACACCTGTGTCTCCGTATGGGTACAGAGCACCAACCTTAATCCATTTATTTGAAGATTATGACTCATTTTCTCTGCATGGCCTGTCCACTCAAAGTCATATTGGTTTTTCCCCTATGATATACACCAAATCTGACCATTCTCATGATCTCTGCTGTTACCAACCTGTCCCAAGTCACTGTAATCCCTACCTGGCCTGCAGAAGATCTTTCCATTGTTTTGTTTTAAATGCTATCTTTACATGCCACCAGTACCTTTTAAATATGTTAATATGTTTCAAAGCATTAAGAAATTTCTACTTCCATGAAAATAATATTTGCGTTCTTTATCATAACCCATTAAGCATGTCCTTCCTCTGCTGCATTCTCATATCTCTCACCACTCTTATTCCCTCTATTTCAGAGATTCTACTCAGCTTTATGCCCTCATAACAAATCAACCTGGCTCCTTTCTCACTTTCTAACTTGCCTAGAATGCTCTTCTTTGAACTTATCAGGATTATATCATTTCAGATTTTGCATTAAATTCCCCTTATTCAGAAAGAGTGCTAAAATAGCACTCCCAGCAACCACCATCTCTTACCTTGTTTTCTTCAGAGCACTTGTCATTACCAGAATTTTTAAAAAGTTTTATATCTAGTCTCTATTTCCCCAATAAAATTTAAACTCCATGAAAGCTGAAGTTTATGTCTTACATTGTGTAACTTCGGTGCTTCAAACAATGCAAGAAATCTGAAAATGGACACATTGTATGGCTAATGAATGATGTTGTAGGGAAAACTTTCCTTCTACCACTGAGGGTTAAATAATCAAGTCTATGAAATAAAGTGACAGTTGATAAATTAATAAGAGATACATGAACTTACTATGTATATAGGGGCATCATTGGAAAGAAAAGTGAATATTCAAAAGACTAAAGTAAAATCTAGAATCTTCTCTAGGACATAGGTGACAAAGAATGTAGGCAATTTAGGCGAGAGTAAATTATTTCTGAAAAAATAAATGGACCCTTTGAAGAGCAGGTCACAACCTGTGACCACTCTGTCTAGACCTGTGTGAATATCCAGTTTCCTCTTCAATAAATCATTGCTGATTTGAACTGAGCAGACTGCCTAGTTGTCATATATATTCAGCAATGCATTGGGCTTCAAGAAATTGATATACAATTGGTGTCATCCCACTTTCCAAACAATTGCAAGATGATAATTTATAAAATTAACTTTGAGGAGTGTTACAGTTGGAAGCATAATACCTCACCCCCAGAGTTATGCATATGCCAGTCTTGTGAATATGTTAGATTACATGACCACAGAAAGCTAAAACATAAATTTAAGTGTTCGTATAAGTCAAAAAAGGACCCAAGAAAGTTGCAATTACAAAAGAGTTGTCCGAACATGGCCAGCTTTGAAGTTTGAGTAATGAGCGTGGCCTCATTGAAAAACTAAATCCTAGCCGACACCTTGATTTTAGCCTAGTTAGACCCATTTTGGGTTTCTGACTTTCACAACTGTGAAATCATAAATTTACATTTTTTAAACTGCTGAATTTGATTATCTGTTAAAACAGACATATAGGAATCTGGTACAGAGAGTGAAGACATTGACAACACTTCTGAGACTGGAGAGAATAGAAAAAGAAAAAAATAATGCAAATAATTAAACTATTATTTATATTCCAAATATACTTTTATATGTTTAGTAGTTCCAATCTATGATATACAACTGTCTGTTTAAGTTTACTTTCGCCTTTAAGTAGATTATCATAGGAGCCCTACAAATTTTGACTATTCCCATTTTAGAGATGAAGGAACTGAGGCAGTGAGATGCTAGGCATTTTGTCTACATTTGCATAAAATATAAGTAGCAAATTTAGGACACAAAAACTTTGGATGATGCATGCAGGTGACAATAGCAGGCTCTCCTCGAATACTGAGGAATCATAAAATCCCGAGTCATAAAACCAGTCAAGAAATCATTGAAAATATATAAAATGTCTTAAGAAAAAAAAGAGAGAAAACTGAAGGAAAAAATAGAAACAAAGCTTTTTTATATAAGGTGGGGTAGAGAGGTCGAAGGGAGAGGGAATGGGGAAAAAAAGAAGAAACAAGATATATCATGTACTGGTACAAATTCCCTATGATGAATGTTATCATTACGTATATCCAAAATGTACCAATAAATGTTTTGCTAAAAAAGAAAATACATAAAAAGTCAATTTAAAGAGAAACAGTTTCTAGTTGAATTTCATTTTGTTAGTGCAATAGAAGGCTCAAGGTGATTAATATATTTATGCTTTTAAAGCAATGTTTAAATTTTTATTATTTTATTCAAAGAGATGCTGGCAAGCAACAGAAACACAGAAAAGAGAAGTAGGTAAAAGTCAAATAAACATTTGCAAATCTTCTTCAGGTACCCAAAATGTATACTGTATCATCAGACAAATATAATCTTTCATCTTAGAAATATATAAAGATTGCAAGTAGAATGAGATTATCCACTATTTGACACTGGTTCTGCATTCAACAATCTGCTTAAGTCATGTTATTTTTTAAATAAATATTATTAGATAAATTAATAAATTTATCTCTGGTCTTCACATTCACCTCATGAAGTTACTTAGTAAGTTTATTTTGCAAAATAGAAACAGGAGAATAAGAAGTAGCACGCTTTCATTTCATCGCATTCCTTTATTCCCCATACACTTGTACCTAGCTATAAATGTGACCCCTTGTGGGACTGAGTAACCAGAGAGTGAATGGGTGAATAGCTGTGAAGTTCTCATGATGAATTAATACCCTTCTATGCTGTCATTTTATTGCTATGTAATTTTTGTGTGTGTGTTTTGTGAGTAGTTCTCAGACACCAGAGTCAAGACATAGACTTGAGCAAACTGAAACCTAAGCACTAGAACACTGTGAAGACATCACTTATAGACTGTCATCCTTCACTAAATGACATCTCTTGGATCCTATACATTTTTTTTCAAGTTAAAGTTATAGCAGAACAAAAGCCTTCCAAAAGCCAGAATTTTCCAAAACAGACAATAATGCAGCTAAGGAAAAGTGAAGAAAACTCAAGACTGCCCAAAGGCATGAGAGATAAAGCCACCTTCCTGGGGATGTGAATTCTTGGTTTACACATTAAATATCAAAGTATTATGACCTAAAAGACATAGAATTGCCAGAAAAATATAGAGCATCAAATTAAATGTAAATTTGAAGTGAATAATTAATAGTGTATGAGGATAGGTATGTACCAAATATTGCATGGAGTCAGCTCTATGACTATCTCTTATTACTACTCTGCATAAGGCATACTTAGACTAAAATAGTATTCATTGTCTATTTACAGTGGATATTTAACCCTCACCTTGCCTTTTAAGTTGTTTCATCAGGCAGTCCTAGGTGTGGTAAGTAGGCTAAAATTGCAGTGTATGCAAAACATAGGAAAATCGTTCAGCTGATGGATGTGAAGGGAAGTTTCTGGTGCAAATCCAAAAATCCCTGCAATTTGAACTTTTGAACTTTGAAGGTGCCTAAAGGGCATATCATATTTTGCTGTCTTTAAAAGCATCGTTCAGTTCCCAGCCAGACAGACTTAAATTTGAATCCTGACCTCAATTCACATACTACTTGGGTGACCTTGAGCAACTCACCCTCTCTGCATTTCAATCTCTTCCTATTTAAAAATGAAGTTAATAATCTCTTAGTGCTTCATGAGGAATAACTGCAATAATGCTCACACATTAATTTTAGCATATTCTTGAGTAGAAGGTCTGCAGGTATCTTCCTGATACGGCTGCTCATGGACTACTTTTATTGTAGCATATCCAGATTAAATAGTAGTTTAAGACATGCCAACTGAGGAGATTGTTGAAAAGTACAGCTAAAATATATTCTAAGCATCAGATCCTCGATAAGGTTAAATGTACACTAAGAGAAAAGGAGAAAAGGCACTGAGGGTTAGAGGTAGAGATTTTTTACCTGTCATTTCATAAGAAAGTACAGTAATTGGAAACTGTTTATTTTTATCTTTTATCTGAACATGTATTGCTTATTGAAAATATTGAACAGAAAACTAACAGTCCTTGCTGAACCTCAGTGCCAGGTTTCCATATAACCAGTACTGAAATTAGTTTTGTTCTGAGGACCTCTGAGGGGCAGAAAAAAAATAACAGGAGAGATTCAGGGACAGACATGGGCTGCAGCTTCCCAGACACTTACATACCTGAAATAGAAATACAGACACTAGAAGAGCTGTAAGTTGAGCTCCTCTGGCCCAACACTGCATTTCTGACATGGAGGGTCAGCACACTTTTGCTAACATCCTTCCTAAAAGTACTGTTTTCTCCTTAGTGACATATTAAAGAGTTGTTATCAAGAGTGAAATATCCAGAGTTGACTATACAACTTTTCTACCAAAATAATACGCATTCTATACTATTGACAACATCTGCAAGTTAATTAAGAATTCTGCTCATGATAATGTTAAAAAACCTAACATTTTCAGTATCAAGCCAAACACATAACAGATGTTTATTCAATAATACTCATATATATCATAGATTTGTGCAAGACACTTAATATCTACCGCAAACATCAAATTTAGTATTGGAGGAATATATTTTCCAGACCACTGCTATTCTTTGCAGCTGTAAGATAGTCAATGAATGTTGCATTAATCATGAAGAACAACACTTTTATTTGATTGTGGTTTAACAAACAATGAGAAATATAAAATAGAGTGAGTCTATTTTAGTGGAAGCCACTCAATACTACAGTCCTGGATACACAATTTTTGATCAAGATTCTTCTCTAGTAACAAAATGGTATGGGGATATCTGGCACTGTGCTATGTTAATCTCCAGTGCCTGGGGAATTTCAGGAAGTTTCCAAGGTTTGGGGCAAGTCAACAAGTTTTCAGTGTAGATTGAAGTTAGTCTCATTCTTGATACTGGAGTCACCTTACTAACATTGTTGAGTAGAACAGTTGCAGGAATCACAGCCACTTGAAGTCTTGTTTTTATTCTTAAAAATGGGTATTATAAGTGAACATACTTAAGCAAATTTTTCTGAGACCTAAAGGTAAATTTGATTGCGATGAAAACACAGAGCAAAAGCCTCTCCTTATTATTTCTTCTCCCCCACTGGTGCTAGGATCAAAGCATGTGATTTTTGCATTCAGGTTTAGCATTAGTCCTTTGCTTTAGATAGCAGTAGGAAGGTATTCACATATAATTATATCCCTACACAATTTATTTTTATTATGAACTATCAACTGAGTACTTACGAGAAAAATAAGTACAATGTGAGAAATAGTAATTCATATGTGATAAGATAGCAAACCTGGATAAAATGGAAATCTTAAGAATGGTTTAGTGAAATTATAAAGCAATTTAGAAACAACCACTTGCCTATTTAGTAGAGCCAAGTGAAAAGAGAACTACTTCAGCCTGGATAGTTAAGAGAGAGCATCACATTGGCACATTCAACATGGTAGCTGGGCCGATTTCAGAGTTGGTAGAAAGGGCAATGCACGTGAGGCAAAGTAGAGCAGAGGCGCGGGGTTTGGACACAGATAGAAATGCATAGGAATACACAAACACTCAGTTTTGGCTGCAGCATACAGCACAAGAAAAAGAAAAGTGGGATGTAAGCCTGAAGAAAATAACTTGGCAGGAGCTTTTGGAAAGCTTTTAATGGATTAAAGGAGTTGGAAATGTTTTCAGTTAACAATAGAGAATCATGAAAGATTTTTCAGTTGCAGGTGGAAAAGTGCATGATCAGAATTTTGCTTGAGAATTATTAGCCTGGCAGTATCAAGTTGGATAGACTGGAGCAGAAAGAAATGAGAGGCTGGAAAAAGGTTGAAAGTAGTATTTGTCAGTTATGAGAGGTAACAATATGACCACAGACTTGAGAAGTGAAATTAACACTAGTGTTCAAGTTGCCATAAAAAAAGATCATAGGCAGGGTGGCTTATTCATAGAAGAAATGCATTTCTCCCAGTTCTGGAAGTTAGAAGCCTGAGGTCAGGTATCCTTGCATAAGGAAAAGATACATAAAGAATTCTCTGAAGCTTATTTCATAAGAGCTACTTTTCTTGTAAGAATGATTTCCATCCATGAGGTTTCACAGTCATGATCTAAGTACCTCGGAAGCATCCCACCACCAAATACCCTAGCACAGGATTTAGCATTTCAGCACAGGAATACTGAGGAACACAAGCATCCAGTGCATAACAAATGCAGAGATGATTAAATAATTATGAGATATTTATTGCAATTTTTCAACCCATTTAAATATCTTAATTCCAACCCACCTCAACTCCAAGGCCAAGTTTTCTCATGCCAGGCACTTCATATTTGTTATATTTTTCTCCACTTCCTCTTGCAGCCTGGTTGAATCTTATTCATGTTCTTAGAAACAGCACAAAATTTTCTTCGTGTTGGAAGAATCCTTTGACTATTTATGATTATTATATACATTTATTTTTCAAATTTTAATGACTATCTCCAGAATACCAAGTAACAGAGTAAATATAGTAATAATTCATTATTTTCAAGGAGCTTTCTGTCTGCAAACAAAAATGAATATTGCAGAGATTTTTTTCATTAATTAAAATTTTAAAGTATTTTTTTCTTTCATTCATTAAAAAGTGAATCTCTATTGAGTTCCTACTGTGAACTAGATATCATTCTTTAGATGGTAGGCTTAGAGAAATATGTGAGAGAAGTACAATTTTTGATTCAATAAACTTTACATATTGAAGTACAGGCTAATTGTAGGCGGTATAGAGATTATTTAAAAAGTTAAATGAATAAAATATGTGATATTGGATATTCATTTAATTGTATAAGTTCAGAGTGCTGAGTAGAGTAGGTAAGGAGGCTAGGCAAGAAATTTAAGTGGAGAAGCTAAAACTTAAATAATAAAATGGAATAAGCCATAGGTAGTATCATAATGGAGAAAGGGTAAAAGAAGAACTATCCCGTACAAATTCCCATAGGTGGAATAGTTGGATATGTCTGAAATAAGAGTCCAGGGAATTTAGAACAGAGAAAAGCCATAGCACTGGAGAGAAGATCAAAAGGTGGAGAAACTTTTGAGTTACATTCAAGGAATGGAGAGGAGAGGAAACAGAGTTTTGCTTATACAAACTGAGAGATAGTAAGGAGGAGATGATAGTAGAACAGATTTGAGAGATACTTTGACAATTATTTTGGATTTGGATTATCTTGGTATTTCAGTTAAAAATGTAGGTAGTTATGTCAAGTTTGTGCCTTCAGACATAAAGGCTAGAGCAATAAATAATATACATATATGTATTCAGAGTATAAAGGTGTTTGTACTTTGGAGACTAAGATCAATAAAGTCAATCATACAATCATAGAAATAGAGAAGAGAAGGTGCTCATGACCAAAATCTTCCATAAAACCAAATATTTTGAAGTTGAATAGCATCAGAGGTGGAAATGGTCTGAAGTGGCATCTAAGACGGAACTGATGCAAAGATTAATAAAAACATTTCATCTACTAATACAGGGGTTCTTGCTTGACCTTGATGAAAATTACTTCACTAGGAACCTAAAACTACCTAGGATGAGTTGAATATTTGATTATTTGTTTGTTTGTTTGTTTTGGTACCGGGGATCGAACTCGGGTCCTTGTGCTTGCGAGGCAGGTGGCGGAACCACTGAGCTAAATCCTGCCCCTGAGTTGAATATTTGAATTTGAAATCAAGGAAAGTATCTCAGAGGAGCAAAAGTAACTATACTACAATGTCTTTCTCAGGGCCCTGTGTGGTCCCTGTGCCACTTAACTATGTTACAACGAACTCAATCCTTCTGGGAAAACAAGACTATATAAGTACTGAAAAATAGATGGTGAGAGAAAAGAGGTAGTATGTACATATAAATTAGTTTTTAAAAGATATTTCATGGTAAAAGGAGAGAGAACATTCTAGTTGGAGAGATTAGCAGAACAGAGGAAAAGCAGAATTATAACTGTGAAATTTTCTCCACACTGGGTGGGCCAGTAAGAGAATGCTGACATCCTCATTGTCACACACCATTATTTTCTTTCCTGATTACCTCTAACAATTACTTGACTGCTCTCCCCGAATCCACCCTTGCTATTGCTCAATCAATTCTTTTAAGTGAACCCATAATTATCTTCAAAGTATCCCAATCTGATAAAGTCATTCATCTTATCTCCCTTACACAAGGATAATTTCAAATGCACTCACACAGCAGATGGAACTTTCCTAAATCTTTTACATTCTTTAGATCACAATATCTTGATCTTGTCCTTGAGAGTTGTTTTCCTGACTCAGGAAATAAGTTATGGTTCTCACCTTTCTGTGTTCTCAAATTCCATGTATTTCTCCACTTCTCACATCATAACAATCACTGCATATGTTTTCTGTTTATTTTTTTGTCCTTGTTAATAGATGCTGGAAAGGAGGGGAGCTACATCTATGTCACATAGATTAATAGCACAGACCTGGTATCTGGAAACCATGATGCTCAATAAAAATTTGCTCAGTGATAAGTGACTAAATCCTGTATGTGAGGATGTATTTATAATGTTAGAAGGGGACTGTAATGGTTAAAGCAGAGTTGGGACAATGTATGATGAGGAGCACAAGATAATAAAATGAGTAAAGAGGAATAAATGAGCTTCAGAACCCAAGGTATGATTTTCTTACATGGAAGACAATTTCTCTCTACTCTAACCAAGTGAATAAATCTTATTTAACCTGTAAAACCCCAGTTGGGTCATAGCCTGTCACTCTTTATTCCTACTCAGGTATAAGTAGTCAGTTTAATTACAGTGATTTTTTTCCAGTACAGGTGATTGAACCCAGGGCACTCCTATTGCACTACATCCCCAGGCTTTTTTCATTTTTTATTTTGAAACAAGGTCTTGCTAATTCACTTGTATTGCACAAGCTACTCCAAACTTGCGATCCTCCTGCCTCAGCCTCTCAGAGTGCTGGGATTACAGGAATGTGCCACTATATCATTATCATTATGTAATATGATTATGGAATTTAAAAATTACATGATTATGCAATTTATATCATTATGTAATTTAAAATTACAGTGACAATTGTATTGCATTGTATTACAGTCTGTCCATAAATTGCTTATCAGCACCTTTATGCAAAAACTATATTTATCTATCTTCAGTATACAGTACAAAGTTCAGGTATAGTGAGAATTCAATTTCATGTGGATTTAATAGCCTGTTCTTATTAAGAAAGAAACAAAACAAAACAGGAGTATGTATTGAAAATATGAAAGCTAGGGTGAAGTACTTAAGAGTAGAAACAGTTTCTAATAGTTGTTCCTTGGAGTATGTTTAGTAATCCATTAGAGATTATTAAAAAGCATTGATGAAAAGAGAAACTGAAATTGAAGATGAATAGCATGAAAATGTAATAGTTTTTACTTGTACTCCAACACTGTATTGAACACATACAATTCATGATGGTAAGTATCAAAGAGTAATGAATAATAGAGCTTCTGATGTGTAGAAATTCACATGGAGTTTTATGATGTCCACCCACAAACACAGCATCAGTAGGGGAAACAGTAGTGCAGCTCATAACAATGGCTTAGGATGTTGTCTCTACTGATCAGAAAATTATGATTGGAAAGAGCTGGCAGATACTCTCCACAGTGGAGCATGAGATGTAAGACAGAAAATGATATAATGAATAAAGAACAGAGAGGAAAACTGAGCAATTTTGATAGAAATAAGAAAATTGCATGGGGCATTGAAGCTCAGGAAAAATTTTTAACTGACTTTTTAATTCTTAAGGTTCCTGTTTAAGTCTGAGTTTAGACAAAGATGTTATAAACACAGTGGGGTCTTGAATATGCTGCCTTATTCAGGAAATCAGAGATGGTCCTAAAGAAGTTTATTTAAGGAAAGCATTTGGGCAGTCATTATGTGTGACAATAATGGAAACAAAATTGAATATATTCACAAATTTCTGCTGCAATGTGAAATGACAACTGCAGATGCACACAAAAATAGTTGCTTTGTAGCTATGAATGTAAAGTTACTTCAGTTGTTTTCAAAATGTTTAGATCAAATATACCATTTTCAAAACTCTACTGAATAGGGGCAGGGATGTATTATAGAGTCCAAAAGTTGTTTCAGAAATAATCAAGCTATTATTAGCAGAATCAAAAGAACTTTAGAGATGTTTTTGGAGAAGTAGAATCTTTCATTATATTTCCTGTCTTAGGTATATCCACGTATGTGTATATATATATATATATATATATATATATATATATATATATATACAATTTGTATTAAAAAGACCAACTGATGGTATCAAACTTTCATTTAAAGTAGGTTACAGAGAATTGAACAGCTGAATAAAAATTTAACTTGAGAACATGTGGAGCATTTACCTGGTGAAGTATCTAATTATAGATGTTAATACATAAATTAATGTATAAGAGATCACACTGGTGTCTCAGCTACTCTGGTGCTTTTTTTGATGAGTAACTTTCAGCACAGACAGCATGATAGGACTAAAGCAGTCTCTTGAAGTTTCAAAAACCTTTCTGTTTGATAAAAAAGAAAGGAAGGACACAACATTATTTGTTGTAGTCAGTATAACCTTGTACATACATCATGCTGAGTATTCTGAACAGGGAGGTGGGAGGCAGATTTTAGTCTAGGAGCTCAAATCTAAATTTTCAATAGTGTATAGAAAAAATGATTTTAACATTGATAAAGAAGTCCCATATTGGGATGCTGGCACGGCCCACAGAATATGATGATAAATTTACTAGGTTTTAGCTCCAGCAGGCTTCCATACAGACAGGAAGTCCACATTAATGTCATGGCAGGTATGCACAGGAACTGGCCTCCAGTGTGACGGTGTTTAGGAACTAGGCAGCCATATGAGGCCAAACTCTCAAGGGAGCTCTGAAGAAGGGACTAGGAAAAAGGTTAAGCAAATCAACAGGAACTCACAGTAGATGTTAAGTAGAAAGTTTCCAAGATGATGTTTATGTAAGTACCCAGTAAGTTATATCCATGAAAGGCACACAAAATATTGATCATAAAGGTAACACATTATAACAGATTTGAGTCAGTAAAAGAGATGTGGTACTTGAGAATAGGAATGAAGACAATAGAAGATACAAATTCACCATGTGACATTACTGTAGTAGGATCTTACTATGTTACATATTAATAACCCCATGTCTAAAAGGAGAAAAACTATAATCATCATTTATCAGTAAAAATAAAATCACAAGAAATCCTAGAGCTAAGAGGAAGTTACCTAGTCTAACATCAAATAGGTGATGTGAACTCTATAGTATTGAACCTACATCCGTTGAATCCAGATCTACCAGTGTAGTTTGGAAAATCCTCTGCCACATTCTTCTGCCAAGACTGGTGTTTTGTGGCTTACACTATTAGTGGAACTGAATCTGAAAACTGGATTATTGCTGATGTTCAGGAAAAGTCAAGAATTTCACTTGTAACAGGACCACATTTTAAAGACAAAGTACAATATTTAGTCTCCTCACATATGGACCTGACATTTAACTCCTATGGACTAGAATACCAAATGAACCATCACAATTGCTTTAAAATAATTCAGTTTTATAGAAAAAGTTATTAGTAATTATTCCAATACCTTTAGTTGATAAATATTTAGTTAATAAAGTTGCAAGTATGCAATTTGCCAAGTCATTTCAAGGGATAGTAATGTTTACATAGTGATATTTTTAGTTTTTTATTTTATTTTATTTTATTTTATTTTATTTTTTTGTTGTTTTTTTCATTGTTTTTTTTTACATAGCAATATTAAATATGTACATAGACACTTTAGCTTAGGGTACATACACACACACACACACACACACACACACACACACACACCAGATAGTTATATATTCAGAATGAAGAACCAGTCATTAGATAATAAAGTCTGAAAAGGGAAAACAGGTCATAGGTAAGAATCGCAGGAGCCTCCTAGAAATCAGAGAGAAAGAAAACAACAGTGATTTTGCAATAAACCATATAAAACCTGGGGGCAGCATGAGAAACATCAAGCTCATGGACTTTTCCATAATTGTGCACTGATGAGGAATTACAGTGAAATATAAAGGGGGAAATCATCATAACACTGAAGTGATGCTAAAATGTATTTCCAAGGAGGAGTATGAGTCTGCACCTCTAAGGAGTTTGACCTATATTGTTGAATGGAGAAAACATCAGCTCAGATTTTAAATTTCAGAAGAATTCCCAGAAACCAGGGTATCTGAAAGTTCTCTAGGATTCTGCACTGTTACTGAGTAAAAATACTCTCTCTCACAACCACTGCATCTTATCTTTGCAGGGTGTATATGTGTTCGTGTGTCACTGTGTGTCTGTGAAGATGGATGGGAATGTGTTGGTGGAGATAAAAGGAAAAAAAGAAAGGGTAATATTTCTATAAGTTGTCATATATTTTAATTACATATTTTGCTTAATCATGCCTTATCATTTCAATGTTATAGGACTTATTGTTAATATTGGTAGTATTCATTTATGAAGCATACTGAAGGAAGGTTAAAAATAGAATTCTTCATGCAATATAAAGAAAACTTATTAAGCACCTATTATGTTCAATGACAATCTCTATGAAGGTGTCTTTACAACGCACCAGTTCAAGGAAGAATCCCATTTGCATAGTATCCACTACTGTAGGATGCACTAGTAATTATACATGTTAACTGGTGGAATGAAGAAATCCTACAGCCATTTCTGACTCAAGAGTCGAAATTGTCTAAATACTTGAGATTACCTTACCTTAGAGTTTTATAGTGCTTTTTTCACTTATCCTTAATTCTCAAGTTTTGAAGTCAAACAGACCTGAGTTTTAATCTCAGTTCACCCATTTACCAAACATGCTACTGTAAGCTTTGTATTATTATTATTATTATTATTATTATTATTATTATTATTATTATTTGGTACTGGGGATCAAACTCAGGTCCTTGCACTTGTGCAGCAGGTGGCGAAACCACTGAGCTAAATCTCCAGCCCTAAGCTTTATATTATTAATTTACATCTGGACAGTGCTTTTTATATGTTATACAAGTTTATGAAAGTTAGTAGTAAGTGCTAGAAGGTCAACTTCTCACAAAAAGTAGGAAGTATATGAGTTTTGTTTTGTTTTGTTTCTGTCTGCTGTCTGCCACTTTATTTTTTTATTTTTTTTGTTGTTAAAT
This sequence comes from Heterocephalus glaber, assembly GCF_053883595.1. Taxonomy (NCBI): domain Eukaryota; kingdom Metazoa; phylum Chordata; class Mammalia; order Rodentia; family Bathyergidae; genus Heterocephalus; species Heterocephalus glaber. The sequence goes on along the minus strand of NW_028258296.1, from coordinate 15,112,593 downwards.
TCTTTTATTGGTACATTTTAGGTGTACCGTATAATGGCATTCATCATTGGAGATATGCACCTTTACATACTCTCTTGGTTCTTATTTTTTCCCCCTTACCCTGCCCTCCCTTCAACCCCTCCATATTTCCCTATTTATAGAGACTTTGTTTGCTCTTTTTCATTTTGTCATATTAATTCCATTCCCTTCTTTCCTTTCCCCTACCCCTCCCACTTCCCCCTCCCCTTTGCCCCTTTTCTTCCTATTTCACATTATCTATTATACCTTTTAGTCCTTATTTACACTTTCAGTTTCTCACACCAGAAAAACTATTCGGTATTTACACATCTGTGTCCTGTTTATTTTACTTAAGAGTATGGCCTCAATGTGCATCCATTTAGCAATAGATGTCTCTAATTTCTCATTTTTGATGGCCGAGTAGTACTCTATTTTATTAAAAAAACCACATTTTCTTTATCCAGTCTCCAGGTGATGGGCATTTGGGCTGTTTCCAGGTTTTAGCTATCACAAACTGTGCTGCTATGAACGTGGATGCACATATATCACTGTGGTATGATTCTTTTAATTCTTTGGGGAAGATCCCCAGCAGTGGAACAGTGGGGTCAAACGGGACTTCCAGTCCTAGTTCTTTGAAGTATCTCCATACTGATTTCCACACTGGTTGCACCAGTCTATACTCCCACCAGCAGTGGAGCAAGGTTCCTCTTTCCCCACAGCCCTGCCAGCATTTGTTATTGGTTGATTTCATGAGAGCAGCCATTCTTTCTGGAGTGAGGTGGAATCTCAGTGTTGTTTTCATTTACATCTCTCAAATGACCAGTGATGTTGAACATTTTTTCATGTATTTATTTGCTATTTCTACTTCTTTGTCTGAGAAATGTCTGTTCATTTCAGATGCCCATTTTCGGATTGAGTCTTTAAATTTGGGAGGTCTGATCTTTTTAAGTTCTTTATAGATTCGAGATAGTAGACCTTTGTCTGAGGAAGAGCAGGTGAAGATTTTTTCCCACATTGTGGGTTGTCTCTTCACGCTGCTGGTGGTTTCTCTTGCTGTGCAGAAGCCTTTTAATAAGAAGAGATCCCACTTGTTGATTGTTTGTGTTAGTTCACGGGCAACTGAGGTTTTGTTCATAAAATCTTTTCCTACACCGATGTCTTCAAGAGTTCTACCTAACCTCTTTTCCAACTGGTTCAGAGTTTCTATTTTAATATTTAGATCTTTAATCCATTTTGATTTTAGTTTAGTGCATGGCAAGAGATATAGGTCTAGTTTTAATCTTTGGCAAGTTGAAACCCAATTTTTTCAGCACCATTTATTAAAGAGGGTATCTTTCTTCCAGTGAGGGTGTTTGGCTCCTTTATCGAAGATGAGATGGCTGAGTGTGTCTGACATTGTTTCTGCATCTTCTAATCTGTTCCACTGGTCCTCAAGTCTGTTTCTTTGCCAGTACCATGTTGTTTTTTTTATCACAGTAGCTTTGTAGTAGAGTTGCAGGTTGGGGATTGTGATACCCCCTGCCATGTCTCTGTTACCTAGGATTTCTTTTGATATTCTTGGTCTCTTCTTTTTCCAAATGAATTTTTGGATTGTTTTCTCAAGGTCCATGAAGTAGGCTGCTGGGATCTCAATTGGAATTGCATTAAATCTATGTAGCAGTTTTGGAAGTATGGCCATTTTCACTATATTAATCCTTCCTACCCTGGAGCAGCGGCTGTCTATCCATTTTCTGATATCATCTTCAATCTCTCTTTTCAGAGTGCCATAGTTTTCAGAGAAGAGGTCTTTGATTTCTTTCATTAGGTTGATTCCTAGGTATTTCAGTTTTTTGGATGCTGTTGTGAAAGGAATTATTTGTCCTATTTCTCTCTCAGTGAGTCTGTCATTCTTATAGAGGAAAGCTATTGATTTTTGTGTGTTGGCCTTGTAACCAGCTACTTGACTGCATTTGGTTATTAAGTCTAGAAGATTTTTGGTGGAGTTCTTGGGGTCTTCTATATAGAGTATCATGTCATCTTCAAATAATGACAATTTGACTTCTTATGTAAGTTAGTAGTAAGTGCTAGAAGGTCAACTTCTCATGAAAAGTAGAAAGTATATGAGTTTTTGTGAGGGAAATATCAAAAGTGGGGGAAAAGTAAAAGTTGGTTGATATAGTGGTTCAGCAATATCATCAAGGACTGGTATCATTATCTTATTTTGCTTTGTCTTTCATGGCATCAAAATATGATCAGCAGGTCTTTGCTGCCCAGAGCAGCACTGATCAGACCCAAAGCTCGACTTCTTCTCAAAGTCTCATTTTTTTTCTACCTTTCCTCTATAATAAGTTCATTCACCTTGTCCTGTCGTGGCTCGCAGGAGACTAGGACTCACTGCAGAGGTTCTAGTTACGTTCCTTTTCCCTGTTCCCTACATTTGGCACCCAGCGTGGATGTGAATCGGATCCATGGGTGAACTCACTGTGATACAAACTTGGAGTAAAAGAGACAGCACACGGAGCTCCCAGGACGATTTCCAGACTCAGTCTCAGGGCACTGGTGGTCACTCAGGGGGCAGCAGTAGTGGCAGCAGCAGCTGAGAAAATCCTAGAACAATGAGAAACTATGCAGATGAAGATTTGGTTCCTCCCAGGATGTCTTCAGCTGGTGTAATCTTGTCCTGGAGCATCACAGCATCACTGGACTATTGAGGTTTTAGGTGTAACCAGGGGACAAAATGGAGTTATGTCTTGACATGCTGTAGCTGGCCTGTAGGCAGGAGAACTAGGCCCTAATCATGATTTAATTGTGAAATGATTTTCCCCAAAATCATGTGGAATTGCTCCTGAAATAGCTGGAAGAGAGATTAGGCAGAGCCCTTGACGGCATTGCTGTAGGAAAATATTTCATGAAAAAAACCTCATTTCACAGGAACTAGCACAAAGAATCAACTGGAGATCTCATCTTAAAAAGCTTCTGCACTGCAAGAGAAACCAACAACAGAGCTAAGAGACAACCTACAATGTGGGAAAAGAAGTTTTGCCAGCTGTTCCTCTGACAAAGGGCTACTATCTAGAATATATAAAGAATGTTAAAAAAAAAAAATCACACCTCCCAAATATAAAGACCCAATCCAAAAATGGGCATCTGAAATGAACCGACATTTCTCAGACAGAGAAGTCAAAGCAGCAAATAAACATATGAAAAAATGTTCCACATCACTGGTCATTCCAGAGGTGCAGATGAAAACAACACTGAGATTCCACCTCATCCCAGAAAGAGAACTTTTGAAAGGGAAAGAGGACCCAGAACTGGGAGAAGCAAGGAGGGAAGAGAGGGCAGGAGATGAGATAAAGAAAACTTCAGATGTCCTGGGTACCTGTACTCACTCCCCACCATAAATGTATTCATTATGTACTGGAACATGTACTAATAAATGATTAAAAATGGTTAAAGTTACATCAAAATGACTACATTCAAAGCAAAAAAAAATGTGATCATCAGTATTTTTCAGACCAACAACATAATTTCTAGCCCAGCTTTACAGAAAGAAAGTGAAGAAAAAGGCAGAACTTTTAGTTAACCCAAATCTTAATAAAAAGATCTCAATCTTGATTGTAGCAAGGATTTAAGATTGTAATGTTCAATCTTGAACTATAAAGCTGCTATGTCATTCCTGAAGCAATAATCCCCAGTGGAAAGTCTAGGTGTTGTTGAGAGGAGGAAAGAAGCAAAAGAGCTACTGAATATGTTCGTATCAATGGATTTTCATTCACCTAAATACTTCAAAAGTCTATTCCAAGGATAACGTCTTTGTTGTTCAATCTTACAATATCTAATATAGACATGGTACCTAAAGTATTTATTCAGTAAAAACTTGTTGAATTCAGAAAAAATTTTAAAGAATTAAATGGTTAAGTGGCCAGGGAGACTTGGCTCAATGGTGAAGCACTTATGTAGCACAAGCAAGCCTCAGGGCTTGCTCTCTATTGGAAAAAAGAAAGAAAGAATGGAAAGAATGAAATTAATAAAGTCTCTCTTAAGTATACAAATAGAGATGCCATATTTCAAAAATAAAGCAGTTTTCTCAATATATGTGGCTAACAATGTTGAAGCTAAAATTCACATTTCCTTACACAAAAATAGTGATTTTTTTAGGTTTTGGATATGAGAATTCCTTTATCAATGTACAAAATATCTATTATATTGGTTCACTTGATGAGATTGAGATTCATCATCTTGAAAAAGATATAAGACAAAGCAACAATCCTATTCAATAATACTATTTGAAAGAATGTACAAGCATAGTAATCATAGAATTTAAAAGTTGTTCACAATTATTCTTGTGACAAATTAAGTTATGCTTATTAACGTGTGCTCATGTATGCATGGTTTTATGATTATGCATGTATACGTATGTAGGTAGAATAGATTCATAATACACAAGTTTATAACCTCTGACATAAAATTTTAAACATGTGTGTGAATGAAATATGATGTTATGTAATATGTGAAGTTTATAATCAAAGGACTGGAAATCACTGTCCAAAACCATTGCCATTTAGCTAATAGAGAATTTACAAATGTGCCCATAACATCTTGATATCCATGTAAAAACATGGATATGTAAAACAATTAGAGGGCCGGGATTTAGCTCAGTGGTTTCGCTGCCTGCTGTGCAAGTGCAAGGACCCGAGCTTGATCCCTGGTACCAATAAATAATTAATTAAATTAATTAATTAATTAAAACAATTAAACCTCTTTTATTTCTGGTTTATAGAAGTACTTACAACTAAATTTAAACATCAAACATTTATACAAAAAATTTGTTGATTGTGTGGACTACAGCAAAAATAAAATCTAGATGTATTGAAACATTTATTTATCTCAAGCATTAGAACTATCTGCTTTTCAGTGGATATTTGTTGTAATTTAGATCATTGTAAATAGTTTTAGTACTTTTCCCTGTATGTTTCTATATATTTGACTTAACAGCCTCCATAGACTGTGATAGTCTGTCAGCTTCCCCTCACCTCCTTCAAGGTAGCATATGTTCTATACCCAAGGCCTCATGTGCTGCTTATCAGTTTATCAAGAAGAGTATCATTGTTCTATGTTATTATTACCACAATAGTTTCTATGGATTAAATACGTAGATGGTGAGAACATACATTTTCAGGGTTAAAATAAATGATTGGCACCAGGTGATTCAATAAATCTCAATGGATTTTTATGCTGATTTTCAATCGGAGGCAACTCTGTCCCCTAGAAGATATTTCATAATATTTCCCAATACATTGGCTTACCACAATTGGATTATATTATTCTAATAAAGTAGGAAGGGGTCAGGAATGTTGTTCAATGCCATACAATGCATGAGATAGTAGCCTACAACAAATAAATTAAATATCCAGTCCAAAATGCCAATAACACTGAAATTAAATAGTCCTAGTTTAAGATATTACTTAGCTTTACAACTCAGAAAATGACCGCTTAATTCCTGCAAAAATAATAATAAAAGTAACTAATATTACTGACCTGGATTAAGAATTCATTCAGAAGAAAATAAAACAATATATTAATAGAACAAATGTAAAATTTAACTTTACCTCATCTCTACATACCAGCATTTTTATCAGCATAATTTGAAAAACAAATAGATTTCAGTGAAAAGTGTGTAGTTTTTCTTAAAATTAGCCAGCAACTTATCTTCAATTAAAGATATAAATTCAAAAAGCAGAGTTAAGAACTCTGAGCTGCCTGCTGAAAGCTGGAACTTTGCAAAGTTTGCACTTTAGTTTGCATGAACCGCTGTAGAAAGTCATTTTTGTTAAGACAGAGTTGTCTTTTAAATTACAAGGAAATCATTGAAGAGGTAACTGCACAATCTGCTCTTCCATCAAGTGCCAGTTGCAGGACTTTTTAAAGACATAAACACGGGTAGCATAAAGAATAATAATGTATCTCAAGGGATATCATAAGTCTATAATTCCTTTTAGGGTGCATGTAATGTCATAAATTGTAGGCGCAAACTCAAGCAATTTAGTCATAGGAACCCTGAGATGAAATTACAGCTTTTATAATCCCCTGAGAGGATATTCTTTGGGTATAATGGAAACTGGAGTCATTTAGAAATACCCTGCTTCCATGGCCAGAGAAAAGTATCATGGTCGTTTGAAGATTGAAAAACACTAAGCAAGTGTCTGAAAAACAAGTTGAACTGATTGTAAGAATAGTAGAAAAATTATATTGAAGTCATTACGGTATCTACTAAATATAATATGCCACTCTTTCCAAAGTAAGAGTTATACAAGAGACACCTACATAATTACAGCTATGAGAAGAGATTTTACAGGTGTAAATACAAAGATACTAAACTATATATTGATGAAGCTTACACAGCTTTGCATTAAACATATAAAATAAATTTCTAGCAATACAGGAAGACATACTCTGTACATTAAATGCCAGTAGCTAAATAAGCAGATTTTCTAGATTAGAAAGAATAAAATTAAATAATATGAAGTGTTGAAATGCTATAAAGTTCACAAAATATTATAATTGTAGATACACTTAAATTATGAGTTCTAAGAAACCCAAGGCATAATGTTGAACTTCAAGACTTTTATATTATGAATTACATAATGTGTCTAACACCAAGGCTGAGTTCTCCATCAGTGTGGACAGGCCATTAATAATTTAAATTTAATAAACACTTGAAATAGATAATAAGTATAAGCAGATAATACATTTATTTTAAATAGCTAAGTAAGATCATTTTTGTGTAATATTGTTATAATTTTCTATTAAGACCCTCATAGTTCTAACTGGGGTCTTAAACAACCTAAGTCAACATAGAATACATTCAATTTCTTTCATAATTAAAATAAGGATATAAAATAATTGATATTAAAAGATTTGAAAGAGAATAAAATACCAATTAAGATTCTGAATTTATTTTCATTAGTTTCCCCATTTTTCTTAGGAAGAAGTGTTACCACAAATGTCTTTAAAAGCTACAGTATCTAAGTAGATCATCACACAGCCTATTCAACACCTTATTGCCATAAATCTGGAATTTTGAATGTTTCTCTAGGAGCCAAAACTATATAATAAATGACATCAAAGCAATTTGACCATGGAAGTTGCTTTTTAAGAATTATATATAATGTGTTTTTCTCCTTCAGCAAATAAAAAGTATATATGAAGATTCTTAATGAGTAGTAGTTAAACATGAGGTTCTAACTTGTTAGAATTATCAATAGGGAAAAATATCTCACAATTATCTGGTTTAAATCTTGTCAATAGTTATGTTTTTACAGTGGCAACTTAAATCTTTCCAAAAGCAAATTGAATTGCTCTCCCTAATAACATTTGGATGCATTCATCACTCAGTTATAAACATCTAGGCCATTATCATCCAATTTTTTCTTTATTGTTTTATTATAAATTGCCACTAATTAATAAACCACTGATCTGTCATTCATGGTATGACTCATAAACATAATCAACTTTATAAACACCAATAATGACAAAATTTAGACACTTAAATTTTGCATCAAAATTTTTTCTACATTATGGAGAGCATCATTTTAAGAGCATTTATGTGCAAAAAATGTACTGATAAAAATTTGTCATCGAACAGCACTGTTCTAAGAAGTTTTGGAAACTTTGATCTAAGAACTTTCCAAATAGTTTAAAGAAGAACAATGTAGTGAGAATTTTGTAGGAGCACCTATATGGAGACCCAATGCACCTTGAATATTACCTAAAAATTACCTTTATGTATAATATGAAAGCAATTTTCATTGAAAAAATTCTTCCTACAACAAATACATATTATTTTTTTCTACACATTTTATCTTTCAACAAATACATATAAAGTATGATACCTACTTCCCCAAAATTTCATACTGCAAGCATTCCTATTTGTGTTGTAGAATTAAGAATCCTACATATTGCAGAAGAGAGAAAATCTTTAGGCCAAAATTATATCTTCACTACTCAGGAATTAAACTAAATGCTCAGTTTAATGTAGCTCTAGGAGAAGGGTGTTAAAAGTCAGCACGGGCCATTAAAGTCTGGGAAGGAGAACACAAAACATGCACTGGAAGGGCATAATTCCTCCCAGTCAGCTTTAGTAGAGCTCAAAATTTTTTGCCAACTTCAAAGTTGAGTTAGTCTCATTTTGGGAAAGGTTCACTTTATTTTCACTTTAATTCAAATGGTGTTGTGGTTCTCCATGGAAGAGTCTTTACTTTTGTAGTTTTTCTATGTTGGATTAACATTGTAAGGTGCATAAATTTACTTCAGGAGTTTCTTAAAAGAAAGTTAGAAGCCTTTTGATTTAAAGAATGAAACTAAATAGCAAAATACAAATCAAAATAGAGTGTAAAATGTCAGCATTATTTTCCCTTTGATTACAATGATATCATTTTAAATAAGGTCATTTTGTAAAGTGACATTATAGTGCTTTTAAGTTTTAATTTCACTTATGTAATTAATACTCATCTACCATGGTGCTTTGGATTACTATTAATATAATTTTAAGTCATTCTATAGTCAGGGAAGTAAGGAAATAATTACTATAGTGCTGTACTACATGTTATTTTAGCTCCTGAAAGAAGAAATAAAGGAGTCCATATTTAATGAGCATTTAATATGTATTTATCTAATGTCTTCAAACACGCAGAACAATTCCAAGTATGAAAAACTTTTTGACACTGTATGATCATACAGAATACATGATTGTTTTAAGACAGTGTAGGCAATGTCATGGCTTTATATTTTAATCATAGAGTAACGTATAAACTATATATAAGCTAAAATATTTGAAATTCTTTCCATATGTCCATTTTATTTTATATTAATTTTCTTAAGTATTTTAGGGGTTTTTGAACATAGCAAGTATCAGAGGATTTTAATCTATGAAGATATAAATTTTTGTCTCAAATATATAGAAGATTCAGACTTTTGAATAAAAAGCATAATTTTTTCCCTTACTATGTTGGTGTACACCTGTAATCCCAGCACTCTAGCAGCTAAGGCAAGATGATCAATGCAAGTTTGAGGCTAGACCGAGCTATGTACTGAGTTCGAGGCCAATCTGAACTATATAGTGAGACCTTGTCTCAAAAAACAAAACAAAACAAAAAGCAATAATTGATATATTCTACCAGGAGAAGGAGAAGAAGGAGAAGGAGGAGAAGTTGGAGGAGGAGCAGGAGAGAAAACAACTTGAGCTTCAACTCCTGTCTGCATATAAGATAAAAAAAAACTTGTGAATCTGGACTTGTGATCTGAAGCCAGATTAGACTTTGGTTGGACCTCATAATAACATTAATAGAGGACACAGTTACAAGGATAAAAATCATACAGCAAGTACCAATGTGGATAATAAGATAACATGTAACCCTGGGACACTGGAGGCAGTTGTATTCTGGCATCTACATAGAACAAGTTTCTTAAAAGACAGCCTACAGAGAATGACAAAAATGAAGACAGCTTGATGGAGGGAAAAAAAGAAGAAAAGGTATCTGGTAACTTTCTATTTTTGTAGTTTCAGTCTCTTAAGGCTTGTCTGAATTTCTGCTCTCGAGGTCCACAAGACAGGCTGCTGGTCTAATAATAAAATCACCCTCTTCACTTAAGGTGGTTTTGGTGGAGGATTGAGAAACTTTGACCGAAATAATACTTTCCATGGGTCACACTAGTTATAAAACCTCCAATAAATGACCACTGTCTGCGGGATGGTTTTGTGGTCTCAGCATTATTGACATGGGAAGTTGGTTAATTCTTTGTTTCAAATTGTATGATACAGTGTTTAGCACACCTCTGGCCTCTTCTTTCCAAGTGCCAGAGACATCCCTGAGTTATGCCAGCCACAACATTTTTCCAGACATTGCTTGATCTCTTGTTTCTCATGACAAAAATGCTCTTGATTGAGGACGAGTGGACTCCCCATAAACAAATGCCAATTACCTGTGGCCATAGGAGGCTCCATTTACGGCTCCTCCCTGCGTTTTTCTTCACTTGATTATGCTGCACAGTTGAAGGCCTCTTATTGTACTTATTTAAAATCATAGAACTTACCAATACTTCTAGTTTTAACAGATTCTACACTTACCTAGATAGGCTGGCTGACTTCTCTTCTATAGAAGTTTCTAGTTTCCCAAAACAAAAAATCCCCAATGCCTCTCTTAAAATTCAACTTTATATGCTCCCCTGTTTTTGTTTTTCTACCTGTTCATAATGATGCTGGGAAATTTTCCCTCAACTCATCACTCCCATAGAGATCCACTGGCCCTTAGACAAACAGTTCTTGAAATAGTGTACATAAAACTGTACTTCATCTTCTTCAAAGCTAATTCTAACAGGCTTTGGGCCTCTGACAGATTCAGTTGTATAATTTTACGGATGAACATTTGAATATTTCCCTAACCACACCTTTGCTGCTGTGAGGTTAAAGGTGGTAGGGTAATCTCTTTGGGTGGAGCAGGTCCTAAAATTGCCCAACTTATATGATAGAATTCAAAGCTATGGGTTCTGGTAAGTATAAGATATGAAGAGAGAGCCGACAAGGGGATCTAGCCATCCTTTCTGGACTCAGCAGATTTCAAACTGAAGGAGTCAGGAACACTTGGGTCAGGGGCTCAAGACCATCCACTAACTTATTTATTCAAGAAATATTCATCGGGCATCTGCTGTGCAACAGATAGTAGTCTAGGAATTGAAAATGCAAAGCTAAATAAACAAAGTTCTTGATCAGACAGAACTCACATCTTTTAAAGATAGTTAATATAACAAAGCTTGTCTGCATATAAATAAGTAAGATCGCCTATCAACTCATCTGGGAATATGCAACCCATATTGTAGACACTATGACCATGGAGGGAATTTTTGAAGAGGATACAGCAGAACTGAAATTAGTGCGGAGTGGAGAAAATCTGAGGAAAGGCCATTCTAAGAAAACAGAAGCTCAGGGCAAAGTCCCTTGTGTGCTTTCAGTGTGGCTAGAGCCTGTTAAATGAGGGATAGGATGAGAAGAAGTGAGCATGAAGAGGTAGGCAGGAACTGGATCACCTGAGAAATTTGGAATTTATCCTAATCACAATAAGAAAAATATTGGAAGACTCTAAACATATTATTGATGGGATCTGAACAATATTTTGAAATAAATCAGTGATGATTGATTTTCTAGAAGTGCAATGATATATAAAGAAGCCATATTTCTCTGGGTCCTTTTCTGGCACAGTGGTTTCTGCTGAAATATTTGAGAAGCTGGTGTCATGCAGCAATTGATTGCATTCCCTATAGAAACACATTCTTGATTGTGGAATGAGAATTTCACATTTCCTTTGACTTTCTTTGATAAGTCTCTAGTAGAGCTATATTTAGACATCCTTATATATGCCTGAATTTCTGAGAAAATGTGAGAAATAGATAAGAATAGTAAAGAGAACAATGGCTGTTTTACAGCCCAATATTAGCAGTTTTTCCTTTTTTTTCTTTTGATAAAATACACACTGTAGATACATTGTCAGTGTAAATCAGTTTTTCATTGTATAGCACTGTATGTTAAAAAGCGAATGAGGGTAGTTACAAAATCTTATATCTATATTTGAACATTTATAATATACAGAAAAATGTCTAGCACTTTGATTTTGGCAAACATTGTGAGACTAAACACCAGAAAACCCCCTTGATACAAAACACTTAGAAGTTCTGACCAGATAAGAAATTCTCCTAGGTGTGCAGCTCAGCTCAGCTCATAAAAATAAAAGGCCAAAACTAACAAGGAAGTTCAAAGCTAACTGATACCATCACTGATGCAACAGCTGAACTAATCTGGACAATCAGGCAGCTAGAGGCTAAGTACACAAAAGTTTTTGGCTCTGGCAATTGAGGAAGTTGGAACTGATTCAGGTGTGGATTTCAGATACTCTGTGGATTCCACCATGGGTAAAAAGTGTTCAGAAAACTGACCATACCAGCAAAAGTAGGCAACATGAAAACTAGTGTGTTTTGACCTTGGCTTTGAGTGGAGAATAAGTGTTTTCTTGACAAATTGGTATCATATCTACTATATGGGTTGTGTATTAAAATATTCTAGAAAACACATGTCCAAAGGCGTGCACAACGGCCCATGCTAAGAAATGACCACAGAGCAGTCCCTGGGAGTTATTTAGTGCCCAGGGACAAACTAGGAATCAAGCATGTCTCTTCTCTTCACAGGTTTTTATGGGATGTTCAAAGAACATGAATTTACAGCTTAAATTTGTATTCAGAATATCTGATTGATTTTCAAGATGAAAAAATACTTAAAATATACATTTACTATGAGGGAGGAAAGAAGGAAAGGAGGAAGAACAAATAAAAATAGCAAAACAATAAAGTAAATATTCATCCAGCCACCTCACAGTAATACTGAGAAAATTCAAAGGTAATGAAAAGCATTAAAGTACAGGATTATTGAGAAAAGTTTGATAGCATTTATCAAAATTTAAACTGTGCATGCTGTTTACCTTTGACCACTTTACCTAGAAATAGTATACACCTCAATTTTCCCTTTTCCTTATATACTTTAATGTTCCTTATAGCACTTATTACAATCAGGTATGTTATTTAAATAAAAAATTTGTGTTACCTTTTGAAACAATGAAAATAATAACTTCATGGGTGTCAGTTTATTAATTCATTGTTGTTCCATAGCACATGGTGCATTATACACCCTCCATGAAAGTCAATGCATGTGTGTGTATATGTAATATGTTACATAAAATATATATTCACAAATACGCCCTATTACGTGGCTTTTAATATATCATTTTTATAATTATATACATATATATTTTTAGTACCATAGTAATATTAGGGTTAGGTTCAGGGTTAGAGTTAGGAAAGCAAAATTTAGAAACAACCTACTTGTTCACATGAAGGAATTGACATGTTTGGTCATGCTGCTTTAGTGTCTAGAGTGCATATATGTGTCCTGATGTTGAAAAATGTGTAGGACATACTAAATGAAAACAACCCATAGAGAAAGAAAAATGTGGTAGGTGATGGCATTTATATAAAATAATTTTCCATTCAAATAATTTTAAGAAGAAAACTGAGTATGTGTAAACATAGGGGGAAAGATCTTACAAAAATGCTAGGGTAATAGCACCTGGGGAAGATGGAGCAGAAAAAGCGATGCAGGTAGCATCTTCACCAATATTAAAATAAAAGAGAAAATGGAAGATACAAAGAGGACAACTACAGCAAAGATTACTCTGAAAGCTTTAAAGATGCTTTTAAATAAATCTTTAAAAATGTTTCTGACAGTTTGGCCTGCATACAGAGAGACATTTTGGTACATTTAACTTCAAGTTAACTGCTTCTAATTTCATAGCTGGGAACCTCATGTTTCCATAAGCAAATAGCTGCAGACCACTTCCATGCCAGTAGTACCATAGGAACTGTCTTTCTTACATGCATAAATTATTAAAATTTCACTGTAATTTATCAACAAAACTATTGATCTATCACCTAACAATCCATCTACTCAATCAACTTAACAGTATTTTTTAAATCTTGGAACTGCACTTTTTGATATTGGCTATGTGTGATCTGTAATTTTTGCATGCTTCCTAGAGGTCCATCTTCCTAAGCTTGAGAACCAATATCATGTTAAAATACAGAACTCTGAACCAAGATTAAGGAAATGAAAGATTTATGGATACAATGGAGCTTTCCTTTAGTACTTCAAGGAAGTACTAGAAGACTTTGGCTTTTGTAAACAATGCTGCTATGAAGATAAATGATAAAAATATCTCTTTGAGATTCTGCTTTATATTTTTATATTTTTAGGCATATAGTTAGAAGTGAAATTGTTGGATCATAGAGTAATTTTTTTTTTTATTTTTGGGGGACTTATCGTAATGTTTTTCATATGCTTCATCATTTACAATTCCAGCAATGCATAAGAGTTTTAATTTGTCTAAAACCTTAACAATACATGCTCTTTTCCCTTTTTGTGGTGTTGTTTGTTATACTAATGAGTATAATGCAGTCATCTCTTTTCTTAATATAAAAATACTAATATATTTACTCTATATCAAGTGCATAATTAGCTTTAAACAATAATTGACTTTCCCATGATTTCCAATATCTTTTCAGTAGCTGTTTCTCTGTTTGAGAAGATTATTTCTCACATATTTTTAGTACTATATCCTTTGCCATTTCTGTCACAGCTTAAATGAAAGACCTTGCTGAGAGGCCATTCCCCATTGGTATAATAGAGAACAGTCATCCAGATGACATTTAAGGCATCATTATTTTAATCATCTGCATAAAACCAGTCAATTCCAGAATTTTATTGTTTATATGTGTGTGTGTGTGTGTGTGTGTGTGTGAATATGAATGATTTTTGGTTGTTTCCTTTATATTTTAAATTTAAAATAAATTTAAATTAAAACTTAAATATCCAATTACAATTTAAAATTCATGAGGATAATAGCCATACTTCTTTCATTCACTACTATATTTTCAGTGCCAGAGTCTTTGAAAAGTACTTATTGAATTTGATCAGTTAGAAGAGTAAGAAGGTTTGAATGAATGGGTAAAAAAATTCCAAATAACCATTTCAACTCTTTGCTTTTATAGACACAGGTTGTATGCTCCTGGTTTTATAAGTGTAATGGCACAGTAGTAATTTTACAATTCCCATAAAATTAAACCTGGAGATGAAGAAAAATAAAGGCCACAGTCAAAGTAATGGGTCATGTCCACTGTAATAGAAACTTTTGAATGTGTCCACCCTGTGAGGGGTTTTATTCCTCTTCACAGTTAAAAAATGCATAGAGTGTTACAATCGAGTAGGCAAGGATTTAAATTGTTGAGCTAAGGCTAGCTTCTTGCTCTTCAATTCCTTATTTTATCACAATGACACAACATAAAGTCATGGCATATAATGGGGTGAGAAGAAGACAATTTTACAAATACCTGGCAGGCATATCTTTCAATTTAATTTGGCCGTCAGTCGAGGAAATGGTGAGCGAGCACATTACCAGCAGCCCTATACCATGGTTACTTTCAGACTGTTGCTCCTTTCCTGTCTGCATAGAACTTGGCCACCAAATCACTCTACACTTTGTCTTCTTGGATTTCTTTTTGAGACTGTTTTTAAAGTAAAAATCTTCATTAGAAAAATGTGGCATGTCACTTTTCTCCCTTCTTGATAAGAAGATATTTAATTTGTTTAGCATGGAAATATAATCATTTTAGTTCAAACACTTTATCAATTTTATTATAAATGAGGGGCAATCTACCTATGCTCATACCATTCATCATAATAAATAATCTTCTCATTTATTTTACTTCGTGTGACAGAAAAGAAAGCTATGAAGAAAGAAAAAAAAAGATGAGAAGATTATAGAAAAGGAGTCAGCAGCTCTCCTTCCTTCAAATCAGATGTTGGTTTTACTGTTGGTTAGTCTAGTTTTGAACTGCTATAACAAAATACTTGTTGGTGGGTAATTTCTTAAGGTGCCTGTTTAATTCACAGTTTGGGTTAGATTGATTTGGCCTTTGTGAAGGCCTCATATAGATGTCATTTCTGTGCCAACAGCAAATATGGAAGCGATATCATAGAAAGTCAGTGAGCCAGAGAGAGAGAGAGAGAGAGAGAGAGGCCTAGGCTTGCCATTATATAATAACTCACTCTTGTAAGAACTAACCAGGGTTTTGTCAAACTACCTTAATCTTTTCCAAGAGCATCAGCCTCAATGATATATATCTCTTCCACTAGACCCTACGCTTTACAGTTTCCATCATTACCACACTGAGGACCACATTTCCAGTGTAAGATCCTTGGAAGACACAGTCACGCTACAATCACACCTCAGCACTTTCCCTTGTTGTCTATGGCAGCACTTGACACAATACTACACAGTAGCACAACACATTCAGTGTGTATGAAGTGAATTGGTTCAAGGACAGATAAAAGCAAAACTGCAACTTGATTGTTAAAAGATCACTTTCCAACAAAAAAGTAAAAGTCATGACTCTCGTTCAGATATAAAAATGATCATATGCAAAGGGTTTTATATAACTTATTAATGAGAAAACTAGTGAGGTGTTACAATCGGTTCAAGGGAGAATTCAAGGACAGTCACATTTATAGTCAGGAATATTAAAATGAGTACACAAATGGATGCAAAACTGATATTTCCTGGAGTTAGGGACATTTTCCTTCTACTACCTATTATTAACTTGCATATAAACATACAAAATTATTTTGCATTGTTATCAGTTTTCTGCAACTTTCAGAATGGTTTTATAGCCATCATACAATTAGGATTCAGATAATCTAGAAGGGTTTATTGCAGATAATGTGAACATTTCCCCACCTAGATAGAGTGCGTATGTAGGTTCTTTCCACTGAGTACCACTTGCCTCTTGGTTCTACCTGTCCCACTAATTTCATGACCACTGGAAAACACTCTATGTTACCAATGAAAGCTTAATAATTATTTAGGGACCAATAAATATATTTTAATAGGAAAATTTGAAAGGGAAATATTTATAAGCAAAAATCATACTGTATTATGGCCTCATTTTAACTAATGGAAAAAATGTGGCATAATTCCTTCCACATAAAAGCTGAGGATTACAGAATTTAAGTAGTATCTCCTTTTTTGGTAAGGAAACAGGAGCCTGGAAAGGCTAAGACATTGTGGATCATGCACTGTATGAGGGTACACCAGTTCATGAGACTCAAGAATGACTTTTCCATTTCTCTGAATGAGACAACATACATGAACACTATTGCACACGAGGCTGCAGTCACAATGATAATTATCAGGTACATTCATTTTATATATTTTGTCTACTCCTCTACCTCACCTTTACTGGTGATTTTCCTCAAGGACTCTGATGTCAGGCATGGACTAGGAAAGAGAAAGTATTACTCCAGGCTTCACAAAGAGCTGAGATAGGATTCTTCCTAGTGTTAGTTAAAACAATGCAATCAGAATACCTAGTACAATGCTGCACACACGACGTACATTCGGTATTAGTATATAGAAAACAACAAATATTGCTGTTTTCAGCACTACAAAATAAGAACTAACTTTTGCTGACTTTTTTATTTACATGAGGTTCTTGATTTTTATGTGACCTAGGTGAGCCACCTTTAGCACATGAGGTAGGGTGTGGACTACACAACACCTTTGCTTCTTTCCTATTCAGTGTTGTTTTTAATCTTATCAGCTATGGCTTACTGGCACATTTCCTACATATAGAAATTGGTAAATTGCCTAGTCTCCCACAAAGACATGGAAACGTGTCAGTATTCCACAAAGAGGTTGCAAAAGTCAGCAGGAAGTCTCAACCTCCTAGGGACGGGTGATGCTATGTTACCTTGCTTGGGGGTTGAAGTCTTCTTTCAGTGACCACATCAGGACGTGGACTAAGAGTAATAACTGGGACACATCAGTAACCATTGTATAATTCCAATGTGCATTCACATCATCCTTTCTGCCAGAGAAGTTCTTTCTATTCTGATTGCTATAAATAATTATACAGAGCATTATTTTCTTAAAAGAGAACTATGAGCTGCCAGAGGCCAAATCCATCTGTAGCATTCAGGAGAAGAAAAAAGAGTATATATTCCTGTTTTTTAGCTTGTTATAATTAGTACCCTAATGACCAGAGCTATTGAAATCAGTTGGTCCACACTTTCTGCCGAGTCTACAAAATGGGCTTTTATCCATAAAGGAGATTTCTGTACCCCTGTGAAAATAAAGCAGAAAAAATGTAACCTTTCAAAACTATTTTTTGCTGTTCAAACATAAAAGAACAAAGTGACCTGTTTTGTTGTTAGGTTCTCACACTTTTTTCTCATTTTAATGAAACATTATTTATATTCTGAAGCCCTGCTGAAATTAGCCCACTGAGGGGTAAAGTCCCTATATTTCTTTGCTTTGGCTCTGTAGAAGAGGCAGGTAGTTCGGATAGTTCTTCAGATTAGCAAATAACTTTAAGAGAAAAAAAAGTCTCATGTATCCATTTCACAAAATTCTTAATCGTACTTAGAAGGAAGACAAATTTCTATATTCTAGGGTCATCCTCTCTTAAATCTTGCTATATTTCTTCATGATTTTGCTTCTTGTTTTGAAAAGTCATTTTCATGACATTCTTTGAAAGTACCAGTTCTTTCTAGATCTCATTATGCCCATAAATTGAAATTCATTTTATTACGGATAACAGAACAGTTGTTTTCTTTTAAGGAAAATTTCCCATACACATTTTGTATTATACTCATTAATATTTATTACACAATTACACTGCATTAGATGCAATGCAATATGCCAAATATAGTCTCACTAATCCTAAAAGATTTCCACTTTAAAGTAAAAATATAAATAATTCAATTCCTCTTTTTGGTGTTTTTTTTCTCGACATTAAAAAATATATTTTGTAGAGTAAGCTACACTTAGAAATTAAAAGGAAAAAAATCAAAAGAAGAAAGTAAAAAGCACTCACAGCAGGTATGGCTTTCCACAACATAAATATAATCTTATTTAGCTAAGAACTAATTACACTCAGGCATAAAATAAGGGAAAGAGATCGTGAAATACACCAAACGTAAGACACCGAGTATTTCCAGAGTGACAATGAATCTCTTTCCAAAAGTGCTTCCACTGCACTCATGCAAAGGTTGGTGACAAGAAACAAGGGGAGCCTTTAAGAGCAAAACAATACTGTGAACACAGAGAATTGAAGAACCTAAATAAAAATCACTATTAGAATAGCAAACAATTCTTAAAGGACAATAGTGGTTTTGGAAGCAAAACAAAAAAGTATTCACAATTATACCATGTCAGCAAAAGCTCCGTAATTTAAATACATCCTAACCCAACAAACACACATGGAACTTTGTGCTTTATTCAACAATCTTATTTGCTTCTGTTTTCTATTTAAAACAGAAATAGATTTTACTTTTTCCTAAGGGGATGAAGGTGGATGAAGAAAACATGAGTATACTTTTTGTCATTGTGATAAATTTTGCAATTAAACTTAATTAAAGCTCATTAGCCACCAAGGGCGGATAAAAAATAAATTTCTAAAAATGGAAAATTTCCTTTAGACATATTATAGAACCAGAAGATATATTTTCATTAAAAGCTAATCTGCTTTATCAAGTTAATAGTAATATTGATAATAACTATGTTGCATTTTTGTGAAAATGCCATAAGATATTAAACAAAGCTTGCTGTTATCTCAAATTACTCAAATATAAAAATTACAAAAGACACAAAATAAGAAAAATGGTATTTTTGTTTTAAGACAGAAGATTTTTATATTATTTTCTTACTGATATGCAATAAAATAACAGGTATCAAGCAATTCCATTTTTAACTTGACTGAAGTATAACTGTATAATGTCTGATGGATTCTACAAATATTTCTGCTCTATTACCATTTTCCCATTCAATATCCAGACTACTTCTGTCATTCCAAAAAGTCCCCTCCTTTGCCTTGCCAATCCAAATGACTTCTGTTTCCCTCTCCAAGCAATCATTGACCTGATTTCTATCACAGTAAATTGTTTGCTTGTTTTATAAAGCATAGAATGGAATTTACAGTTGGTATTTCCATGTGTTTGGCTACTTTCACTTGAAATGTTTTTATCATTCTTTTATGATGGTATAGGTACCAGTAATTAATATATTTTTTAAATAAGTAGAGCCCTATTGTATGAATATACTGTAGTTTTTTCATTAATCACATTGTTGATTGACATATTTTGTTTTGTTTTTGAAACTTCTGCAAGCATTTAACTACAAATCTTTTTGTAGATATATGTTTCTACTTCTATTGAGTACAATCCGGGTGTATGATTTCTCTACCTCTTGATAGGTATGGTTTGTCCTTTATAATCGACAGCTAGAAAGCTCAACAAAAGTGATTATATACAATTTTGCACTTCTTTCAGCAGTGACTTTCCAATCCTTGCCAATGTTTCAATAGTGTCCATCATTTTGCTAGCTATTTTGCAAGATATCTAGTTGTATCCCATTGTGGTTTAATTTATTAAATTTGCTGACAGTAAATCATGTTCTTAATAATTATCCAAGAATCTTTTTTGTGAAATATTTGCTCTTTCTTTAGATCAATATTAGTTGTATTTGTTCATCTCCTTAATTTTTTTGAACATTTAAAGTTTATTTTATATATTCAATACATAAGATTACTCAGGGATATGCATACTGAAAAATAATTTCCAAGACAGCCACTGCCTTCAACTTCCTAATTTCTATAGAAGAGAAAAAATAATTAATTTCATAAATCCCAATTTGTGTAGCTTTTTTCCTTTTGTACTGTGGATTGAACCCAGGGCCTTCACACTAAACAATGTCCATGACCTTTTTTCGCTTTTTATTTTTGAAACAGAGCCTTGCTGATACTGTTTTTGTCTTCATTATTTTCTCTATTGTTTATCTATTATCTAGTTAGTTGACTTCTAGTATTCATTAATACTTTCCTTCCACTCATTTTGATTAAATTTACTTAAAGTTTCCCAACTTTCCACACTCAAAACTTAGCTCTCTGATACAAAATTTTTCTTCATTTTAATATAAGCATTTAAAGTTGCAAATTTCTGCCTAAGCTCTCTTTTATCTTCAGCACACAAATTTTGATGTATTTTGCTTTTATTTGCTTTCAAGTAAAAGATGTTTTCTAGTTTTCCTTGCAAATTATTTATAAATATGTTGCTTCCTTTTTAAACATTTGAAGAATTTTCCAAATATCTTTCAGTGTTTGACTTCATGTTTAATTTTTTGTGGTTGGAAAATATATTCTGTATGCTCTCAGGTTTCTAAAAGGTCAAAGAAAAGTGATTTTAAATGGCTTCATCATTATCAAATTCACCATTAATTTTAAACTTTTCTGTCAATATTCTCTTTACCTTTAGTCTGTAACTGAAACTGTATCCTTCTATAAGGTTATTCTCTTCAAGTCCCTCTCAAAAAGGGCTGCTTTTCTCTCACATCTCTCAGTATATAATTCCTGAAAGTGAGGTATATTTTATTCTTCTCCAGTTTGCTTCTTCTAGATCATTCTCCCTCACTTATAAATGTCCCTGATTTGAATCTCATTTCAGACCAGATCACCTACAGATCCTCATATTGTAGTCATTTGCCAACATCCCAAGTACTAGTTACACTCACTTCTTACAGATTTTGGCACCTGCCTCATCGATAGACTTTTCTAACACTGTTCTCTTAGGTGATTCTTATTGATGATTATGGTTTTTACGTGCTGTATCCTCTGCAGATCCTTGATTTTTCCTCCTTTGATGAAGTTGTTCTCTACCCAATTTGAGCCCCATATTATCAAAGTTGTCCCATTGACCTGAGTTAACTATGGTGAGGTGTCAAGTTGTGGTTCCAATGTTGGCACAATTTCAGTTTCCAGCACCATGTTTTCTGCCACCTTCTGGTCCCTCTCCTGTTCATTTCTCCTCTTCCTTCAACTCCAGAAATCCTTCTCTCTCACTTGAACCTTGAGTCCATTACCTGAGCACATTTCTAGTTCCTTCTAACCTTCATGTCCTCTTTTCTTCCAACACAAGTCAAATTTCACTAAGAGCCTTGTTGTCCACCTTGCTTTTACCTTCACCTTCTTTTCCTTTATCTTTTTAGCATGTTCACTTGGTAAAACAACAACCTTTGCTGTAGAATTCTACTCCTTTGTGCCAATACTGGTGCTACTGGTTGAAGGATAAAACATACAACCATATAACAAATTTTGCAATAATGATCACTTAGCACACATAGGTCCTTAACATTACCTAAAAATCACAATATATATTCCTCAAACTTTCGTCTATTCCTTCACTGTATGCTTATATCTTTTCCTTCAAATCTCTAACACATCTTGTCTCACCTCATTTTCATCTCACTTTTTTCATGCCTGCTTCATAGATAAAAGGACACATGTGATAGTAAGTGTAAGGTAATAGTAAACCCTTATGGTAGTTTCAATATAAAAATCTGTGTAGCAGTCCCAATTAAAATACCATTAGCATACCTCACCGAACTAGACAAATCATTCCTAAGACTCATTTAGAATCAGAAGAGACCTAGAATAGCAAAAACAATTCTGAGCAACAAAGGGAAGGCAGGAGGCATCACAATCCCTGACTTGAAATGATACTACAGAGATTCTGTGATAAAACAGCATAGTACTAAAAAATGAAATATCTAGGAATCAGTCTAACAAAGGAAGCAAAAGACCTCTACACTGAAAACTACAGCAGTCTGAAAAAAGGGATCAGAGAAGATACAAGAAAATGGAAAGACATCCCTTGCTCCTGGGTAGGAAGAACCAATATAGTGAAAATGGCCATACTTCCAAAACTACTGTATAGATTCAATGCAATGCCAATTGAAATTCCAACAGTATACTTCACAGAACTAGAGAAAAGAATCCAAAAATTCTTTTCAAACCATAAGAGACCTAGAATAGCTAAAGCAATTCTAAGCAACAGAGACATGGCTGGGGGTATCACAATCCCCAACTTGAAACTATACTATAAAGCTACTGTGATAAAATCAGCCTGGTACTGGCAAAAGAACAGACCTGGGGATCAGTGGAATAGATTAGAAGATCCAGGAACAACTCCAGACATGCTCAGCCACCTCATCTTTGACAAACTAGGCAACCACTCTCATTGGAGGAAAGATAGCCTATTTAATAAATAGTGTTGGAAAAACTGGATCTCAGCCTGCCAAAGATTAAAACTAGACCCATACCTATCACCATCCACTAAACTAAGATCGAAGTGGATTAAAGATATAAATATTAAGACAGAAACACCAAACTTCTTGGAAGATAAGTTAGGTAGAACTCTTGAAGGCATTGGCATGGAAAAGACTTCATGAACAAAACCTCAGCAGCACAGGAACTAGCAGAAAGAATTAGCAACTAGAATCTCATCTTATTAAAAAGCTTCTGCACTGCAAAAGAAACCACCAACAGAGCTAACAGACAACCTACAATATGGGAAAAAAATTTTAGCAGCTATACCTCAGACAAAGGACTACTATCTAAAATATATAAAGAATTGAAAAAAATCAGACCCCCAAAAATCAAAGACCCAATTCAAAAATGGGCATCTGAAATGAAAAGACATTTCTCAGACAAAGAAGTAAAAGCAGCAAGAAAATATATGAAAAAATGTTCAACATCACTGATCATTTGAGAGATACAGATGAAAACAACACTGAGATTCCACCTCACCCCAGAAAGAATGGCTGCTATCAAGAAATCAACCAATAACAAATGCTGGCAGGGTTGTGGGGAGAAAGGAACCCTTCTCCATTGTTGGTGGGAGTGCAGACTGGTGCAACCACTGTGGAAGTCAATATAGAGACACCTCAAAAAACTAGGACTAGAGGTCCCATATGACCCAGCTATTCCCCTGCTGGGTATCTTCCCAAAAGAATTAAAAGAATCATACCACAGTGATATATGTGCACCCATGTTCATAGCAGCACAGTTTGTAATAGCTAAAGCTTGGAAGCAGCCCAAGTGCCCATCAACTGGAAACTGGATAAAGCAAATGAGGTTTTTTTTATAAAATGGAGTACTACTCAGCCATAAAGAATGAAAAACTAGAGTCATTTATAGCTAAATGGATGCATATCGAGGCCATACTCTTAAGTGAAATAAATAGGACACACATATGTAAATACCAAATACTTTCACTAGTGTGAGAAACTGACAGTGTAAACAAGGGTTAAAATGATTAAAATGAATAATTGATAATTTGAAATAGGAAAAAAGGTCCAAAGATGAAGGAGTGAAGTGGGGGGAAGGGGAAAGGAAAAGAGGGAAAGGAAAAACTATGAGAAAAGGGAAAAAAAAAAAAGGAAATGAAATCTATGTAAATAGGGAAGGGCGGAGGGGTGTTAAAGGTGCACAGGTAATGAGGGAAAAAAAAGAACTAAGATATATCATGTACAGGTACAAACACCCAATGATAAATGTAAATGAACTGTATACCTAAAATGTACTAATAAAAGAACTAAAAAAAAAAAAATTAACAGACCTGAAGATCAATGAAACAAACTACAAGATGCAGAAAGAACCTCAAACACACTTGGCCACCTTATTTTTGACAAAGGGGCCAAACATTCACTGGAATAAAGATACCCTTTTTAATAAATGGTGCTGGAAAAACTGGCTTTCTATATGTGGAACATTAAAACTAGACCCATGCCAATCACCACGCACTAAACTAAAATCAAAATGGATCAAAGATCTAAGTATTAAAATAGAAACACTAAGTCTTTTGGAAGAGAGAAGAGGTAGAACGCTTGAGAACACAGGAGTAGGCAAAGGCTTCATGAACAAAACCCAGACCACACAGGAACTACTACAATCAACAACTGGGACCTCATCTTATTAAAAAGTGTTTGCACAGCAAAAGAAACTACCAACAGAGTGAAGAAACAAAACAAAATGTGAGAAAAAATTTTAGCCAGTTGTTCCTCAGACAAAGGACTAATATCTAGGACATATAAAGAATTGAAAGAAATCAACCCACCCAAATTTAAAGACCTAATCCTAAAATGGGCATCTGAGACGAATACACATTTTTCAGATGAAGAAGAAGAAGCAACAAATAAATACTTGAAAAAGTGTTCAATCTCACTGATCATTCAAGAGATGCAAATTAAACCAGTGCTGAGATTCCATCTCACTCCAGAAAGAATGGCTGCTATCAAGAAATCCACCAACAACACATGCTGGTGGGGCTGTGGGGAAAAGGAAGCCCTCTCCACTGCTTGTGGGAGTGTAGACTGGTGCAACCGTTGTGGAAATCATTGTGAATTTTCCTCAAAAAACTATGATTAGAGGTCCTACTTGACCCAGCTATTCTCCTTCTGGGTATTTTCCCTCCAAAATTAAAAGCATCATACCGCAGCAATATATGCACACCCATGTTTATAGCGCCACAGTTTGTAATAGCTAAAGCTTGGAAACAGCCCAAATGCCCATTAACTGATGAATGTGTAAACAAGTGTATTTTTAAAAATATAATGGAGTACTATTCAGACATAAAGAAGAATAAACTTGAGACATTTCTAGGTAAATGGATACACCTCGAGAACATACTCGTGAGTGAAATACATTAAACACACATGTGTAAATATCACATTGTCTCTCTGGTGTGAGAAACTGAAAGTTAAAATGAGGACCAAAAAGAATAATAAATATTATGAAATTAGAAGAAATTGCTCAAAATTATACAGAATGTAAGATGCTTTGTCAATACTTAAAATGTTTCATGCAAAATAAAAAAAGGTATAGTATTATTAAGAAATGAGCTGAGGGCTGGGGATTTAGCTCAGTGGTGCTGCTGTCTGCCTCACAAGGTCCTGAGTTCAATCCCTCGTACTAAAAAAAAAAAAAGAAAAAGAAATAAGCTGATATAGATTAGCAAATGAAAATATATTCTTTTAAGATCATGATACATAGTATACTTACCATGGTTATTCTCTAATAATTTTTGTTATGAAAATTATGTTTTCATAAAATGGCTTTAATGTTTTCTTTATTAATATTTTCTTGTAATGCATTACAAAAAAAAATTTAAAGCTGTACAGCATATTATCATGGGTTTTAGTATGAATGATCTTCCTTTACACAGAGTTAAGGCTTGCCACTACCTGTATAATTGCTCTGAGGCTCTTTTGTCTATCGAAAACAATATTATAGGGCTGGGGATTTAGCTCAGTGGTTTCGCCGCCTGCTGTGCAAGCGCAAGGACCCGAGTTCAATCCCCAGTAGCAAAAAAAAAAAAAAATATATATATATATAGCAATTATTTCTTTTGTTTTCCTGTTTTATTTTCTTTCCCTTCAAGATAACTAACATACAGTTATACTAATCTCTCTCTCTCTCTCTCTCTCTCTCTCTCTCTCTCTCTCTCCCTCTCTCTCTCTCCTCTATTTCCCTCTTTACTCTGGACCAAAGATCTTTTACTAATATTTGTTACTCATTATTGTCTCTTCGAAGTTTTTAAAGTAAATCCACTCTAATCAGGATTTCATCCTACCATGCTACTATATGAATTCTTTTCAAAGTCACCAGAGATGTCCACCAGTAAGTCTAGTGTTCATTTTTCAGTCTTTATCTTACTTGATAGTACCCACTTGTAAGATTTTATCATTTCAATTCCCAAGAATTCTGTTTTATTTAGTTTCCAGTAATTTATACTTGATTTTTATTTTATTTATCTCCCTGACCACTTCTAGGTTCTTTTCTGGTTCTTAATGTGTCCTAAACCAGAAGCAGCTATGTAGGTTGTGCAGTGCTGTTCAAGATGAAAATGCAAGGCCTTTTGGCCAAAGATGGGGCATTACAGGACAACAAGGCCCCTTAAAACAGACTTGGGAACTCTCTAAGTGTAGGACGTGGTGCGTTTACATGGATAGCCGGCCGGCCTCAGTTCCTAAATTTTGGACTACTCTAATGTTCTAAGGCTGAAACTTCAGACATTATCTCTTTTCTCTTTATATCTGCTCCCTAGGTGATCTCATCTATCCTCTTAGGTTTAAATTTAACTATGTGCTGTTGATTTCTGAATTTATAGCTCCCTATACAAACTATAAATTTATTTTCCACTTGTATGAGTAATAAGAATTTCAACTCAACATTTCCCAAATCAAGTCTGATTTTCCTTTCAAAACTAGCTATATTTCTAATATTCTTCAGTTCATTTAATGAGCAGCTCTATTTCTTCAATAGCCCAGGCCCAAACTTCTGTGTCATCTTGATGTTTCTCATTCAGAACCAATTCTACTTAGTTGTACCTTCCAAACCCATCCAGAATAATATCTCTTCTCCCATTCTTCACCACCTGCATTACTGAAATACTCTTTTTATTATTCTCCTTCTGCTTTTATCACCTTTCATCCTGTTCTAAACTCAGCTTCCAGAATGACACCATTACGCATGAGACAGACAATGCAACTGTTCCCTCAAAACCCTTGAATGTGTCCTGTGTCATGCAGCACAAAAGGCAGACCTTTTACTATGTGTCTTGCCACCCATCTTATATGTCCTGTGTCTCTCCCCATAAAATTACCACCTATCTGAAGTCACAAACTCTTGTGTAACTTTCTTTTTGTTCCTTGAATGTACTAGAAACACTCATCTTTCATAATTTGGGGTTATTTTCCATTCCTCTAAGAAAAATTTTCCCCAGGAAATACTCTGTGGCTAGTTCACTCATTCTCTTAGACCTTTACTCAAATTTTACCTGCTGGAATAGATTGAATAAGTTCTTCCCAACTGATTTCAACATCCTAATCATTAGAATCTGTGAATAGTCTACCTTCTATGGAAAGAGCAACTTCACAAATGTGATTAAGTTAAGGATCTAGAGATAGAGAGATTATCCTGGATTATCCAAGTGGACCCATTGTAATCATCAAAGTGCTTATTAGAAGAAGCCAGGAGGGCCAGAGTGAGTAGTAAGAGAAGAGAAATGGAAGAAAGAGTTGGTGTGGTATGAGGACCACTCAAGGGATGAAGGCTGCTTCTGGAATCTGGAGGCCAAGGAAATCACTTCTTCCATGAAAGCCAGAAAAGGAACACAGCTTTTCTACTTTGATTTTAAACTAGTGACCTCTAGACCCACACAAATAAATTTGCATAGTTTAACCTATGAAATTCGTGCTCATTGTCACTGACCAATAGGAAAACACTATGCCTTCTCTTCCCTGACTCTCTTCGGTGTCTGAATGGCTGCAATAGTTGCTTTATTTTCTCTTTATTTTGATTGATAATAAAATCCCTCACGCTATATGATACACTGCTGATTGTATTTAGTTATTTCCTACTCTGGAAATTATTGAGCAGATCTCCTACACTGAAATATGAGTTCCATAAGGGTAGTTTTCCAGACCTGTATTGCATTTACTGCCTCACAGGTGGCAAAGAATCTAGAACATTCCAGGCACATAGCAGATGATCGGTAAATCTTTGCTAAAAACAATAAATGAATAAATTAGTTCAGATTTACTTTTTTTCACTTTAATAAGTGATTTTTCTTCTTTTGATGATTGTGCCCATGATTCTTTTGTCCTATCACGGTGTATTGGAAGAGCACATGTGTTTGTTTGTGTGCATTTATGCAAGCATACCATAGTAATACATCTACGTTTAACCAATAGTGACATGATAAATGGATTGGACCATATGTTGATCTTAACGTGTAATCAATGGGAAAGACATGAGTAGACCAAAGATTTCACATTTGGTATCTGGTTTTGTCTGCCATGGAAATGATGAAATCAACTGTGATGTTTAATGAAAATAACACAAAAACCAGAAAATACATAATGATCACAGGGACAAATGGCATTGGTTTTTATTTAATTTCAATATATTTCATTTTAGACACGGTAAACAATATGGTGAAGAAAATTCAATGGCTCTCTCACTTCCAGATGTATTCACTGCTCTCAGCACTCTTTCCCTTCGGCACATAGCCGCAAGAGTATGCCATAACTTCATAAAACAATATATGTATCACCTTTTATGCCCCATAGTAGAATGTCAATGTCTCAGATTTTGACCTTAAGGAAAACATAAAACTATATACTCTATTTTCACTTATGTCTGTGGAACACCAGATTAGAGGAGCAAAGCACTCTTTGAAATAACGCAGATAATATCAATAAGAGCTGACTACATTCCAAGTTTGATTTTTTACAAAGAAAAGACAAAGGAAGTAAATTAATTGTACATTATTTCTGTGTAAGGCACTTCTTAATACAATGGCTACTCATGCTAAATAAATCTGAATTCTCAATCAGTCTGTTGTTTATTTAGCATCTATAACATATTCAAATACATTATGCCATGCCACAGAGAGTGTAACATAACCAGAAAGATATTTTATTGATATTTTTATTTATGGACTATGAAATAGGGATTGAATGGAGTAAATATTTCTTCTTATTACAGTTAGAAACTTCTGCAATTATTTCTACTTTTCTGTCTAAAGTTGACTTGCTGGTGTAAATTTAAAGTACATTGATGACTTTCAGGAAGAGTATTTAATTCTATTAATTGAGGTCTTCAGGATGACTTAATGGGGTTAAAACAAAAGTTATCTTGAGTTCTTTCTGTCTAGTATTGCTATTTTTCTGTCATCGCTGTTTTCATTGTAATTTTACTGAGTAGGTATGGCACTAGGATAAGGGATAGAAAAAAATAGGCCTCTTTCACACAGGTTAGCCTTCAGATTCATTCCCCATGGTGGCAGAGGAAAGTAATTAATTATAGCTGGCAGAACCATATTTGGAGATAAAAGATGGAATAAGAATAAGAATAGAAATTCCCAATGTCTTCTCAATGTACTGAGGAGAGTACAGATGTGTTCACTGAAAGAGGCTTATACATGTGTACACGTGGCATCAAATGCCCACACACACCCCACACATATTCCTTTATCATGCAGCTACTTCTCATGAGTGACTCTATTTGAAATGTGCAAAGCAATCTTACAGCCAATATATTTAGAAATACTTTGAAGTTTTAATAACAACATCACATATATAACTGTCAATTTTAACCAAGTAACTCAAGTCACATTACAGAATGTGCTTCTCTAAGTAACTATCTTCATTACAGAGGTAACAAAACTGAGGAAAAGGTAAATAAACTGTTTATCCAAGGTCATTTTCATGGGTCAGGAACAGAGCCAGAAACAGACCTTATCCATTAGACCAGATCAACACTCTCACTTGAAGTTGGCATATTACACTGAAGGTAACATCATACGAGTATCTAATAAAGGCTTTAATCTATTACAGAAGAGTGGTTTCAGACAAAATTCGAATTGATTGAAACTTTCCTCTGAAACTTGAATCAAAGCAAACCCCATCTTTTCTTTCTATACCTCCTCTCTTATAGTGAAGGATCCAAAGATAGCACACAAATGGATGTTTCTCTGATACCTGTGGCTTATCAGTAAGGATAGAAGTAATGGAAATCTCATGAGAAAGCCTGCTCTTAAAAGATTTCCAATCCAATTTTTGAACTCAAAAGGCTTGAATTAGTTTCAGATTAACATCCAAGTCTTTCAAAGTACATCTTCCCTGATTCAGTATAAGGAAGACATCAGACCCTGGAATTTAGGTTCAATTTTTGTGTCAAGAGGAAAGAAGGGGGAAAATGTTCAGGATTTCTTTTGTCGTTTTAAATTTATGCTTCAGTTTCTACCTTCATGTCTTTATTCTCCAAAGAATTGATTTGACACTTCACATTTTCATTATCTCTTAAGAAAATAATTGCCCACATTTGAACATGTATGTAATGTGGTGTTTCTGATAACCATAATTCAATAGGTCATCTTACCTCCCTTTATACATGAAATCCCATGACTAAAATCTTAAGAGGTTTAGAATCCAAAGATGTTCACTTTCCATGTCCTTCAGATGCGTGTCAGGGGAGGTAAACCTCTCCGCGGTGCTCACAGGACCACACGACTGTCATCTTTTCCTGTCTCATCTCTATGCATCAGGTTTTCCTCATTGCAGCTAGGCTTGGGCTGGCTGCCAAGTTTTTCTTAAATTTCTTTTCAAACTATAGGTCAGATGCTATGGCTGCAGAGTGTTTAGAAGACAGGCAAGTGGTAAGGGTATTGGAGAGATATGTCCTCTTCCATTTCCTCTGGAGAATGTGAAGCAAAAACATCAAAAATATACTTTACAATTCAAGTCTTCTGGGGATATATTACAGATGTGACTAAATATACTAGGTACTTTTTAATTAGACAAACACAATTCAGGCTTTTTAAGATTCTGCTGAAGCATTCCATCAAGGAGAATTCCATTTCGGTCTACCTTCAGCAACATATTCATCTCTGTGCTCTTGAGAACCTTCCTTTGAGGATAGTTCTCCTGCTGAGGACTAGTGTCTACAGAAGTTTAGAGCTACCTTGAAGTCTTGTTCAACAGCCCTGGGTGTTTTGTCATATTCCAAAGAAGAAAGAGTTGCACATCTCACCGTACAAACTGAGACAAATGCTAACATGTTTTTATGAGCACATGTTTATTTTTATGGAAGTAATATTTAATCAGTTTCAATTAAAGTAGACCATGTATTGTTTGCCTCCAAATTGCACATATCAGAAAACTGTTGACCATTATATAAGGAAAAAAGTTGAAAATGAATGGGTTTTCTGCAATGCTGAGTCAACTAGAGAATGAACTGAGGTCTCTGATGAGTAGCTGCAAACATTTCTGCTTTGGAGAAGGAGAAGGCTGCTAATGTCAATGTTAGAGGAAAGAAAAGAGGCCACACTGTTGACCTTCAGCACTGTGAAAAACAAGATTTCTGTCTTTTCATTCACTGTATTTGTGGTAACCTGTTAGGGCAGCCTTAGGAAACTAATATAACCCCTTTCTTTCTTTCCTTGTCTTGCCTACAAAACAACAAAGATATATTTCTTTGGCCTATGCCTTTCTTCCTAAGAGACTTTAATGCAGCATGCCTTCAAAAGCTGATACAGGCTCCAAGTTTTCTTATAAGAAATCCCCCCTCCAAAAAAAGGTCAATTTTATTTTTCCCTGAAAAGAAATCTCTGGATTGTTTCACATGAAGGGTGTAATATAATTTCTGTTTAAAGCACTTGATTCATTCTGCTCTTCTATATATCAAACTACCTGGGGGTTGCTCCCTACAATGAAACATAAGGCTCAGAACCTTCAAATATTGTCATAATGCAGTTACACTTCTATTTACCTCTAGGCATTAAACAGGGCTAAATGCTTTATTTAAAAGTATCTTTGGCTATGTTCCATCATATTTTTTTTTAGATTCTTCTGCTTGTGTACTAGAGCAAGTCTTAAATCACACAACCAATAAAGTTGGGGGAATATCCCCAGATTTTTTATCTTTTTTCTTTTATCCTCTGTAGATGATACTAAATGATGATCAGCTAAACTGGAAAATCTTTATGTTATCTCAAGGATACTCTGTGAAGTATGCCAAGTATACCTTTGTTGTATCTCAAGGGTACTCTGTAATGTATGCCATGATGTGCATATATCAACCAGTATAAAGGAAGAGCCTATTAGGTATGGCTTTGCATTTTCTATGTTGATCCTACAGGGTTATATATCCCTTAAATTGGACCTATTATCTCTGAAGATCAGCTAGTGTTCTTTTTATTTTTAAATTTAAACTCATATTCACATAAATACGTATTTATTATTAAAATTTATTATTTATTTATTATTATTAAATTTATTATTATATTTTATTATATTATTTATTATAATTTATTTATTATTAAATTTATTTATTATTATTATTAAAATTTAGTATTAAAACATACTTATTTATATTTAAAATATTTGTTCCCTTATAAATATATTTTTGTAGATATCAATAGGAACTTTTATTAAAATAAACTTAAAATTTCTAAACAGCTGTTTCTATGCTTTGTCAAGTACATCTGAAAATTGACTCTCAGATATTCACCACTGAAAAGATTTCAGAGTGACTTTAAAATGTAGCAGTACAAACATTTTAGCATGCTATTCTTTTATGTAAATAGGGACTCGAATTTTCAAATCATAAAATGATGTGGTCCAGTAGTGAATACAGTGAAGTAATTTTAATACTTTGCTTATTTTCTGAGGGGACTCAATAGGTTCATTTTCTTCCTTGGTGGGATTTTCAGTTGTAGTGATGATTTTATTGTTCTTTAGGGCAAAAGTCAGGTCTGTTGTTGCTTTCACAGTTATTTCAGACTGATTATCATTTGGATTTTGTGTGGTGAACTCATATTGGTTTGTATGTTTATATTGATTGCCAGTTTTCTCATTAGCAGAGAAAGTATCTGTATTCATTTGTCCTTCTTGTACAGGAGGATTAGTATCTATATTCCTTTTATCTCCATGTACATTAAAATTATTAGACATATTTTCCTCTTCTTTATGATACTCAGCTGCATCTGGGCTTTGCAGCGAGACTATGCAAGCACCTTGCTCCTCTTCTGCCATTCTCTGGCTGGGACCTTCTGGCCAGTGTTCTTAATATTAAGTAAAACTTACCCTGAAGAGCCCGTGTATTATTGTTGTAATATTATTATTATTACAAAAAGAAGAGCTTATGTCTTATTGTAATATTATTACAATAAGATGAAAGTAAGTTAAAAACTTAAGGTGATCTGAGTCAGCCCTAAATCCAGTGACAACTGAACAAAAGAAGCAGAGAGGAAAACACCAGCCATGCTCAGATAGATGATGAGATTTCAGTGGTTCAGGCACAACCCAAGGAATGCCTGCAGCTACCAGAAGCCAGATGTAGGCATACACGGAATCTCACCAGATCCTTTGAAGAGAATGTGCTATTGTGGTATCCTGATTTCAGTTTTCTGCCCTCCAGCACTGGAAGAGAAAAAAATTATATTGTTTTATGGAACTATTTTGGGGTAAATTGCTAAGGTAACCAAAACAAACTAATGCAACCCATTCCTTTTTTCAGTTTGTGCACAAAATTGCTTTTTCTTCCTTTCTCTATCTTTATTCCCTGTCTCCTCTTTGGATAATTACATGTCATCAAAACAATTTGAGTAATAACCTGATGCATAGCATTCATAATATAACTCCATAGAGAAAAGAGAAGTTATAACTAGATTTGCTACTTAAAAGTCATGTGTGAAGTAGTCTCATTTGGGGATAATTCATATTTAGCATAAATATGGGAATAGACATGTAGTTGTTTTTTAATAAATATTCTGAATAAATAATATCTCAAGTTAGATAAAATGTCAATGTTTCCACTCACTAAAATTTCTGAAAATGCTTCAATCTCAAATTCCACTTAGATTTGCCTAGATGTTTTCATCTACTTCCTCATCCTCCTAAGTTCACCCTTTTGTCTTCACACACTAGGGATCCTAATGAGTATATGGCAATAACAACAACAGCAGCAATAATAGATAAGTGGCAATAACTCCAAATCATATTATGATACTATATGGTATTATAATCTAATTGCATCATATCAAAACTAATATTTTCGACTTACAAAATGTATTTGGGGATTTTTCCTTAATATACTGTTTGCATTTAATATACAATTCACATTAAAATTATATCCTTCATTCCAATAAATGTTTCAGAAAGCCATTCCTATATCACATTTCATCATGAGTTGGAAGTATACTCATTTATTCCTGATCATCCCAACACTGTCTGCATGCTTCTGTTTGCCTGTGGAATGGACCATGCCACTCAGAAATAAGCCTTTTTGGCATAAAGATTTTGAGTTAAAGGGAATTAAGAGGAAGTAGAAGCAAAAAATTCTGCCTTTCTTGTATTTGCCTAAAAGCAGGGTATAGATTGATAAAGCCAATGGCCCCACTTAGTTCTACCAGGGAGTACTAAGGTTGATAACTAGAGGCATCTTTTGAATCTTACAGGCTGAAGATGTCCCCTGAGGAATCTTTGTTAACAAGCTCTAGAATCTAACCTTTATCTGCCAGTGATTTGCTTCCTACTTGTTGCTATTCCAGAGGAATCAAAATCATCTTTTGCTCCTTGTGTCTTGCTACTTCTTTAAAAATTTATGGTTCACTGTTCAAAATACCATACAAACTGGAATTCCAAGCCACTTCTTTGACAAGTAATCATTATCTGGGTGTCTTCCATTTATATACGAAATAGGTATGAAAAAATTTTTTTGTTTTCTTCTTAATATTTTTATTAAAGGGCCCATTCTAAAGAATTCATAATAGTTGAGGAAAATATATTTTTCTCTCCTACAGTGGATATATTCTATCTATTTCTATTACTAAGTACTCATGGATGGTACTTGTGGCTGTAAAATAGATTTTTCTAATAGTGTCATTACCAACACTTCCAGAGCACGTCCATCTTCACTTCTCATTTGTGATCTTGCGTTGAAAAAATCTAACGTCTGTCTTTCTTCTAATCCAAGAAAGGGATATCACTTTCCTTTTGAAAAGCATCAATACTTGTTGCTTACTTATCTCTTCCTTTAGGTTTTGGTTTATGATTTGCCTCACTGTCCTTCAGGACTCCTGTTTTTGGTGGAGAAGGGACAGGTTCACTGTTCTTATCATCTTACTCTCCTTAACATTCTTATATTTTCCTCATCACTGTTGTTTATCCTGCCTGGCCCTTCTCTAGCTCTGGTTCCTTCGCCTTATTTTGGTTTGTAGACTGTACTAATTGTTTTCTCTTTAGACCCTCCCACAGTTTCACTTCCCCTTTATGTTGTCTCCTTGGCTTGCATTCTTCATTACTGCTAAAACTCCCTCCTGTTCAAGATCCTTTAGTTTTAACATCAGCACGAGGTTTTTTTCTTGCATTTACTAGCAAAATTTCTGTGCTTCTGTGTCCTCTGCATACTCAGTACACTACAAGCATTAAAATCCCATTTATTAGCCATCTCTAGATAAAAAGTGAGGGTTAAGATGCTGGAAAAATGTGAGTAACAGTAATTTTCCAGCTTTAAGTAACAATGTGATCTTCATTAAGTCCTATGTACTAGTCTAGTTTGGTTTTGTCTAAGAAAATGTATGAAAATACTTATTCCAGAGGTCAAGTGTGATGATACATTTAAAAAATGATTGTGGTTTAAAAAAAAATGATTGTGTTGAGAAATAATTACGCGCTCCTGTAATTCAAGCACTTTGGGAAGACTAAGGCAAGGGGATCGTAAGTTCAACCTTAGGCTGGGCAATTTAGCTAATCAGCGAGACTGTCTCCAAATAAAAATAAAAGGGCTGGAGATGAAACTCAGTGGGAAGGCCCTGTGATCAATTCTCAGTACGAAGTCAGAAAAAAGAGGTGGAAAATCATAGTCAGGAAAAGAACAAGCACATTCAATGTCAATGTCTTAGGAGTTAGTATCAGAGAGAAATTACAGAAGGATTTTAGCAATAAACAGAAGTAGACGTCTGTTGACATCTACTCTATAATTTATATGTGTTATTTTTTATGGATATCTTCCTTTCTTCATCCTTGTAGATACATTGCAGATTACCTTAGAAATATCCTTGAGGTTCTAGTCATTCTTCTGCTTTTTAAATGTTCAGCAACATTTACTGTTTTTGACAGACTCTGCACTTGAAATTCTATATTCAACCAAAAACACACACAGACACACACACACTGAAACAAAAATAAACATTTTTTTTCTCTTTTCAAGCTTAAAATATAAGATCATATTACTATGAAAATAATGAAATGTTCAAGGGTTTTCAGGGTTATCAATGAAATGTACATATTGTTACAAAGCTATGTATTAGAGAGATTTGATGCAGGCATATCAGAAAGGATTGCATTGAGGTGATATTAAAAAGTGTGTAATGTGAGAAGTGAGCAGCCGGGCCACCTAGAGTTCCATTAACAAAAGGGACAACATAACTAGATGTGTGACACTGAAGTATAAATCTGGGTGAAATATTGTGATGGGTAAATTTTTGTGTCAGCTTGCCTGGGTCACAGTACCCAGATATTTGGACAAACATGATTGTGGATATTTTCTTGTGGATGTTTCAGACAAAAGTAACATTTAAATTGGTAATGCTTGAGAAAAACATTTCTCTCCACGGTGTAGGTGGGTTTCACTCGCTTAAATGAATGTTTGAACAAAAAAATTTTTTCTTCCTCTGAGAAAGAAAACTATTCTGCCAACAAACAAGCTTTGCACTTGAATGTAGAATCACCTGTTCTCTGATGGGTTTCCAAGTCCCTAGCCAGCTTTTGTACTTGTTTCAGGAGACAATTTGTTAATACAAATTAATCCATTTATGTTTAGGAAAAAATTGTATTTTTCTATTATGTAGTTAACACATATTCATACACATATATCTAAAAATATATCCTGTTTATTCTGGCCAAGCCTGACCAATACAATTTTGATTATTTGTTCCTGGTGCAGCAGTGATGATGGCTATTATAGTATTTCAGCTGTGAGTTCATGCTAGCTTGCTTTAAGGCAATACTACTAGCGGTCACACTGAAGAATCAATTCATAATATATGCAGGATATGGCATTTTATTGGCTATTGAATCCATGAAGGAAGGAGACAATAGACTTCCTGGTTTCTGACTTGCAGATCTAGATACGTGATAGTTTGTTCACCTAGTGATGTCACCCTGAAAAAGGACAACTTTGAAAAGAAAGAGTAAATTTGGACACAGGAAGTTTGAGATGCTTTTGATAAATCCAAAGTCTATATTAATCACTGAATATAACAAATTTCATAATAGATGAAGATTTAGACTAGACCTGAATTGAGAATGATCTTATAAATAGTAATCAAAGAAGTAGAGATGAATGAAAACATGAGAACAGAAGAAGAAAGTTAGCACTAAATCTTGAAAAATTGCAATATTTCATGATAGGATCACAGATTAGAAATATATGAAAGTATACATAACTTAAGAATTTCAATATTTGAAGCTTAGTGTAGCATGTAATACTGATGTGTTCAAAGGGCTTTGCAAAGAGCTGTTGGTTCAAGAATTGACTTATCTAATCTAAAGTTTTTCATCTTCTTTTATTATTCAAGGAATAAGGTCATTATTTGCATCATTTTCTTATTTTTCTCATTAATCAGGAAATCTGGACAGAATATTGTATAAATATCATAATAGTACTTGACTTTGGGTCCTCATTTCTCATTAAAAATAACTTTAAGTTGCACTTTTTAAATGTAAAATATAAACAAGATATACAATTTTTCAAGTTAATCAAGAACCTCCCTATTTGTTAATTTTATAAAATATGTTGGAAGTCATTTCTATGATTTGTTTTATAAGTTCTTCAAGACAAAATCACAGAGCATCCCCCATACACATTGAAAATATTACTTTACACAGTTCTCCAGATATATAAATCCCATGAGCATGAATGATATGTTAAATATTATTAGTTTTATTCACTAGTAATAGACTTAGGATTTTTGAACTTATGGTGTTTCATTGATGCCTAAAGTTATACACATTTAATTGCTATTTTATCTGTAAACAATACTGAATTCTTTACTCAGTTTTCAAAAACTTTTTTTACACTAAAATGTTCCAGTTACTCTATGAGACATTGATATACAAATATAATTAGTGCAAAATTCTTGTCCAATCAATAAACCCGTAGTCTGGTGAATATATAATGATGTTCAAAACAATGCATTGTAATCCCTGATAAAGTTACTTTATTATCAGAGCAAAGGCATAGACATAAACCATCCCCTCCTGAAATGGGACAGAGACAAGAGTCAGGAAAGTTTTAAAGGATTAGAAAGCATTAACCAGACCAAGAGGGAATGATAGAAAATGCATTCCAGGCAGAAGAAACAGCTTGGCTACAAGCACACAGGCATGAAAAATTTTGGTTTTATCACTACTGCACATGCATAAAATGAAGGTAGAAAATGCAAAGATGTAGATGGAAAGTTCACACTACAGAATGAAATAAATGGCAGGCTTGGGGTTTGGGGATTATCCTAGTGATAGTGGAGAGTGACAGAATAAGTTTAAGTAGGAGAGTTACAGTAGTTCGGTTTGCAGAATAGAACATAATGTTATTTATGAAATGAATGTGAAGCAGCACAACTGATGGTATATGGTATGCATATTACAATTCTTTTCACATTGTCATGTTTATACTATTTTATTTTATTAGTACATGTTTGGAGTAATGATTTTACATTCATCTTTGGGAGTAGGAACACTTACCAAATACAGCTTGTTTCTTTTTTTCTAATCCTCTTCTCCTTCCCACCCGACTCTCTCATTCTGCCTCTAAGTTCTGATTCCCCATTTTCTTTCTTGTTGTTGTTATTATTCTTAGCTCAAGTTTATGACATATGTTTACATTTGCTGAAGTTATTAGGTTCCTGTATGTGGCATATCTTAATTCTATTTACTCACCTTTCCCATCCCCCTCCATCTTGGACTCCTGCACCCATTCCCATTTGCAAGAGATCACTGTTTTTGACTCATAATTCCTGAGAAAATATGATACTATTTTAACCACTCACCAAACATTTTACTCTGTGATTTGCAGGAATGGTCATGTGGCTTTAGTGGGAAAATCCCAGAAGAAATAACGTCTTTCATTTAGGCATATGGGATATGCTTTAAGAATCAGCATGTGGCAACCATATCTCATTTTTATTTAAGTGACAATGTTATGCTTAGATGCTGAGATGTTTGGAATATATGTTACTATAGCTCATCTATGAGATCCTGACTGATACAGGAAGTCACTGCAGTGATGTTTGTTCTCAGACTAGATGGATTTTAGTATTCTCCTTGGTCTTACTTGTCAGGTATAAACCTTGTTTGGTTGATCGGTTAGTTGGTTAGTTAGTTAGTTAATTTATTTGTTTGTGGTGCTGGCCATTGAATCAGAGCCTTGGTCATGCTAGGCAAGTGCTCTAATACTGATTTTACTTTTCTCAAATAAAATGAATGATATGTAAATTAATGAATAAAGACAGAAGAGATATTAACTTCAGTTACATTGTCATGATAATGAAAAGTAGTTTTATATTTTTATTATTTTTTAGAGCAATGAATAGAGTTGAATATATCTGTACATTTATCGTCAATTTTCTTCACTTTCCAACCTGTGGTCATTATGCTTCATTGTCAGAAACACCAAGATAATGATCACTGCACTCTCTCTAATAGAAAATCCAGGGTGGGAGGCCCGCAGGCCACTCGTCACTACATTTCATCAACTGGAACAGGACCTGAGTGGATGGGTCAAGCGAGTCTCATCAGTGAAAATCTGATATTCTCCATAACCTCCTTAGTGTATGACACTATTCTATAAATTCTGTTACAGCTTCTAGATCTGAACAACCAGATTCACCTGTCAGTTTAGCATTTTTCATGCCAAATCTCCATGAAACTTTCAAGATGGAAGAGAAGTGTGTACTATGTCCTGATCCTGGACACCATACGGTAACTTTCTGTAGCTTTCAGTATTGTGACAATACTGTTTACTCTGCTTTCTCTCTTTTCTCGTAACCAGTGGAATCCCCTAACTTAGTCACTTCTCCTGCTTTCTCTATCTCTCCTCCATGCACTACAAAAGTTATTCAGCACTTTCTGAAGCACCTTTAAGGACAGATTGGTGAGTTTCCTCTGTCTTTTTCTGGATATACCATCTCCTGCTGATTTGAACTCATGGCCAATAATAACAGCCTGATGAATTGAAAGACAATATATGACACTAGAGGTCCATATTATTTTTTATTTATTAATTTTTCTCATATATTAGTAAAACACTTTTTGTAGAAAAATCAGCCAAAAATAAGCACACAAAAAATACAGCTCTAAATAAACTTCAAAACAAATATTTATTTACAGGGTGAGATCTGAACCAAAAGACAGAAACTCACCTTGTTTGGCCTTGGCTGAAAAGACATCTGTGAAAACAATCAATTTTTTGTCAATTGTACATAGGTCTATAAATTAACCAAAAGGCCAAATATATTGATTTGGGCATTACAGATAAAATTTAATGAGTAAATAAAATAACAGATACTTCTTGAGCATAACTAAGCCAGTGTATGTTTTTTATTGTAGAATCACTGTGAAAAAATGAGTACAGAGCCTAATGAATTTGGTTCTGGTCACAAATTCCAGGGCTCACATCCAGTAAAGGAGAAGAATCATGCCTTCAGATTATATTTATTTAATTGGACTAATTCATTACCAAGTAATTCAAAGTAGCTAAATAACATTATTTATTATTGTTTTTAAAATATATTGATTATAACATAGTTTCCAAGCAGGAACTGTGATCCAAACTCTCACCAAATGTAGGAAAAGTGTACAATCAGACAAAAAAGATTCTCTGACATTCTGTAACAAACATACATAGGATAAATTGTATGATGAAAACAGTACATGTGTAGTGTGAGAAATTGAGTTTGAAACTAGCAATCTGATCCTAGCATCTGACTGAGAAACACAGAAAGTTTACCAAAAAAATCTGTTTTAAAATGTTGCTTAGAAAGAATAATTGTGGGAAATTACTCTGGCTCAAAACAGAGTGTAAAATGAAAGTGAATATGTAGGACTTCCTTGGAAATTAAGCAGAACGGATCCAATCAAGTAGGTGTTTACTTACTCGTCAATTACAGAAACATAATAATGGACAATAAAATTGTGCCTCCATGCTGTGTAAGTATTCATGTAAAAAGTCAAATTTCTTAAGGAACTCAGAAGACTTGTCAATTAATTTGAAAAAGAAACACTGTTAATTTAGGAGTCTTTGATAAACAAATAAAACTTATTTTAATAGACTGTGATCTCTAACTTGTCATGTCACATATCAAATGAGTGATTAATTTTGCCTTCCCAGAAACATAAAAGGCAAAGTCAATAATTCACATTTTCTGCACAATTATGAAAACATAGTTGTCATTAGGATGACATTGATTGTGGGATGAAGGACTTTCTCCACTTACTACAGGTAGGACAAGTGAACCTGCATTTTCCAAGATAAACTCTTCAGCCTGAGGAGTTTTGACAGCTCTGGAGGGAAAGCAAAAAGCATTTTCATTCTCAATAGAAAGTACAACCACAGGTATTGATGCAGTTATAGCTTGAAAGCATATTCTTAAGCACTGAAAATGACTCAGTGGGGAAATGGTGTGGGTTTAAGTTTGATAATGTCACAGTAAAGAACAGACCAAGAAACTTAAATTATACGCACTTCGGTAAGGTAACATTGTACATTTACTTTGCAGCTCCTGATGGTTAGAGGCATATATGACCCTCAGTTGACATCTACAACTCCTGCAGCATTGGCTAGATTACAGTTTACCTGCTGCAAATTGTGTTTCTAGCCATGGTTAGAAACTTTCAAGAGCTGTATGAGAGGCTATATGACACAATGATAAGACATCTTCCTCTCTTTAAGCCACTTTTTGAGAAATTACCACACCATTTTCATTCTCCCCAACTCTACATTCTCCTTTGCAGTAAGCTCTATGATCAGCTCTTTGGCTTGTATGATTCTCATTCCATACTTGTCAAAGCCCAAGATTCAGAGAAACCATAATTCGACAACCAAAAGTCACAAGAGCCTTCCCACAAAGTTTCTACAACCACCAGAAAGAAAGTGATGAAAGTAAATATTTTTCTCCCACAAACCTGGGAATGAAATCTTGTTCTCTCACACTAAATTTAGTCAATAGAAAGCAACTGCTAAAGTGGTCACTACTGCTGATTTATATGAAAATATCTGTGAATTGTTATTTGGTTCAAGCTGGCTGGTCTCAGAGTCAAGCCTCAGAAAATGCAACACCCTGAGAACATTGTCTCTGAAGTCTTGTTCCAGTTCCCTACCTTTCCAGAGTCATAACTATAAGGAGAAGCATGCTGCCACCTCTCCTCCCCAGGTGTCCTAAGAGAAAGCAGTTAAGGAACCTGAGCTAGGGAGCTTCTGTAGCAGTTACCCATGAGAAGCCAGGGAGAGGATTTGTTGTTCTCCAGACCACAGTAAAGCATGAGAGAGCACCACCCATATCCACAAAGCATAAAGGCAATGAAATCTCTGCAGAAAGGGCACCCTGCTTGCTGTTTATCCTTCCG
The DNA here is from genome assembly GCF_053883595.1 of Heterocephalus glaber. Lineage (NCBI taxonomy): Eukaryota > Metazoa > Chordata > Mammalia > Rodentia > Bathyergidae > Heterocephalus > Heterocephalus glaber. Next base: position 15,069,943 of record NW_028258296.1, on the reverse strand, counting down.
GGACAACCACCCTTATCCTGAAGGAAAATTTTGTGGTAAGCTATGTTAATTTCACACCCCTGATTGGGAAAGGGCCGTGATTTTCACACAGGAAATCAGGCAACATCAGATTTCTTCAGGGGAAGGGCCATTCCCTCCGATTTTTAATAAACTGAGTAACAAGGACAGAAATTTCTGCATTTCTCGTCCAAAACTCACCTGCTACTGAAAAGACAAATATGAATGCTGAAGTAATATATAAAGAAGACAAAAATGAACTAATGTAGCACTTTACATGACTGAGGGAAGATCAAGATGAAAGGGGCATCCACCTTGCTGCTAAGAAAAACTAAGTAGAAAATACAAGCCACATCAATCATAGCAGCAGCCCAGCAATCCCACTGTCCGAGGGCCATACTCCTCACAGGCTTTAAGTCAAGCTTTGGGAGTTGGCTAGTCTAATGGCAAATGCTCTGCACAATAAAAGAAAAGACTCATTGTAGGCCATTCTCAACCTCTGGAACCCAAGCTGCTATGACAACCACTGCTATGTGGCATCCACCTTCTGGATCAGCACTCAAGCCCTACAGACACCACCAGGACCCTCGAACTTGTGCAAGCCTCACAAGGAAGAAGATAGCTCCTCTAGCACCCAGTGGCTCAGGACCAAGCGCTGCTGTAACCCTGAGGCTGAATGTCACAGATGGTTTTCTGACACGACTACAGGTGGTCTTCTCTCCAGCCCACAGGAGAAGACTACACCTGCTTGAAAGTTGTAGTCATTTTCTGCAGCTCCAGGAATGTAGCTACCGACACCCTAATCTCTGGTCTTCTCCCCAGCTCATGGCATTACTACTGCAGCTGTTGGTACAAAGACCCCAACATCTCCAAAGCTTGTCCCTCAAGACCAGTGGAAGGGCCAATCCATATATTGTCCTTTCAGGACCATGGTTACTAATGCTACAATTCAGCGCCACTAGCACTTGCTCTGTATGGCCTGGGGACATTTCCGCCTGCATCCTGCAACCGGAGGACCACAAGTACCAAACTACAAACTCTGTTCAACCTACCTTAGGGAAAGTCTTCTCCATATCCTACAAGTCCAAGAGCAAAGATGGCAGTGACATGAGCTGAACATCACTTGCATGTACCCTGGAGTACCTAAAGCTGATGAATTTTGAACCATATCTTCTGGTAACAAAAGCTCTGCCATCACTTGCATTTATCCCTTGGGATATGGGGAATGTACCATCTGGGTCCTGCACCTCCAAGAAAATGAGCACCATTATTGTAAGCCCCGGCACCAACTGTAATTGCTCCAGATGACCAAAGTAAAAGGCCTTTTGTATCATACAACTTCAAGTCCAGAGTTACTGGTACCACAGACCCCAGTGTTCCCTGTACTCTTCTCAGAGGACCTAGAGAGTGTTCCACAGCATTGTGTGCCTCACACACACACATGGCTTTTGATACCTCGAAATCTAATATTCCCCCACTCATCATGAAGGTCTTCTAGAAGAGCTCCTTCACATCCTATGGCTCAGAAATGGTGGCTGCTGCAGCCACCACCCTTGGTGTTACCTGTGCTTGGTCTGAGGAAACTGAAGATGGTCCTTTCCATGTCCCATGTCATCAAGACTATGGCAGCAGCCACCACCAGCCCCAGTGCTACCAGTGCTTGATTCTGTGGAGCTTGAAAATGTGCGCCTTTGAAAGTCTAAATCACTGCAAAGTCACCCAGCTGTCTTTGTGAACTGCTGCACTCTAAGGTATTGAAGCACTGGTAGCCACTGCTGAGATCATTCAAAGCTGAAGAAACTCACCAAACTACTTTTAAGATGACCTATAACCAAACCCAATGTACCTACAAACCAATACCATAATCACATCTAAATGAAAAATCTTTACCTACGAAATGTACTGCACTGAGTTGTGAGTTGTGACTGTTACATCAGATGTGCAGACATCAACATGAGGACATAAGAAGAAATGAAAGAAAACACTTTGCCTCTAAAGGAACATAATAGATTTCCAGAAATCAATATCAGTTTAAAGAAAACCTATGAGATGCCTGGAGAATTCAAAATAATCATTTTAAGGAAACAATGAAACGTAAGGGAATGGACATAGACTACAAAGAAAGGAGAAAAAAACGATTCCAGTTAAAATGAGAAATTCATAAAAGAGACAGAAATCATTGAAAACAATCAGCAAGCTTTGCACTAAATATTTTAGTAAATGAACAAACAGAAGAATTTCTGAAATGGAGAATATGTGTTTTGAGTTAATCTAATAAAACAAGAGCAATGATAGAAAATAATTTTTAAAAATGGGGAAATTCTATGACATACCACTAAATGAACAAATAATCGTATTATCAAAATTCCAGAAACATAGAACAGGTCAAAGCCATTGACCTTGAACAATAGCTGAAATATTCTCAATTTTTTGAAGAGATACAGATAGCAAGATATAGATAACCTCAAAAGATCTCAACTAGTTTCAACTAAAAACCATCTTAACCAAAGCATATTGCAGTCAAAATGTCAAAAGTACAAAATAATGGGAGAATTCCAAAAGCAGCAAGAGAACAGAATCAACTTACATATTAGACTGACAGAAGCTTTCTCAGGAGAAACCTTACAGGCCAGAAGAGAGTGGGATGATGTATTCAAAGTTTTGAAAGTAGAATCAAAAACTGTGGATCAAGAATGTTATAAACAAAGAAAATATCCTTCAGAAATGAAGGAAAAAATTATAAAGTCTCTCCTCCATAAGTGTAAATTAGGGAATCCATCATCATCAGAAACATCCTTATAAGATGTACTACAGGAAATTTTATACCAGGATCAAAAGAATGATAAACACTATCATGAATCTAAAGGAATGTAGAAAAATTGCCAGAAGAGATACGTGAAAGGCAAAGAATCAAAACTTATCCTGACAGAAAACTACTAAATTATAAAAATTAATGAGAGGCTGAATTGAACAAAATTATGCAAAATGAGCAGAAAAATTAACAAAAAGACAGGAAGAAGTTCATACCTATGAATAACTTTTTTTTAACTAGAAAAACAAAAACAGTCTATTTGAATTTTAAGATCCACATGACATGAAATTCTGATGAAAATAATATACAATCAAATTTCATATCATCCCATCCTTATCTGCCAACTGATCAGGTCTCTCCTACTGTTAGGAAATTTCTTTTTTTTTCCCTAGTACCAGAGATCGAACTCAAGACCTTGGGCTTGCCAGGCAGGTGCAGCCCCACTGAGCTAAATCTCTGGCCCTAGAAATTTCTTATACATACAAAAATGGGATTTTTTTGCACTTAATTCTTAGAAAATATCCCGGGAAAGCATATACATTGCTGTCCAATTCTTTTTTTCCAGTTCTAGGTGTTGAACCCAAAACCTTTACACTGAGCCACATCTTCAGCCCTTTTTATTGATTATCTTGAGACAGGGTCTGGCTAAATCACTCAGTAGCCCAGTCTGGGCTCAGACTTACAATCCTCCTGCCTCAGCTTCCAGAGTGCTGGAATTAGAGGCATGTAAAACCTTCCTGGCTCCTAATTCTTTCTAATAACTGTATAATATATTATCATACAGATGCAGACATGTGGCTATTGTCCTTGTTACTACTGTCAGTAATGTTGAAATGAATATCCTGGTAAATACATCATCACATATATACAAATACCTATCAGATATATTTCTGTTAACAACTTCTGGGAAACCAATAAATACATGAAGAAAAGGCTCAACATCGCTGAGAAATATAAATTTTTAAAAAATTGAGATTCTACTGCACACCAGAAAGAACAGCTATCATCAAGAAATGAACCAATAAAAAATGTTGGTGAGGCTTCAGGGGAAAAAGGAACCTTTCTCCATTTTTGGTGGGAGTGTAAATTGGTATAAACACTATGGAAGGCAGTACGGGAATTCCTCAGAAGACAAAAACTAGAGATTCCATTTGACCCAGGTATTCCTCTTCTAGGTATATTCCGCGAAGAGTTAAAAATCATACCACGATGATATTTGCATACTCATGTTTATAGCAGTACAATTTATAATAGCTAAATCTTGGCAACAGCCCATATGCCCATCCAAACAGATAAATGGATAAAGAAAATGTGGTATTTATATAAATGGATGCAACTCAAGATCATAATCTTAAGTGAAATAAAGCAGCCACATAAGTTTAAATATCTCATTGCTTCTCTTGTGTGAGAATCCCCAAATATAAATGAGGAGCAATATAAACGAGGGCATAGGAAGTAGAAAGTAGGGAGCAGGAAGTATTTGTTTAAATGGGGAGGGGAACAAGAGATAGGAGTGAGAAGGGAAGGGAAGGAAAAGGGGTCTAAAGAACAAAAAAGAATTGAAGGGAAAAAAGGTAAATAGAGCATTTGTGAAAAGGGAAGGAAACAAGGGTTGAACGGAGGGGAGAAGGATAGAACGCACAAAGGAATTAGGATGTGTTCTGTACATGTACAAATCCTTCACGGTGAATGTGATCTTTATGGACTGCAAATGTGTATTAATGAAAAAATAAACTTCTGAGTAATTTTGAATGTAAATGCATTAAATTAATCACTAAAAGGAAATGGCCTGGACTAATGGATGATGTGATGTTTTATCTTGAATGTACACTTAACTGGATTGACAAATGCCTAGGACATTAGGAAAGCACACTTCTGGATGGGTCTTCAGGAAGTGATGGGAATGGAACAGAAAACTAAAGAGGGAGATTTGCACTGAATGATGTGAATGACACTATCAGATAGGGTGAAGGGCTGTGTGTGTGTATGTATATATATATATATATATATATATATATATCAGAAGAGACCACTTCACTCTCACGTGTATTACAACATTGTTCACAATAGATATGAAATGGCAACAACTCAACAACTCAAATGTCCATCAACTCAACAACTCAACAACTCAAATGTCCATCAACCAGTGAGTAGATTAAAAACATGGTGCATAATACACAGTGGAATACTATTCAGCCATGTAATGAATGAAGCCTCATTTGCAACAATGTGGACGAAACTGGAATATATTGCATTAAGTGGAATAAGCCAATCCCAGAAAGACAAGACCTGCAGGATTCATTCACATGAGGAATCTGAAAAAGGTGATCTTACAGAAGTTTGAAAACAAAATGGTGGCTAACAAAGGCTAGGAATGTTGAAAAGAAGTAAAGGGAACTATTTATCAGGAGCTATTAATTTCCAAATAGATAGGAGGAAGAAGTTCTGAAGTGCTATTGTACAGTAGAATATGATATATAACCATAATGAACTCTACAGTTTTAAATGCTAGAAGAAAGTATCTTGAAAGTTTTCACCATAGAGAAATGATAAATGTTTGCAGTGATAGATATACTTAAGCATATTTAAACATTACCCAAAGTAAACAGAGATCAAAACATCACCCTACCCATCAATATGTACAAAAGTTTTATAGTTTAAGGTGTCAGTTAAATATAATTTTAATTTAAATGAAATGAATGCTATAAATGCATTTAAGGACATGAAATGGATCCTGAGTAAATAGTAAAACATGTACTCTTGGATTGAATCATAAATGTGTCAATTATTGCATGTGCATCTTTACTATTCTCTTAGGCAAAAACATTGTGTTACTAGGTGACATAATTATGAATATAGTAGGGAGAGAGGTAAGTTAAAGACAAAAACAAGCAAAACATTTTATGTTAAATAATGTAAAATACTGTGGAGAAAAATAAAGCAGAAAATGCAAATTGAAAGTATTGTAGGACTAGCAGTTTCTCACAGTGTGATTAGAAAAGACCACAGTGAAAATGTGATATTTTAATATCAGCATGAAGAAAGTAAAAGAGGAAGCCAGGAGGTATCTGAATAGAGATCCTCCCAGCTGCAATTTCCTTGAGTTGAGAGTGTGTTGAAAGCTGAGTTACAATGAGCAAAATGTTGACTAGTATAAGATTAGATCAATGAGGTAGCACCAATTTATATAATTTTAAATATTTTTAGCTCTATTCTGAGTAGCATAGGAAGTCATTGGAGGCTTTGAGCAGAGTGGCATGCTCTGACCAACTTATTACATGAAAACTCTTACTGCCTATTTGACCATTCTAAAGAGTGCAAAAGCCAGAATTGTGAGGCTATTGCAAATGTCCATGTGAGACATAAAAATGGTACAGACAGATCAGCTTTCTGATAGCCACAGAGAATGTGAGATGGGATCATTTTCTGGACTAATGCCCTAACAATGGATCTTTGGAAAGAGTAAAGTCAAGGATGATATCAAGGTTTTGGATCTGAGTACACATAGAATAGCACCATTACTTGAGAATGGAAGGTTGCAGCAGAAGCTCAGTGCTGGGCATGTTAAGTGTGAGATGTTTATTTGAAATATTTAAATTGAAATAGAACAAGTTATACAACAAGGCAGTATCCTTGCCCTGGGCTCAAGATGTAGCTCAGCAGTAGAGCCCCTGCCTAGCCAGTGGGAGAAGCTGGGTTTAATCCCCAGAACCGAAAAAGAGAAAAGGAAATATAAAATGACTTTCATTTAAAATTTGATTATTTAAGGGCCAGGGATTTAGCCCAGTGGTTCCTTCGCCTGTCTCGCAAACACAAGGTCCTGAGTTCGATCCCCGATACTAAAAATAAATAAATCAAATAAAATTTGATTATTTAATGATCTTACCATATCTTAGACCATTTTTCATATATATATATATGATATATCATATATATGAGTATAATCATAATACTCAACATACAAATATGAACAATGTTTGTTTGAAACATCTTTAGCAATGCTTCTTGTTCTAAATTTAGGGCACAATAAATAATATTTAGAAACTGCAATTTAGAAAAATTAAGAACTTGCCCAAACGAGCATAGCCATTAAATGGTGAACTAGGATTTGAGTTTGTCATGTTACAAAACATATCCTTTTATCCCATGCTAAAGGTTGCTGACATGGCTTGTGTTTAGATGTCCCATCAAAGCCTCATGCTTTTGCAGAGGTACTTAAATCTAGATCCTGTGATTGACTCCTGGTAAGTTAGGCCCAAAGGCACCAGGATTAAGGGCATAAGTGCTATCTCCCCTAAATAGTCTGAAAAAGAAAAAAAAGGGGGGCAGAAAGACATTGTTAAAATCTTTCTTACTGGCTTTGCTACCTTGTGTGCACTATGTTGTTTCTCCTCTGTGATGGCTGTTTGCCATCCCTGTCTTAGAGCCAGCTGACTATAGACTGAAACCTCTACAAACTGTGAGCCAAATAAATCATTTCCTCTTTAACTTTGGGTGTCAAGTATTTTGTCTCAGCAACAAGAGAAAAGTAACTAACACAGATGTATCTAATATTTCTTAATAAAGTTTTATTTGTAAGGTAAATTTTGATGACTTTACAAAAGAAGCAAGGGAATATTTTACAGATTTGGGGCGTTCAGTCTTTGTACGCAGTAAGGAAATTCTTAGGAAAATCTTCAAGGAAGTGCCCTCTGTGCTGGGACTTTAATTTGATGTTCTCAGCAAATAAGGGAGGAGAGTTCTGGGTTTCCTGATCAAAATTCAATTTCTGATTTTCATAACCAACCCCTCACAAGACTGAAAAAGTTTTGCTTATCCCTAGTTGTCATACTTTCCAAGCAACTCTCATTCTACTCATTCAAAAGTTTTGTTTTCCCCATATGGAGACTGCCTGCTTCAGACAGATTTACTTGGAAATGGGATTAGGGGCCTTCTTTCTGTTAAACACTTCCCTATCATGGCATTCAGAAGAAGAAGTCTGGGAGTGCTGGGACAGTGAGTGGAGCAAGTGGTGAGTGTCATAGTGGGAGACTGTCACTCCTTGGAACCTCATTTAGGTCCTTGATAACAAAAGTTCCTCTATACTTAAATTTAATTTCTATCTTTAGGGATTAATTTCCCTCCTTCAGGCAAAAACTTCTTGCACAAGTCCCCAAAGAATATCGCAAATGTGCATAGCCCATGTTTGAAAACAGAAAATAATGCTTCCAATTAACTAAAGTTAGCATGTTAATTAGCTATTCTGAGAACTGTCCAAAGTCAGGTAAAATTTAATAATTTCCAAAATAGGTGTGTCATTTACTATCTCCTCAATAGACTTGGAATACAGATTTCCTTCGAAGAATTTTTTTCTTTTGAATGAATATTATGAGGAGTAAGGAGTTTTAGAAGCCTAAATTTAATGCAAGCACAAGAATACAAGATAGGACCAAAATTGTCTTATATTCAGCAAAATTCACACTCTTTAATCAAGCAGAACAGAAATACATTACAAACTCAGGTTGTTTCAACTTCCACATCGACTGCAGTCCCTGGCTACGACAGATAGTTGGATTGTAATTCCCTACATACACACATACTTAATTCTCTTAACAACAGGAATTTTATAAACTCCCAAACTTATATAGCTTCCTTTATTGTCATTAAATTACAAACCACAATGTAAATAGAAGAAAAAAAACCTTCATCCACTTTCCTCAATAAGATCTTTATAACAGTGGCTCCAGAAATACAAAATAGAAAAATACATTGTCCCCTAACAACAAAGCACACATAAACTCAAAGCTGTATAAAAGTGCAGTAGTAAAAAAATTGACAGAAACTATAAAGGTTTGGATCATAAAATATCCTTGTTTTTTGTTACATATTTCTTTGAGGTAACCTGAAACCTTCACTTGTAATATGCCTATAAAAACCCGGAAGTGAGTTATTTAAATTTATTTTTAGTGGATACTGCTTAAATATTACTGCCAAAGGAATTCTTCTATTCCCACAAGTAATTCTGGAGAGAAACAGGTATAGGAGAACCCTAATTTCATGTTCTAGATATGTAGGGGAACCAATACCATATCTTATAAAGACTGTCAAATCCCAAGACTGAAATTAGAGTCTTCCACCAGGTTATTTTGTACCTTTGCTTCACTTAATAAAACCAATTTGCAGGAGCCCCACCCAAGGACCTTTCACCTGTTGGTGCTCTAAGCCCGTGCTGGGTGTCAGGAAAAGTGTCATACATAACCTTTTCTAAAACTTCCTGGACTAACAGGGCCACCTCCTCCTGATAAGCCTGGGAGGCCACATTCCTAAAGTGACTCCCTTTGGCTGAAGGCAGAATCCCTCAGAGGATACAGATTTTATATTCTGGAGCAATCCCAGGAGCAAGCCTGATCTTTCTTCATTTTGTACGGATTTTTCTTTAAAAGCACTACCTAAATAAATAGAGAACCCAAATCCCAGCTGTAGGCTCAGCTTCTAGAAAATCTGACCTAAGATACATGACATGTTTCCTCAACATGTTTAAACTATTAATACACGTATTTAGCTTGCTTTGGGTTTAAACTTCATGAAGAAAGGGATATGATTATTCATTTGGTGAAAATATTTTTTTGTAAGGTTGCTTCTCAACCACCCAATTTCCTTATTTTTCTTATTTAGTCCTAAATACAAGGTTGGCTCTGAATTGGCAAGATATTCTGTCTCCCATACTTTTGTACTTACAATGAGCACATTTAATTTTCACTACTTATCTCATCTCTTTATCTGTTTTTATTTCCTCTCAGGACCATTTCCATCCACCAGTCAGCCTCATATATTAAAACAAATAACATAATTTGTAATTTCATAAATCATGTGGTTATTGTACATATTGTACAATACCAATGTATAATCATAAATATTTTATCCATTTATAAAACAAGTCTTTGTCAATCTTGACCTAGTTAATTTTATATTGAGAAAGAAAAAAAGAAAAGGAAGAAACTACTTTTATCTTAGAATCAAATATATATTTTTGTAACATTTATAATGCGTTGTACATGGACTCACTAAGCTCCAAACTTGGATAGATACATACTGGAACTTTAGACATAAACAGAGAGGAACACTGTATATGTTATATTTTTTTAATAATATTACTTTTCTAAACTAACCAATTTCTCTGATTATTTTAGTAATTTGAGTTCATTATTACATGCTGTTTCAAGCTGCTTTAATGACCATTCTGAAAAGAGTGGCTGTCCCTTCTATTGATCATATTTCTCAGTGTTACTTTGATTGATGGCACTTAGGCAATTATTCATGTTCACCAAATATATACTTAATGTATATTCATTATATTCTCACTAAGTCTGTCTAATTCTAAATAGTAGTCAGTGATTATGTTGACAAAGAAAAGGTTGCTCCTCATGCCCCATCTACCACTTTCAACAGAAAGGCAGACATGAAATAAACTTGTTTCTAACAAATCTATAAGGAAGGGATGCTTCTTTTCCCACTTAGAACTTCCTACTAAAAGGAAGAGGAAGAGAAAACAAAAGCAAAAACTTTAGCAGTCAACTTCCTCTTTTCCAGCTGGAACCATGGAGGGTGTTGAGGAGAAGAAAAAGAAGGTTCCTGCTGTGCCAGAAATCCATAAGAAAAAGCGAAGACATTTCTCAGAGCTGAAGGTAAAGCACCTGAGAAAGAAGTTTACCCAGAAAATGCTTCGAAAGGCGAGGAGGAAGCTCATCTATGAAAAAGCCAGGCACTGTCATAAAGAGTACAGACAGATGTACAGAACTGAGATTCGAATGGCAAGGATGGCAAGAAAAGCTGCCAACTTTTACGTACCTGCAGAACCCAAACTGGCGTTTGTCATCCGGATCAGGGTGATCAATGGGGTGAGCCCAAAGGTCCAAAAGGTGTTGTAGCTTCTTCGCCTTCGCCAAATCTTCAATGGTACTTTGTTAAGCTTAACAAGGCTTCAATTAAGATGCTGAGAATTGTGGAACCACATATTGCATGGGGGTATCCAAACCTGAAGTCAGTAAATGCACTAATATACAAGCGTATCTATGGCAAAATCAGTAAGAAGCAAATTTCCTTGACCGATAATGGACTGATTGCTCCATCTCTTGGCAAATATGGCATCATTTGCATGGGAGATCTGATTCATGAGATCTATACTGTTGGAAAACGCTTCAAAGAGGCAAATAATTTCCTGTAGCCCTTTAAATTATCTTCTCCACGAGGTGGAATGAAGAAAAACACCACCCATTTTGTAGAAGGTGGAGATGCTGGAAATAGGGAAGACCAGATCAACAGGCTTATTAGAAGGATGAACTAAGGTATCTACCATGTTGTTTTTATGATTTGGTCAGTTAATAAAAAGCATCTGCTTCCAATTCGAAAAAAACAAATATTTAGCAGTAATAACAATGCACTGGCTTTGAAAATAAAGAGATTTTTATTGAAGCTGGATATTTTGAAAAGTGATCTAAAATCATTTTGACTACCATGTATTAAAGAATATTAAAAAATCACATCGATTGATAATTATAATTGTATGATTACATCTTTTTTATTTAAAATCTTCCTTAATCTGTAAAAAATTGCTTTAACTTTTCTCAAGTTGCTAAACTTTATATTGATTGAACCAAGTCTGTGTGATTTTTCCCCTCTGTTTTGTTTTATTTTTCTTATAATTTTCAACTATGGTTATGTTCATATCATCAAACAACAAAAAAAATTAATATCATCCTCTTATGCACTTCTCACTCCATTGAATAATAGAATAAAAAGACATGAGAATAGATTAAAACACTCATAAAATTTCCTCCAGAACTGCATATACAAATTCATAGTTTCTATCATACAAGAAATGTACAAATATTTTTCCTGTTTTAAATACTATTCTAAATTATTTTACTTATTTTTTTAATATTTTGAGTTACATATGACACCTCTTCAGGATGCAAATCACTACTTTTATTGAGGATACTTATTACACACATGCTTTAGTAAATGAGCCAATAAATAAGTGCATTGATAAAAGAAAAATAATAGTAAATTAGTTAAATAGGTATTTGGGGAGATTTTAATGACAACAAACTTGGAATAAAGTTATGGAGGATTGCATTATTGTAAGTTTGTATAAAAAGCTTTAGATATTTATGCTCTTTTAAAAATGTAATTTAAAAAATTCAACCAACTTATTTCTTTTTCTTTTAATTTATTTGCATTTCATCTACCCTACTTAGTTACTGACCATTACATACATTGTAAATCCATGAACTATTTTACAATAGTTACTGAAATATTTATTGCATTCAAAATTGGTTTTTAAAATGTTCTTTCAAATGTATTTGAAATAAGTTGTTGAATAAATCTATTTTTTAAATTTTTGAATGTCTTTATAACTATATATACATATGTTTGTGTATTTCCTATAAAATAGATGGTACTTTAACATTTCAATATAAAATTTACATATTTAACCATCATACAGAAACAGCTCATGGTTTGGGATATTAACATAAGATTAAGGGGAGTAGGCTGGTTTTGTTGCTGAATTGGATTTAATATATTTTAATTTTTAGAGCAGTTTTATGTTCAAAGCAAATTGAGAAGAAAGCTCAGACTGCCCACTTGCACATGAACAGCCTCTCGGAAACTTCTTCATCTCTTCCAGTCTCAGAAGCTCAGGCAGATGAAGATTGTGTGGAACTTGAATGAGCGACCCCATTATTGACATCCCCCACAAAAGTGCCCCATTTGTCACAGTTGATGCATCTACATTGAGACATAATTTCACAAAACTACTCTTTATATTGGAGTTCAGTGTTAGTATGGTACATTGTAAGGGCTTGAAAAAGTTAACAACTTTTATTCAGCACTATGGTGCCATCAGAACAGTTTTACTGCTCCAAAAATTCTCTATTTTCACTTACTCATTTACCCTTCCCTTCTTACCCTTAGTGACCATAGATCTTTCTACTGTCTCTGGAGTTTTGCCTTTGGTAGAATGTTCTATAGTTGGACACCTGTGGTATGACACTTTTCAGACTGGTCTTTTTAATTTGATAATTTGCCTTCAAGTTTTTAATTTTTAATTTGCACCCTCCTGATAGACACATCATGGGGAACATTTTTTTATTTGTTTATTTGTCAATTGTAAACCTTCTTAATGTCCATAACTTAAGGCCCATCTTTTAAAGTGGCTGTTTATTTTCTCATTGTTGAATTGTTAGTGGTATATGTATATTTTGGAAAACTGTCCTTCATCAGATAGATTTTTTGCAAATATTTTCTCCCAGTCTGTGGCTTGCCTTCTTAAGATTTTGGTGGTGTCCTTTATGGAATAGAAATGTTTAATCTTTATGAAGTCCACATTTTAAAATATTTCTTTTGTGGATTGCACTTTTGGTGTTGTATCTCAAAAGTCATTAACAAACCCAAAGTCATCTAGACTTTCTCCTCTGATATCATTTGGATATTTTATACTATTATGTTTTAAATTTAGGCATTTTATATACTTTGAGTTAATTTTTGTGATGGCTAAAATGTGTCTCCATTTGTTTTATTGGATATAAATGTCCAGAACTTTTAGTACCATTTGTTAAAAAGACTTGTTTCTCCATTGTATTTTCTTTGTTGTTTTGTTAAAATTAGTGGAAAATTAATGGGATCTCTGTTCAGCTTCATTGTCTTATGAATTTATCCTTTTACTAGAAGCACATTTTCTTAGTTACTGCAGCTCTGTATGTCTCGAAGTTGGGTGATATCAGTTGTCCAAATTTGTTCTCTTTCAATTGGGCTGTTTTTGAATATCTATACGTGGAACTATAGTCCCTAATTTAAATTTTTGCTTAAAATACCTTATAAATAAATCTCTAGATGATGATACCAGTGTAAATGGAGTCATCTACACATTAATAATAATATTGATCATTAGCTTTTAACAAGTCCATTAAATTGATATAAGACTCTGTCATGTTACTTCTTACTCCAAAATTTGGCTTTTTGATGATAAAAAATTGGAGTAGTTTTCTTAAAAAGGAGAATATACCACTGTGGCATTCACTACTAAAATAATCGGCCTTTTACTTTAAAATATAGATATAAATATACTTCATTTTATTTAAAAATATATTAGTACAGGTTCATTATGCTGCATAATGAATAGATTTATTATATGGAATGTAAATACATATATAATAAATGCATTATTATATTATATATTATCTTCCACGTTCAACTCTGCAAGTGGCCAGTATAACCCAACCTTATAAATTTCCATATACTTGTACACCTTGCATTAAATAATACAATGAATAATACAGATTTTGGTACCAGGAGTGGGGTTGATGCTCTGACTATACCTGACCATGTGATTCAAGAGCCTTTAGAACTGGCTTGTGGGAAGAGTTTGGAAAGGTTTGGAGATGCCTGCTCAAGAAGTAGCCCTGGGGTTCTATAAAATGAACTTGATGGAAGATTCTGGCATAGCTCAGAAAAGCAAAATGCTGATAGAAAAGCAGCAGGTAAAGACCAGGCCCAAGAGGTTTCAGTTAGTAGCAAATACTGCACTGGCTGTTGAATTCCAGATCATATGTGTTGTGCTTTGGCAAAAAATGTGTTTGCATTTTGCTTATTTCCAGGAACTTTCCAGGAGCCTGAGATTAAAGGCAGCTGACTAATTAATTTGGTGGAAAAATTTTCAAGGAAGTGAATGTTGAGGTGATGGCAAGGCTACAGTTAGCAATCCAGGCACTCAACCCCTACAGCCAAGAGAAAAAGAAGCCTGGCTTATTGCTACAGCTAGCACCAGACTTTTGCATAATTCACATGGCGCTGGTTTTAGGTGCATGAATAGTTCAAGAATCATGGGCCTGAGAAGATTTCCGCCCAGATTTCAAAGAAGGCCTGGGAGACCAGGCAGTGTGTCCATGAGAGGGCAGTGCATGAAGCTGTGAGTGTGAAGTTGAAGGTATAGAAAAGCCAGGAAAGTGGATCATATGGAGGAAGCTTCAAAGATTGAGCAAAGCCAGTCCAAGAGAAGCCATGAGAACTGTAACCTGCAGTGCCATAAAGGTGGAGCCACCCAAGATCTTTGGAGTTCACATCTTACCAAAGACTACCACAGATACTGTACATAGAAGTACAGGACTTAATGTTTACCCTGCTGGACTTTGGTCTTGCTTGAGTCTCATTCTTTTCTATCCCTCTATATGCAACTTTTGAAATGGAAATATTTAACTTGTGCCATTGTATGTTGGAAGTGTTTAACTTTCTTTTCATTCATACACAGCTAAGAGTTGCCTTATATCTCAGAGGAGACTTTGGACTTAGACTTTTCATCTATGCTTAAACTGTTAGTACTTTGGCAACTCTTAGAGATGGAATAAATGTCTTTGCATAAAGGATGTGCATGAGTTTTTTTGAGAGTCAGGGGCAGAATATTATGGATTATATTTAGATGTTCCCCCAAAGCCTCATGCACTCATTAGTGGGGCTTTTTAGAGCTAGTTGGGTCTATGGCATGTGATACTAGGATAAAGGATGTGTGATACTAAATTAGCTCATTCATTGGAATTAGTATAATTCTGGATATGGACAAAGGAAGCTCCATCCTAGGTGTGGGTGGCACCAATCAATA